>NW_006921640.1:5482624-5502069 GCF_000298275.1 Orycteropus afer afer
GTCAGGGGCGCTCAGGTCCCTGCCAGACCGCAGCTCCGTATGTCTCCTTTTTTGGTATTTTCACGCAAATTCTTCTGCTAGTTGGGGTTTAGTCCACTTTTGTATCCTTCCCTTCAAGGCTCAGGGGTCCAAGACTATCTTCTATGTCTGTGTTAATCGGTTTCCCTTTTCTTTGTTGAAGAGCATCTGTGCAGTCCTTGTGCCTAGTCCGCCATCATGCCAGCATCTCCAAACATTCCCTTTTTAAGGCACAATTTAAGTATCACCTATTCAGACAAATTCTCTCTGTTTTCTCCAGCTAAAAAAGATCTTTTCTTCCAATAGCTAACTTGAGCATTTCAATTATGCTACTCACATGCTAATGCAGTACATACTATTAAAATTGTTCCTGATCTTGTCTTATCTCTTCTAACCACAGCCTGGAAAGACTGTGTCTTATTCATCATGGACTTTGTATATACAAGAGCAGAAGAGCTTAATTTGTTCAATGAATGAAGAAATCTATAGTTTAAGATAAAGGTTTTAAAAAATGGAAAACCTGATCTAGATCATTTTTAAAACAGCTTTAAATTCTAATTCTATTCCTAAGTATGTGTAAGCTCCTCAAATCAAAATGGAAAAGAGTTATTAATACTAGCTCAAAAAGGTACTACTTCTTTTCCTGGACAAGGGATACTAACCATTGCCAATATAAAAGTGGTATGTTTAAGATCTTCTATATCCTTTTAGTTAATATACAGTATACATACGTTAGGATCCCTGAAAAGTAGTTATCTTTCTCAAAGACTTCAGAGATGGAGCAATACCAAACAAGACAGACTATTTCACAGTTGAAAAAATATTATTATCTACAAATTATTTCACATTTGAATAAAAACTTGCTGCCTTTAATTTCCACCCATGGAGATAAAACATAATTATAAATTTTTTAAAGATAACTGTATCTTTTAAAATGACATGTTAAGTGCGTATCATGACCATATCATCTAATTACTTACAGAAGAAAAATATCCTACCTACAGAAATAAATACCCTATTGTTAGACCTACAGAAAACTAACTTACAAGAAAGTTTTAGAACTTTCTACATAATACTGATACACTCATAAAATTTAATATACAGGGGTTAAGAACAGTATCTTTAATGCATAAAAAACCAAACCCACTGCCATCAAGTCAACTTGACTCATAGTGACCCTCATTGGGTTTTCAAAGCTGTGAATCTTTATGGAAGTAGATTGCCTTATCTACCTCCTGCAGACCAGCTGGTGGGTCTGAACAGCCGTCCTTGGGGTTAGCAGTCAAATGCCTTACCCACTGTGCCACCAGCACTCTCTGAAAAGCTTTATTTGGATTATTTTATTATATATACACAATAGGTAAGTATTAGTAGATGTTCACTCTCATCATATATATATATATAGAGAGAGAGAGAGAGAGATAGGTAGGTAGGTAGGTAGATACACACACACACACACACACACACACACATTTCAAAAACCAAACCCATTGTCATTGACTCGATTTTGACTCATAGTGACCCTACAAGACAGAGTAGGACTGCTCCATAGGGTTTCCAAAGTTCTAAATCTTTATGAAAGCAGACTGCTTCATCTTTCTCCTGGAGCGGCTAGTGGGTTCTAACTGCCAACCTTTAGGTTAGCCACCAAATACTTTAACCACTACACCACCAGAGCTCCTACACATATATATTAGTAGACACATTTTAGAAACATTCAAATGTGAAATGAATCTTCACTCTACTTCTTAGCTTTAAAATAAAATTTGATATTCAACAGTTTGTTAAGAATTTATGTGCTAGTTTTCCTCTCATTTTTTTATGCTTTCCAATTCAAACATGGAAAAAGTATCAGTTTCTTTCTCAACAAGTTAATCAGTGTACAGTTATAACTTAAGTTTTACAAAAAAATTTCATTATGTATCTTGAAAATGTTAGGAGTTAGGCTGTGGACTCCATGGGTTATGAGAACTGAAACAAATGTCTTATTGTCGAGTGCTTGAGAGGTTGGAGAATGTGAGCAGCAATAGGTGAATTATACATGCGGAAAATAATATGAGAAGACA
The DNA here is from genome assembly GCF_000298275.1 of Orycteropus afer afer. NCBI lineage: Eukaryota > Metazoa > Chordata > Mammalia > Tubulidentata > Orycteropodidae > Orycteropus > Orycteropus afer. Next base: position 5,484,709 of record NW_006921640.1, read on the forward strand.
TTCAGGTACCCACTCTCCTTTTCCTAGAGACCACCAAATCCAATCCACTAAAATATCACCCTACTGTTAAGTAAATAGCAAGAATAGTACAGTCTTAATTGGCCAAGGGATACTCAAAGATCCACTGCTTAAAATTTTCTCTAACATTCCATCAAATAAAAATTCACTTAGTTAATAAATGCTATTAGAAGTGTGCAGTGTAGTAAATTACTTTGTGTGGCTTTTCTATCCATAAGTCTTTGTAAACTCCAAGGTGGGATTTGCTATGAGCAACTGAGGAGCTCCTGATTGCTAAAGGTGTCCACCTGGAGTATTTCTGTTGCGAGTGGCACAAAACAATGTTCTGGGAGGTGCCCACTCTCTCTCAGGTGCTTAGAGTTCTGATGCTGTAATTGGCTAGTTTGACCACCCTGCGGGCTCTAAAGGAGATCTCCTGGAGGCAGAATTCTTTCTGAGTGCTGGTTGAGGAAGACGTGCTGCTGAAAGAGACCCGGGCTCCTGAGACATGCGTTGCTGGGAAAAGAGACGCAAGAGACACTCATTGCTGAGTGAGACACCGAGGGAACAGCACTGCTGGGAAAGATACTGTGAGAGACTCTTGGCTGGGGGACGGTGGGCTGGGAGAGAGATTGAGCGTTCTTCCTGATTTTGAGTTGTAGCCTGGTGCTTCCCTAATAAACCCTGTAATCTGTGAGTTCTGTGTGGCCACTGCAGCGAATTATCGAACCCAGGAGAGAGGTGGTGGGTGCTTTGGGAGGAACGGTTGGTGAAAGGGCTGGAGGGAGGCAGCATGTCTGGCCTTGCAGTAATAGGCCTTGGGTTACTGCTGGTAATCCTGTCTTCCTCTTGTGGGATTAGAGGAGGTCAGAATATGTGGTCTCCTTGTCGTTTTTGCAAAGTGGTAAGTAATTAACATCTGGATAGTAAGCCCAGTAAGATTTATACTTTCTATAGACATGAAAAATTTATTTACAGAGGCCATACGTATCAGCAACATAGGGTAATAAATATATTAGCTAGAATTCAACACTGCCATGTAATATTTAAATTTTGTTGGGCAAATTATTTCATTTGTGTGAATCTCAGTATCTCTGACCAATGTCATAGGATGGTTGTAATGATTAAAAGTGAGAACAGACATTTCCATTTTTACCTCAGAAGGATAACTATCATCTATAAAGTTGAGAAAAATGAGGTGGGGAGTACTGGAGGAGTGAAGGAGTGTAGCTGGAAGTAAGAATGCAATAGCAGAGGACCAAAAGAAGACAAAAGGCCCAATGAGAACCCTACATGTTTAGAGGATAGCAAAGCAGCAGTTCTAAGAAAAAATCAGAGTAAGTGAAAAAGATAAAGTTTCCTGGTTATGAGTAAGTGGCACCTTGTATGTAAACAACAAAGTACAAAACACATGCATGTTTAATACTAAAACCTGAATGTGTGTAACAGTGGGATTTAACGACAAATCCTAGAATGGGTTTAGACCCTTATTAGACCAGGCAATATTCTACAGTCTTTTGTTAAAAATGAAGTTTTCTCAAACTGTTTGTTAGTCTAATAACACAATCACATATTTGGGAATAGCCGATTATGTCAAAAGCTTATCAAAAACAGGCTAGCACCCTAAAAAATGAATTTTGTTGTTAACATCCTCAGCTCAGGATAATTAGAAGTTAATTTTGTGGTATTTCAATGACTGAAGTAACTTTTATTTATCCAAATGGTTCTCACTTTTAGATTTGACAATGTTAAATTCAAAAGCCACACCAGAACTTTGGCCGGATGCTTTAACGAGTACAAATAAAATCAAAGTCAAATTCATCTCTGATATGTTTAAATTTTAGATGCTTAATGCCAGGATTTTATTATTGCTTTATGAAGCTGTTCATTCAGGAATTACACTGGAATCTAGAAACAACAGTCCATTTAACCAAGAATTCCATGTAAGGCAGTTCTACTCTAAAATTAATTTAGGACAGTTAATTTCTTTAAAAGATATCTCACTTTTGTAGTAATACAGGAAGCCTCTTCCATGTGGCAATAAGTCATGATTATACTATCTTTAAGTCTTAAAATCATTAGAAAGAACAAGGATTGAGAAAATGATAGATTTTATGTTAATCTGTGACAGATTCCTTCTATATCTTCTTTTATCATCTACTGTACCTAGTCTGTCTACAGGACCCCCACACTTCCTTCTATAGTAGTGATAATCTTCTAAAACAATGTTTTTATTGTCTGTATTCCTAGAGACCTATAAAAACTGCTTAATTCCACCAAATTAAACACAAATTAGTATGGAACTCAAAGCCTTCCAAAATTGGTACCATCTTCTAATTTACTATCCTCATTACTATAGGCTAGCCCACCTATGATCATATGAGACTAAACATGCCATGATGCTTTCTTTATCTTCTACTAATAATTCAATAAAGTTCCTACATTTAAAACTGAGGCTGTTCCTGAAGGTTTAGGTCAAATTCACTTAACATACTGAGTCCTTCTCACATGCCAAGGACAGTTCAAGATTCTTGAATCACAACAATAAGACATAGTTTTTGCCCTGAAAATGCTCCAGGTCTGGTGTGAAGCCTTTCCTAACACCTCTGTTGAAAGCAGACTCCCTTTCTAAGTCATTAAAACTCTAAGTGCTTAGCACTTATTTGGTAATAATGACATTAAAAAATATATATAGTCTCTACTGTCAAAATCAGAAATTCAAACTTTTTAGGGGCAGAAACGAGGTCTATTTTTCTTTTTACGATTACTACATTTTATAGGATAGTTGCTCAAATTATTTTATTGATTGAAATACTGGAGTGAAAAATTAAGAATGTACATATTCTGTATCATAATGAAATTATCTTATCCAACAGAAAAAGTACATATAATGGATTTAAAGATCAGAATATGGCTGTCAGCCTGAAGTTAATAAAAGTAGAGCAACAAAGAGAATAGAAAGGCTTCTCAAACAGCAAAGAGACAGGACTGAAGAGAAAAAAGTATTAATTAAAAACAGAATCTGTAATTTTTTCCCTTCATCTCCAAAAGAAGGGGAGGGGAGAAATTATAGTTATTATAAATAGCTGCAGTATACATTATTTCTCAAAAACAATCTAAGGACACATACGTTTGTGGGGACTCTAAAAAAGCAAAGACACCAACCTCATTAATTCCTCCACTTTATCATCTACATCTAGATCCTCTTCTGAGGCTTCAAAACTGTATGACCTCTGACCCATGCTGTTTGCATGATATCGTGTTGGTGACATCTTTCCATTGGAAGTAGATAATCGCTCATTATTCTCCCTTCCATTCTGATTGGTAGTGCAAGGCTGTGGGGAGGTATCATAACTGTTGCTGGGTGATGGGGACATTGCCGAATGCTGGGTCTGTGTGGAAGCTGTAGCTGTAGAGGAAGATGCTGGAACATTGCTGGTACTATTCCCATATGAACCTCCTCCGTAGCTGGATCTTCTTCCAAACTTGTCACTATGTTCTTGATCAAGACGTTCCAAAGTTTCCAAGGCATGCAGAATTTCATGTTTAGTCATTCCAGTACGCCGAAGGCGCTGAAGTAGATCTATCTGCTCTATGGTAAATCTGGGTTCATCTGTATAGTGAGACATGGTTTCCAGCAAACTAAAGAAAAAAAAACATGACAGAAAAAAAAATTCCCTTTACTTTTTATTTACAATAATCTACCAAAGAACATGTAATTATAAAGAATGTTCAGCAGAAGACACAATATTTCTACATATAAAGCTACATCAACTTCCTAATTGAAAATAATAAAGCATGTCACATGGTAGACTATCTTTGCATTGGCAAATGGATTGGTACAAATATTGAGTTTATTAGCAGATGGACATTGTTGTTGTTATGTGCCATGGAGTCAGTTCTGACTCACAGCAACCATATGTACAAAGAACGAAACACTACCTAGTCCTGTGCCATCTTCATAATCACTGCTGTGTTTGAGTCCACTGCTGCAACCACTGTGTCAATCCATCTAACTGCGTCTTACTTTTTTTGTTGACGCTAGAGATAACATAAAACTCAATTTCATATGACATATCACTCACATTTTCCTCAATTTTGGTAAGTATCTCAACCAAAATTTCATTTTAGAAGTAACAGCAAAAACAACAGATTAGGTATATATAGCACATTAAGTCCAGGCTATGTGAGAACTCACAGGTGTTTTTTCCATCAGAAATTCATTATTCTACATTATAGTAGTAAAGAAATATTGCTGAAGAAATAGCTGGTATCACCTTCCCTTAACAAACAACTCAGTAAAACCTGAACTAGACACTGTAATTTCAGCTGATGAAAACAAATGATACGCTAAACTAAGCCCAAGCAAACACTAAACAGAGGTACATATGAAATACCATTTCATCTGGTGATGAAATTGGCTCCAATTCACAGCAACTTTAGTACAAACACTGTCTGCATTTTATCTACTACTTAGCTACTTAATCTCTGTAATACTTCTCTCTTAATAGTTAGCCCAAGAAGTGTATCTTGCATGGTTGTAGCCAAATTGCACTATTTGTTTGTCTTAGGAAATTTCTTCTACAACATGTTTTTTTGTAACTAGCAAAAGATACTACAGAAGATCAGAAAAGTATCTTTTTAGCGTGAGAAACAATATTAAGAGACCTTTTGAATATAAAAACTCAGCACTCAAAACCTTTTCTTACAGAACCTTTCATATTTAAGATTTCTTTTTAAGTGGTAATCTGCTTTTATAATTGTAGTATCAAACTTGGGAGCTCTGGTGGCTTCGTGCCTAAGGCATCTGACTGCTAACCAGAAGCCTGGCAGTTCAAACCCACCAGCCACTCCTTGGAAGGAAGACCAGGCAATCTACTTCCATAGTAACACTGCCTCAGAAACCCAACAAGGGGATTGCTATGAGTTGGGACCGACACGACAGCAGTGAGTTTGTTTTTTTAGTTTGGAGTATCAAACATGGTATGTGGTATGCAGCAGACACTTAACACTGTTTGCTGATTGAAATGAATGCTGAAGAATATTGTCATCTTTACTATTCTGGACTAATTCCCTTTTACTGCTAAAGATTTCACTTCTAGTCAGAGTAAGAGTCCCAATAATTTAATTTCATCTACTCTGTACAGCAACCTTCTGTGGTGGATATTATTATTCATGGTATTGTATATGGATTGACTGCTTAAGAAACTGAGGCTCAGAGTAGTCTTACACTTCTCAGAAAGTCTGAGGAAGAAGAAGAAAAATGAGTTAAGCGTAGACCTTACTGATTCTAAAAGCATGTATCGTTCTGCTTTCCAATATATGGTAGGAGTTCTTACAATTATGTAATTTGAGATACAGGCTATTTCATGCTTTTAGGTCTCTAATTAGAGTCAACTAGATAAAACCACTGTAATTACTGATGGACCAGAGGTTCTAGTAATAGATTTTTACATTTCAAATCTTGCCCCCAACCATAATTTATATTTATGTAATTGTAATGAGTGTGAACAGTATTTGAGCTTTATTTTTTCCCAAATGGACAGCTAATTGTCCAAAATAATTTATTGTATAATGGATCTCCTGCCCTCTGATCTGTAATGCCACCTTGATCATCTACAACATCTCCACACAAATCTAGATTACTTTTGGATTCTCTATTGTATTCCATTGATTCTTTTTTCTTTGAAATCCTTTAAAAAAAAAAAAGGCAAGGGGTAACATGTAAATAAATGAAATTAAGTATACACAGAAATATAATTAGCAAACATTTCTTAATATATTAAGAATTAATTTAATTAACTTTTACCAGTGGTATAAAACAGAAAAATAGTTGTAAAAAAGAGATCTCAAGGGGCTTTGAAAAACTCTTACATGCTAGATCCAACAATTGTATTGCTTAAGAATTAAATATTCTTTGCTAAAATACCAATTAACAGAGAAAAAGCACATGATGGATGAAAAATTTAGTGCCTAAAGCATCTGACTGCTAACCAGAAGCCTGGGGGTTCAAACCCACCAGCCACTCCTCCGAAGAAAGATTGGGCAATTGACTTCCATAGAGATACTGCTTCAGAAACCCAAGGATGGGTCGCTATGAGTCGAAACTGACTTGACAGCAGTGAGTTTGTTTGTTTTTTTTTTTTTTGAAGGGCTACAATGACACTTCTAATTTTTCTGATTAAAACAAGAAAAAAAAATTACAGAATGTTTCTGGACTGCTCTCCAATACTTATAAGGTAAATTATTTTTTGCTGAAAATAAATCAACAGGAAAGTGCCAAACGTTCAATCTGGATTCAGAAGAGGATGTGGAATGAGGAATATCACTGTTGATGTCAGATGGCTCTTGACTGAAAGCAGAGAATACCAGAAAGATGTTTATCTGTATTTCATTGAGTTGTAAAGGCATTCAACTGTGTGGATCATAACAAATTACGGTAACATTGTGAAAACTGGGTGACGTTGTGAAAACTGGGAATTTATTGTGCTCATAAGGAGCCTGGACAAGGACGAGGAGGCAACCATTCAAACAGAAAAAAGGATATGATACTGTGCTGGTTTGGTTCTCTGTTGTTCTTGTTGTTATTGTTTGCTGTCGAGTCGGCCCCAACTCATAGCGACCCCTCCTTGGGTTTCCAAGGCAGTTATCACTACGGAAGTAGAATTGCCCAACCTTCCTTCCCAGGAGTGGCTGGTGGGTTTGAACCGCCAGCCTTCTGGTGAGCAGTCAAGTGCCTTAGGCACTATGGTACCAGAGCTCCTCTTGTTGTTGTTTGCCGTCAAGTCCGCCCCGACTCATAGCGACCCCTCCTTGGGTTTCCGAGGCAGTATCACTACGGAAGTAGGATTGCCCAACCTTCCTTCCGAGGAGTGGCTGGTGGATTTGAACCACCAGCCTCTGGTTAGCAGTCAAGTGCCTTAGGCACTATGCTACCAGAGCTCCTCTAGTGCTGCTTTAATAGAAAATACCACAAACGCATGACTTTAACAAACAGGAATTCATTCTCTTACAATTTAGGAGGCTAGAAGTCTGAGTTCAAAATGACAGCTCTAGGGGCTGGGTAAAGGCCCCTCGACCTTGGACTTCAGCTCTGCTTCTTGTTCCCAGCCAAATGGAGTTGGAGGTATCTCTTAACTCAGGCAGCTGCTGGCTGCTGACGCTGATGAACCCAAGGTCAACAAGTAAAATGGCACAGTCCCAAGATAATTAGACAACATGGCAGGCCACTAGTTCAAGTCCAGAAACAGTCTCAAGATCAGCAAGCAACATGGAAGACTGCTAAATGAAGACACAGCTCCATGCAGGGTCCAAGCATGACAAAAAGCTCAGGGACCTTTCTCAAAGCTTCTTCATATATTGGAAGCAGACCACATCCCTAAGGCAGCTACTCAGCTGCTCACAGTTGATTCCACCATGGAGTTGATTATAAGTCTCATCGTGGGGAATAACTATATCCGGCTGCCCATTCACTCAAAACCAGGCTCACCCAGTCAAGTTGACACATAACCTTAACTACCACATGTGCAGTTTAAAATCAGCAAAGTTATGTGTTAGGCTTGTATCCTTTCACCATATTTGTTCAGTATGCATGCTGAGCAAATAATCTGAGAGGCTGGATTATTGAAGAAGAACCAAAAAACCAAACTTGCTGCCATCAAGTCGATTCCAACTCATTGTGACCCCTTTGGGTTTCCGAGGTGGTAAATCTTTATGGAAACAGACTGCCCAAGTCTTCCTTCCACAGAGTGGCTGGTGGGTTTAAACTTCCAGCCTTCTGGTTAGCAAAATGCCTTAGGCACTAAGCCACCAGAGCTACTTTATGAAGAAGAACATGGCATCAGAATTGGAGAATGCAGATGACACATTAATAACTTGAGAAATGCAGATGAAAACAACCTTTCTTGCTGAAAGTGAAGAGGATTTGAGGTACTTACTGATGAAGATCAAAGACTACATCTTTCAGTACAGATTACAACTCAACATAAAGAAAATAAAAATCTTCACAACTGGACAAATGAACACCATCATGATAAACACAGAAGATAATGAAATTGTCAAGGATTTCATTTTCTTGGATCCATAATCAATGCTGATGGATGCAGCAGTCAAGAAACCAAATGATGTATTGCATTGGGCAAATGTGCTGCAAAAGACTTCTTTAAAGTGTTCAAAAGCAAAGATTTCACTTTGAGGAGTAAGGTATGCCTGAGTCAAACCACAGCATTTTCAACTACATCACACACATGTGAAACCTGGAGAATAAATAAGAAGACTTAAGAAGAATTAAAGAATTTGAATTAAAGCATTGGTGAATATTATTATATTAGTATATAATATATATTAATATAATATATATAATATACCGTGGACTACCAGAAGAAAGAACAAATCTGTCTTGGAAGATGTACAGCCAGAATGCTCCTTAGAATAAGCAAGATGCCCAGACTCCATAACACATACTCTGGACATGTTAACAGGTGGCCTGTCCCTGGAGGACACCAGCCTTGGTCAAGTAGAGGGTCAGTGAAAAGGAGGAAAATCCTCAAGATGGACTGACACAGTGGCTGCCAACAATGGGTTCCAACACAGCAATGATTGTGAGGATGCAGGACAAGACAGTGTTTTTCTCTGTTGTACACAGAGTTGCTATGATTCAGAACTAACTCAATGGCTCCAAACAACAATAATTTTTATGATAAAAACAGGAAAGAAAACTAGAGAAAGTTTCTGGGGTGTTCTGGAATTACTTATAAAGTAAATTATTCTCTTCAGGTATACAAGAGTTTTTGAAAAATTGACTCTCCAGTAAAACAGTTAAAGTTATGCTGTGTCCTATTACTATGACACAATTGGCTATTCTGAAAAAGTATTATATAGGTGCCTAGAGGGACTATTATGGTATTTTATTCTTCAAGGCCTTATAAAAAATACTGCCCTTTTATATAATTACTATTAAAAAGACTGACACAATGGTGGTACACTATGGATGTGCACTCATGGCAACAAAATTAAGTATCCATACACCCTAAATAATCACATTTTAGTTTTACTTTAAGGAGGATATCAAGATGCAGTAAAAGATACTTTATAGTACTGAGCAAAATTCAGAGATAGAGCATGTGGTAGTTATGTTTGTGTGTCCACTTGACTGGGCCTGGTTGAGTGGCTGGGCAGCTGGTGACAGTTATTCTGCATAATGAGACTGGTAGTCAACTCCATGGTGGGATCTACCACAAGCAGCTGAGTAGCTGCCTTTGGGATGTGGTCTGCTTCCTGGATATAAGGAGAAGCTTTGAGACTGGTCTCTAGCCTATGGCACATTTGGACCTTCCATGTAGCCATGTAGTTGCTCAGCAGCCTGCTATGCTATGCTGACCTTGGAACTCACAACAGACAAATTAATGGCCTGCCCTGTGGTTTGGTAACATCGGGACTGTGCCTTTTTACTTGTCAACCTTGAGTTTGTCCACCTCAGTGGCCAGCAGCTTGCTGAGTGAAGAAAAGCTTCTAGCTCCAGTGGGCTGGGAGCAGGAGACAGAACTGGACCCCAAGGTTGAGGGGCTTTCACCCAGCCCCTAGAGCGTGGCACTTTGAACTTGGACTTAAAGCCTCCAAATTGTAAGAATGAACTCCTGTTTGCTAAGGCCATCCCATTTGTGGTATATATTCTTGTCAGAGCAGCACTAGGTAACCAGAACAGAGCAATACTAAACTTTTTAACAAGACACAGGGGTTTTCAATGATTTATATTTAACATCCAAAATGAACACAGATCTTATTTTGGATTTTCTCACCATGACATTTATAATTTAAGCCAGTTTTTTTTTTTAAATCCATTTATAACTTAAGTAGCTTTTCATCAAGGAAAACTAAGTAATAAATTAGTTGAGGCAAAAAATAAAAATACAAAACTTTATAATAAAGAATATCATGATTATTAGTATCTGTGGGACATCAAACTTGATTTGACCTTTTGTCTCTGGTTTCTGAAAACAGCCTGAGCCATCAAGAGAGTTTTGTTTTACAAAACAGCTAGGCAAGAAACATATACAGGTCAGTTAGGAGTACCCAACTCATCACCTTAGCAACAGGCCTAAGAAAATGAGGAGGCATTACTGCTCCATACTCTCTAAGATCTGATGTTTGTCCATGTAGCATGTCATGTGGGCCTAAGGGTATAAAAATGGCTGGACAAGGGACACTGGGGTCCCTCAGCTGTGATGTTAGTGGGCAGAACCAGGAGCAGAAGCTTTCAATCCATCTAATTAAGCCTACCAAGGCTGGAGGTTAATGGGAGAAGGTAAGCTCCCTTTTGTATCCTTTGTCTGTGATGCTAGGTGTTGGCATGCATGAAGAGTTCCTCTACCTTTACTGGGACAATTTCCATAAGACTGGGGGGACACCAGCTTGCCATTTAACTGCCATTTTGAGCCCTTTGTCTACAGTGACTAGTGCAGTTGTACATCTCTGTCCAGACAACTTTTGAGCCATGGAGTGCTATTTGCCTGTTGTATGCCATCTGCTTCTTTTTATAAGTAATAATGGCTATTGTCCATGTACTGACATCAGAAGCATCTAGTGTGTCCAGGTGCTGATCAGAAGGATGTGATATCCACAGAAAAATCAAGTTTGGTACTTGGGCCCCTTTTCTTAATAGCCTACTGTCTATTTAGAAATCTGAGATGACTTGTGTTTTTGTTATTGTTAGTTTGTTTTTGCAAGAGTAGATTAAGCAAATAAAGATGTAATATTTTTTCTAGGTATGATTCCACAATGGCTAATAAAGGGGGGAGGGCAGGGTATTTGCTGGAAAGTAACCAGACTCTTACCCATCCAAACAAAAAACAAAGCTCATGAATCATAATACAAAATATTCTAGCATCTCTCATAAAAAGGTCCTGAAGTTTATGATTGAAAGTGACTTTTGATGAACTAGGGAGAGTCATGGAAGTAGTTGAAATTTTTTCTCCTATCCAAGGTTTCTAACCCAGAAAGATTAGAAAAAAAATAGAGTGTAACTATCAAGTGGTGAAGTCTAGGTTTAATTCAATCAAAATTAAAACATCTATGACACTAACAATTAAAAACAGGGAAGCAAAGTGGCATAAGTGGTCAAAAATAGTGTTTCTCAAAAGGGCAATTTCAAAATGCAAGGAGATATTTTTGGTTGGCACAACTAGGACAGTGCTTCTGTATCCTGTGAGTAGAGGCTAAGCTGCTAGACATCATAGAACAGACTCCCACAAAAAAAAAAGTATCTGGCCAAAATATCAGTAGAGCTGAGACTGAGAAATCCTGGTCTACAGCAAATGCCCTATAGACTCTACCCAACCCACTGCCATCATTTCAATTCTAACTCATAATGACCCTTTAGGACAGAGCAGAATTGCCCTATAAGGTTTCCAAGGCTTTAAATCTTTATGAAAGCAGACTGCCTCAAATTTCTCTCACAGAATGGCTACTGGTTTCAAACCATCCACCTTTTGGTTAGCTGCTGAATGCTTTAACCACTGTGCCACCAGAGCTCCTTTGCTATGTGGAAATGATTCTCAAATTCTAGAAGACATCACAATCATTTGGAAGGCAAAAACTTTCAACACGGCAGCATAATGAGATCATGATACAATTGTGAAAAACAAAAGTGTAAAACTGGACAAAGTAATAAAAACAGCAATTTTGGGGCAATGGAAATTAATTAAGCAAGGTCAGATAAATTATGAAGTATTTATTATATGAAACAAACAAAACCCCCAAAACTGCAAGGCTTTCAGCAAGAACCTGTGGTCTTCTTGCCTAGGACTGCTCTCAATCTGTCCCCCAACTCTACCAGTGAAAATGGTAGTTTTTATGGCATAGAACTGGACACAGAAATCAGGAATTTTGCAGCCACAGCGGGCAGAACTGATTTTGGTCCCAAAAGGAAAACCCCATGGCACTGCCTTCTAAAAATGGCAGACTAGGATAGGAACAAGATGAGAAAACATTTGCCAGTTCACAACTGTTCAGGGAAACTGAAGACTAGACAGATATTTAACAGAATAGTTAGAAATTAAAGAGAAACTAAGAAAGTTCTCCACATAGCTAATTCAGAGACAGGGTAAATAAAGCACACATCATAGGTAATGAGAAGTTTATTAAAAAAGAGAGAGAGAAAGGGGGCAAAAAAATATATACATATGAAGAAATAATGCCTGACCTTTTAACCTACAAATGCAAACAGATCAACAAATCTCAAGTAGCAAAAAAAGGAGGAGAACCACATCTAGATATATTACAGTAAAAGTGCTAAAAGACAAAGACAAATAAAAAAGACAAAGACAAATTAAAAGCAGCAGGAGAAAAGGACTCATCATATAGAGAGGGGGATAGCACTATTAATGCTGGCCTTTCATCATAAACAATGAAGACAGAAGGCAGTGGAATGCCACATTCAAAGTTCTGAAAGAAATAAACTATTAACCAAGAACTCTGTCACCAGATAATAGGAAGATGAAATATATACCAAGTTAAAAAAAAAGAAGAATTTATTGGTAACAGAGCTACCCTATAAGAAATAACAAAGGAAGTCTGACAGACTGAAAGGAATTGATATCACACAGATATCAATCTATAGGAAAGAATAAACAGCCCTGAATATGGTGATGGTGGGTATCAGCAGATTGTTCCTTTTTATTGCTAACCAGTATTTCATTGTATATTCATTTTCTTGATGGGCACCTTGGACTACTTCCAAGCATTCACAAAAAACTCCAAATTCACTGCCATCAAGTCAATTCTGACTCATAGCGACCTTTACTGGCCTTCTGAGGCAATAAACCTTTATAGAAGTAGACTGACCCATCTTCCTTCTGTGGAGCACCTGATGGGTCTGAACCATCAACCTTATAGTTAGCAGTCAAAGCCTTATGCACTGTGCCACCAGAGCTATTTTAAATGCTCTGGTTATTACAACTGTATTCTACAAATTTTATTATTAGCCTTTTCTCCCATATATTTCATCACCTGGTTGGGAGAGAAGAGGAAACTTTTAACCAGAGTGGCTCATTTACTTTTTCTTCCAATCAATTTCAAAAGTACAGTACATCTTGCATAACTAAAACAATCTGTTATTAAAATGTGTCATTCTGGAAATGTACTATATTTTGAAAACTGATCTAGGTGGTAGTTATAGTGTATAGGTGTGTTCATTTTGAAAATTCATAGCATTATGTATTAATGATCTGTGAATTTTTCAGTAGATATATTACACTTAAATAAAAAGTTTATTAAAACCGATGTTCATATCTACTAGAAAGGTTATGACTGAATAAAATGTTAAACAACAGGTGTTGCCAGGATGTAGAGAAACTGGAAACCACATCTACTGCTGGTGGGATTGTAAAATGGTACAGCCGCTGTGAAAAACCACCTGGTGGTTCCTCAAAAAGTTACACATATAAATGATCCAACAACTCCACTAATAGGTATACAGGCAAAAGAATTAAAAGCAGGAATATGAACAAATACCTGTGCACCAATGTATACTGTACTACTATTCAAAATAGCCAAAAGGTGGAAAGAGCTTAAATGTCCATCAACAGATGAACAGAAAAACAAACCATGGTATATACATAGAGTAGAATATTGAGTAATACAGAAAAATGAAGTCTTGATATATGCTATGACATAAATGACCCTTAAAAAATATTGCTGGGTGAGAGTTCCAGTAAGATGGGGAATAGGCAGAAAGACTGCACAGACCCTCTTCAACAAAGAAAAGTGGAACCAATTAACACAGATACAGAAGATACTCCTGGACCCCTGAACCTTCAAAGGAAGGATATAAAAGTGGACTAAACTCCAACTAGCAGAAGAATTTGCATGAAAATACGAAAAAAGGAGATATATGGAGCTGTGATCTAGCAGCAATCATGACGGCACAGACAGCTTAGGTATTGCTGAGTGGTGGTAGGACCTAAGAAATAACCTAAAAATCAGCCCTGCTAGTATGGGGCTACACAGAGAACTGCTCTGGTTGCTGGGGAATAAAAGGCAAAGCAGCAAAGAGGAAGGCGGGCTGAGGTGTGGACATTTGTCTGTCCAGAGGGCGTAGCGATTTTGAATGTTTACAAGCGGCTTGACCATTTTGGATATTTAAAGCAACAGCATTCTCACAGATTCCAGGGACTTAAAATCAGGCTCCGCTTGCTGGGAACTGCAAATAAATCACGAAACATGGACTAATGAAAAGGTGAAAATTCCCCTTATTACTCTTATAACTCACACCCTCCTGGTGAACAGAGGTGTGGCCAACCCTCACTCCCCACCACCTTCTGGGCCACCAGGAGGAATTCCATCCCAGTCTGTGCACTCCACTGAAGCCTGGGTGCCCTACCCTGCACTGTACAGATTTTTCTTTTTTTTAGTTTATTTGTTTCTGTCTAAAACTACTACGATTATTATTACTTTTGTCCTGTTTAAATATCATTATTTATTCTTCTCATCCCATGTTCTACTTTTCAGCTTTTTTTCTTTACCCTGGTTCCTGATTCCAATATATATATATTTTTTTCTTTCTTTCTTTCTTGTGGGTAACCCAGTTCCTTGTATTTGTGTGTGTGTGTTTTTCCCATTTTTTCATCACTATCCTCCTTCTCTACTTTTTCTCTCTTATTGCCCTCTCCCCAGATATTGTGGTGTTTTTTGTTTTGTTTTGTTTTGTATTTGTTCTTTTCCCTTTTCCGGTAACTGTTCCTGTGTGATTACACAGTGTGTTTTTTGTTCATTTGCTTTACTTTTTTGATGGTTATTCAATTGTTATTTTTGTATTACTGAGTAGGAGACAGCAACAATCCCCATATAACACAACTACATCCACACCTCCTCCAGCTTCACTTACTGAGTGAGAGTAACCACCTCCTTCGCCACCTAAGGGACTACGATAAACAACCACCAAGCAGAGCCTGACTCACACTGAGTTACTCTTGTCACTTAACAGAGATCTAAATACAACAACGTCACAATGTCTCGGTGACAACAGACCATCACAGTCCACACAAAGAAGCAAGATAAAGTGGTAGAAACAAGGTAGGAGAAAGGCCCAAAACGCATCCCTGAGGAAGAAACAGCATTGGAACTCCCTGATAAGGAATTCAAAAGAATTATATTTAAGTATCTTCAAAGGATTGAGAGACAGACCAAAGAAAACACAGAAAAAACCTTAGAAGAATTTTGGAAGAAAATACAAGAACAAAATGACAAAATAAATGAAAAATTAGAAATGATTCTAAATCTACAGAAAGAAATCCAGAAGATTAATACTAAATTGTCAGAAACAGATAACACATTGGAAGGGCAAAGGAGTAGAATTAATGTGATAGAAGACAGAATTAATGACATTAAAGACAAATACCTGAATACTTCTTTGGAAAGGGATCAAACAGAAAAAAGATCAAAACAAAATGAAGGAAAGCCTAAGGTTCATGTGGAATACCATCAAAAGGAATAACCAAAGTGTCACTGGAATTCCAGAACAGGAGGAGAAAAATAAAACCACTGAGAAAATTGTCCATGATTTGTTGGAAGAGAACTTCGCAGACATGATGAAAGATGAGAGTATGTCCATTCAGAAGTCCAACAAACCCCAAACAAGACAGACCCCAAAAGAAAATCACCAAGGCATATCATCATCAAACTCATCAAAACCAAAGACAAAGAAAGAATTCTGAAAACAGCATGGGAAAAACAAAAAGTTACTTACAAAGGAAAGCCAGTAAGAATAAGCTCTGATTTTTTCAGCAGAAACCATGCAAGCGAGAAGGCAAAGGGATGATATATATAAAACCCTGAATGAGAAAAAATTTCAACCAAGAATAATATATCTGGCAAAACTGTCCTTCAAATATGATGGTGAAATTAGGACAGTTCCAGACAAGCGGAAACGAAGGGAATTTGTTAAAAGCAGACCAACCTTACAAGAGATACTAAAGGGAGTCCTTTGAACAGAGAACCCAAAATACCAACAATAACTAACCATTAACACACAAGAAAGACATAACGCAGAAACCATAGCTATGGCCATATCCAAAGTAAATTAAGCTTACAAGATTATGAACAGGGAATCAGAGACTTAAATTGGCAAATGAGGACAACTACAAACGAAAAAGAGGGAAAACACTGTGTAGTTACAGAGCTTCTAAATGGTGAGGAAGTCAATAGAGTTGCAAGATAGAATGGACTATTCTAAACTTGGGGAGAAAATTATAAAAAAAGTTATAAATCATAGGGTAACCTCGAGGAAAAATGATGAACTTTCACATCACAATAAAAAAGAGGACAAACACAAATATTCAGCAAATGATAAAAGAAAACCACAACAAAGGAAATGATAACACGATTCATAAACATAAGGAGCTGAGCACAGAAAATAATATGGAACAAAGAAACCAGGAACACGAAGAAAAAACACATAACAAAATGACAGCAACCAATTCATACTTGTCAATAATTACACTGAATGTTAATGGGATAACTGCACCACTCAAGAGACAGAAAGTTGAAGAATGGATAAGGAAACAAAATCCTCCATCAATATGATGTCTACAAGAGACACATTTTAGAGACAAAGACAAAAATAGACTAAAAATCAAAGGATGGAAAAAGATAAGCAAATGGCAATAGTAAAAGAGAAGGAGTGGAAATATTAATTTCTGATCAAATCGACTTTAAAACAAAAACCACCATATGAGACAAGGAAGGACATTATATAATGATTAGAGGATCAATTGAACAACAAGACCTAACTATAATAAATATCTATGGACCCAATGAAAGAGCTCCAAAATATATAAACCAGACTTTAAAAGAGTTGAAAAGGCAAATACATGACTCAATAGTCATAGCAGAAGACTTTTAATACACCACTTTCAATCACATATAGAACAACTAGAAAGAAATTCAAATAGGACACAGAAAAACTAAACAATACAATCCACCAGCCTGACCATATAGACATATACAGAGCACTTAACCCAACAACAGCACAATACACATTCTATTCCAGTGCACATGGGACATTTTCCATGATAGACCATATGTTAGGACATAAAGCAAACCTTCATAAATTTAAAAAAATTGAAATACTGAAAAACATCTTCTCAGATCACAATGCTATAACATTAGAATTCAACAATAGGAAGATCAATGGAAAAAGAGAAAATACATGGAAACTAAACAACACCCTCCTTAAGAAAGATTGAGTAAGAGAAGAAATAAAGAGTGAAACCGAAAAATTCCTTGAATCAAATGAGAATGAAAACACAACATAACAAAATCTTTGGGACACAGCAAAAGCACCAATCAAAGTCCAATTTATAGCAATAA
>NW_006921640.1:5502169-5504001 GCF_000298275.1 Orycteropus afer afer
AAAAAAAAAAAAAAAAAAAATCAAAAAAAGCTTACAATCACGAGAAGAAAGGAAATAATCAAAATTCAAGCAGAAATCAATGACACAGAAAAAAAATCACCAAGACCAGAAGTTGGTTTTTTTGAAAAGATTAATAAAATAGACAAACCAATGGCAAATTTAACAAAAGAAAAGAGGGAGAAAATATAAATAACACGAATAACAAACGAAATGGGTGACATTACAACAGAACTCAAATATAAAGGATAGTATCAGTATACTATGAAAGACTGTACTCCAAAAAATTTGAAAATCTACAAGAAATGGACAGATTTCTAGAAACACACCACTTACCTAAACTAACGAAGCTGGATTCAGAAGAGGATGTGGAACAAGAGATATCGTCATAGCTGTTGTCAGATGGATCTTGGCTCAAGGCAAAGAATACCAGAAAGATGTTTACTTGTGTTTTATTGACTATGCAAAGGAATTTGACTGTGTCGATCATTACAAATTATGGAGAACATTGAGAAGAATGGGAATTCCCAAACATGTGATAATACTCATAAGTAACCTGCAAATTGACCAGGAGGCTGTCCTTTGCTCAGAACAAAGGGACACTGTAGGGTTTCAAATCAAGAAGGGAGTGTGTCAGGATTGTAAACTTGCCCCATACCTATTCAATCTATATGTGGAGCAAATAATCCAAGAAGCTGGACTATATGAAGAAAAACGTGGCATCAGAATTGGAGGAAGAATCATTAACAACCTGAGATACACTGACGATACAATTTTGCTTGCTGAAAGTGAGGATGACTTGAGGCACTTACGGATGAAGGTTGAAGAATACGGTCTGCAGTATGGATTACATCTCACCTTAAAGAAAACAAAAATCCTCAACTGGACCAATAAGCACTATCACAATAAATGGAGAAAAGACTGAGGTTGTCAAAGAATTCACATTGCTTGGTTCTACAATCAATGTCAATGGAAGCAGCAGTCAGAACATTAGATGACAAGTAGCACTGGGCAGGTTGGCTGCTAAGGAACTCTTTCAACTGCTTAGGGGCAAGGATGTATTCTTGAGGACTAAGGTGTGCCTGACACAAGCCATGATATTTCCAATCGCCTTGTATGCAAGTGAGAGTTGACAATGAATAAGGAAGTCTGAAGACGAGTTGGTTTTGAGTTGTGCTGCTGGCGAAGAATGATGAAAGTCCCATGAACTGCTAAAAGAACTAACAGATTTGTCCAGGAGGAAGTGTAGCCGAAATGCTCCTCGGAATAGAGAATGGCCAAACTTCATCTCACCTACTTTGGTCATGTTGTCAGAAGGGACCATTCCCAGAAAAAGGATGTCATGCTTGGTAAGGTTGTGGGTAGATGAAACAGGAGAAAGCCTTCAAAGAGGCGGACTGACACAGTGGCTGTGACAATGGTCTCAAGTAAAGCAAGGATCATAGAGCTGGCACGGAATTGGGTGGTGTTTCGTTCTGCTGTGCATGGGGGTGCTATGAGTCGGAAATGACTCGACGGCAACTAACAACAACAACAACCCCGACCTAAACTAACACAGACTGATGTGGAAAAGTTGAGCAGATCCATCACAAAAGAAGAAATTGAACAGGTCATCAAAAAATTACCAACAAAAACAAATCCTGGCCCACATGGTTTCACCTGAGAATTCCACCAAACATTCAGAGAAGAACTGACACCAATCCTACTCAACTATTCCAAAACACAGAAAAGGATGGCATCCTCCCTAACAAATTTTATGAAGCAATCTTAACCTTGATACTACAACCAGGAAAAGACATCACTCAAAAGGAAAACTACAGACCAATATCCCTCAT
>NW_006921640.1:5523639-5563248 GCF_000298275.1 Orycteropus afer afer
AGAAGAACTAGATGTTGCCTGGCTACCACTGTCAACCACTTGGAGGGGGGCTATGTAGGAGATCCTGGATAGAGAGGGAGAATAATGTGGAACAAAACTCAAAATCATCTGTGGAAAAAAAAAGTGGACCAGGTTTGCTGGTCTGATAGAGCCTGGTAGAACCACTTACGCTATGGCCCCTAGCTGCCCTTCAGGTCTGGAATTGAACCCACACCTGTGGCTTCCAGCCAAACAAAAGACAGGCATATGAGTTGAACATGCACCTGAGGCAGATACACTCCTTGGAGAGAACAAGCATGGGAGAAAGAAGGGTTGTTTATGCACAGGGAGACAGTTAAGGGGGCAAGAGTGCATAGAGGGATGGACACAGGGAAGAGGTAACTACCAGGAGGAAGTGGGAGGGGAGCTGTTGCACTGGGGTAAATTGTAGTCAATTTCCTAAGACAGAGTGTGTGTGAACTGGCGTATGGAAAGTGAATTTGCTCTGTAAACTTTCACCCAAATCACAATTTAAAAACAAAAAAACAAAAAAACAAAAAAACCTTGCTGGGTAAAATAAATCTCTCACAAAAAAGCCATAGTGAAATATCTACAACAGGCAAGTGTATAGAGATCAAAGTTTATTCATGGTTCCAGGAGTGGGTAGGAGGGATAGGGAAATCAAGACATAATGCTAAGGGAACACTGAACTTCTTTTAAGAGTGATAGAAAAATTTAGGAATGGTTAATGGTCCCAGTAGAATTTAATAAACATAATTAAAGTATTGTTGTTGTTGTTGTGTTTGCCATCGAGTCGGCCCCGACTCCTAGCGACCCCTCCTTGGGTTTCCAAGGCAGTTATCACTACGGAAGTAGGATTGCCCAACCTTCCTTCCGAGGAGTTATAAATATGAAGACTGTAGAAATGGCAAATGTTTTCTTACCTATATATTTACCACAATTTAAATGAATAAAATAAAGCTATGTGAACATTTTCTTATGGCTCATAGAGACCAGTAACAGTTTAGTTTGTTTTAACCATTAGCCCTTTGTCCTATCAAGTGCTTAGCAACACCCTAATCCTAGAGTTCTTTTTAAAAGAAACTGCCAACTCACTTTAGTAATCCAAATAATTTGCCTCTTAATTTAGTGGCTGGGTAAATTCAGGTCTCGAGGTATTATTCTTTCCCCTTGAAAATAAAGTAGGTACCTAACTTCAATTTTCATGTTACCAAAATATTTTATGAACTGATCATACTTTAGATATGAGACTTCAAGAATTGTTTGATTATATAGACAAAAAGAAGTCATCATTTTTTATCCTATTGTTATCACAACAGTTAATAATAATAATCTACATATATCGTGTTGAAAGATACATGTAGAAGAAGACTTAAAGCACTTACTGGTGAAGATCAAGACTATAGTCTACAGTATGGATTATATATCAAAATAAAGAAAAAACAAAAATCTTCACAACTGGACCAATAAGCAGCATCATGATAAATGGAGAAAAAACTTTAAGTTATCAGGGATTTCATACTATCTGGATCCACAGTCAACACCCATAGAAACAGCAGTGAAGAAAGCAGATGTCATATTACACTGCAAATCTGCTGCAAAAGACCTTTTTACAGTGTTAAGGAACAAAGATGTCACTTTGAAGATTAAGGTGTGCTAACCCAAGCCACAGTATTTTTAATTGCCTCATATGCATGTGAAAGCCGGACAATGAATAAGGAAGACCTAAAGAGTTGATGCCTTTGAATTGTGGTGCTGGCAAAAAATAATGAAAATACTATGGACTGTTAGAAGAATAACAAATCTGTCCTGGAATAAATGCAGTCGGAATGCTCTTTAGAAGTGAGAATGGCCAGGCTTCATCTCACCAACTCTGGTCATGTTGTCATAAGGGACCAGTCACTAGAGAAGGATATCCCTCTTGGTTAAGTAGAGGGTCAGTGAAAAAGGGAAAGACTCTCAATGAGATGTATAGACACCTTGGCTACAACAATGGGCTTGTCAAGCATAGCGGGGACTGTGAGGACAGCACAGGACTGGGCAGTGTTTTGTTCTGTTGTACAGAGGGTCACTATGAGTCAACGCCAACTTGAGGGCACAAAACAACAACATGTAACTTTTCATTCCTCTCTCTGTATGGAGCAGCACCCAGTATATTAGCATAAAATTAAAATTATATGAATTTCACTTTTCAGTATGTATCCTAAAGCTTGAATTAGAATGGTCAGAAATAAGTATTTCACAGTATCCAAAACAATGTAACATTTCATTCCATTTTGGATTCACTGACTATTAGAAACCACTTTTAAATCAAAAGTCATTAAAGGAGGTAATAGTAGGCACCCATTGTTTTGTCTGCCTAGAACATCTCATTATTTTTCAACCAAATGTATAGTTGGCCCTGCCACTCACAGTATTGACCTTCTGGAGAATGGATGGGCATATAAGGAAATCCTGCCTTCATCTCAAACATTTCTAGTTAGACTAAGGAAGATGAACAGTCACTGTGTTCAGTTGCAGGGAGATTTAGTATGGTACCTTCCTCACATTATGGAAGAAACTAGTTTGTGGCAGAACAAAGCAGCCATACTAAGAGATGTAGAGTACAGCAATTCATATCCCTTGATTCAGTAATTCCTAAACCCCAGCTATATTCTTACTCATCTTGCTGATTTGTTATGTAAGAGAACAAATTTTCCATTATGCTTACTCTCACTGAAATTAAAAGTCCATGACTTACACCAAGGGAGACACCTACTGTAAAGATATAATACCTAAAACAAGAAGATCCACAATTGCATGAATGGAGTATGTAACCATTATAGAGCAGAATGATAAGGGCATAACAAGCAGGACCAAATCATGCATGTGATACTGAAAGTACAATATATTACTGAAAAAATGCCAGGACAAGAAGCTCTCTTGGATACAAAGTATAATATTCCAATGTGCATTAACATACACATACCTTCTGTCATTTCCTAATTTTATTTCTCACAATTTACCTAGTTCCAGTACATACTCATGGAATGATGGCAGTAAATGACCTATAAAGGTCACCTAAGTCCATGATATGAGTCATTCTTTTATAATAGAAAAAAGTAACATGTGAGTAAGAATGGAATTAGTTTTCTTTCGTAGCACAGGATTGTTCACAGGATAAGGAATATCTATCAACTTAAATTACTGATCTGAATGCAGACTCAGTCCAACAATAATTGAAAATGATACGAGAATTTCTACACTGCAATAACACAGGCAATGTTTAAAGCATAAAAGGATAATTAAATTCTGAAACTATGGCTTAGTGCATAAACTAATGTTCTAAAAGATTATACTATGAGATTGTCTTAAGTAAACCTATTGTACCATAAATGTTATCACTACTTGAATATGTACATAAAACCTTCCTGTATAAAGCATGGGGTCCAAGCACACTTTCTTAAACCAAATCCCACAAACTTGTAGAGCAAGGAAGGGTCATACATTCAGAAATGATTAACCTTGAAATCACATGGGAAAAAAAGAAATTATTACCTTACTTATAAAAGCATCAACAGTTAGTAAGATTTTACTGGATAACAAAGCTTTTTCTTCAGCTTGATTCTGATCTCTTTATCTTTTTACGTACAGTGACTAGGCAGTTCAAACTCACCAGCCACTCCTCGGAAGGAAGACTGGGCAATCTACTTCTGTAAAGATACTGCCTCAGAAAACCCAAGGAGGGTTCACTATGAGTTGGATGCGACTAGACAGTAATGAGTTTGGTTTTTTTTGAGGGAAATTAAGTTAGTTTTATTTTGCATGGTATTTACTACATGCTAATCTAATAAATCCTGGAGTCAATCATAATATTCATCAACCAAAGGTGTACTAAAGGGCTCTGGTGGTACAGTGGACTTAATTCAGCTACTAACCAAAAGGTTAGGAGCTCTGATAGCATAGTGCCTAAGCACTTAACTGCTAACCAGAAGGCTGGCGGTTCAAACCCACCAGCCACTCCTTGGAAGGAAGGTTGGGCAATCCTACTTCTGTAGTGATACTGCCTTAGAAATCCAAGGAGAGGTCACTATGAGTTGGGGCCAGCTCGATGGAACATAAGAACAACAACCAAAAGGTTGGTGGTTCAAACCCACCAGCCACTCTGTGGGAGAAAGATGAAGCAATCTTTCTTCCATTGAGATTTATAGCCTTGGTAACTCTTTGGGGGCAGCTCTACTCTGTCAAATAGGGTTCTTATGAGTTGAAATTGACTCAATGACAGTGGGTGGTTGGAAAGGTGTACTTGGCTCTTTATTACTATTTATTGCCTTCTTTCTCAATTATTACTACTACTGAAGGAATGTCAGTACAAGAATAAGTAAGAAATAAAGATTTAGTGGGGATTTAACTTGATAGTGTGGTGAAAATGATTCTTTAATTCAAACCAACAGGAGAACTAACACATAAAAACAGAGGCTGTAACTGTAGACTATGATATAAAAATGTTCTTTTCAAAATATAAGAATATAAGAATAATATAAGAAATTTAAAAATACATAATTATATTCCAGTATATGTCAATAACAATTGAGATTGAGACTGTTTTCTAAGTCGTACGTCGATAGTCATCTGATGCACATATCCAAAAAAAAAAAATCCAAGTAAAAACATTTACGTTTATGGAAGGAAATATAAATTGAGACTGGAGTCAGAGAACTGGAGACCAGTTAGGGTGGGAAAAAAAAAAAGAACACAAAAGCCATTCATTCAACTAATATTTAATGAATACCTACTATGTTTCAGACCCTGTACAAGTCACATAAGATGCAAGAGGAACAAATCAAGCAAAATGTCCTGACCTTATACTGCTTATGTTCTAACAGCTACTGGAAAAGTAATTGGTAAATAAAAAGGAAAATTAAAGCAATATACAGATATTTTTCTGGGCCTATTCCAGAGACTTCACTACATCAGAGTCAATGAGAGGGAAAGAAAAATTTAATGGAAAACTTAAATAATAAGGAAAACTTATCTTAATGTCTACTTACTGGATTATAGAACTGTCAACCATAACGGAAGAAATTTAATCAAAATCTAGCCTGCAACAAATTTTAGAAAATACTTATGCTAAAGACACTCTGCATTAGACATTAAAGATGCACTTAATGAGCTAATAGATACTTTATCTTCTCTAATATCTTAAATTCCCGGAATACTTTTATTCAGAAGCCTATTTAATATGAACTGGTGGTTGCAGTTCATATTCCAGCACAAAAACATTTTCAATATAATACCACCATCTCAGTTTGTGTGTGTGTGTGTGTGTGTGTGTGTATATATATATATTTTTTTTTTTGCCTGACTCCCAAGAAAGGCTAGCAACTACATAGCTAATAGGCTTAACTACATTATTATGCCCCATGGTTAAAAGTAAATGGCTAAGGTGCCAAGAGTTTGCACACAAAAAACAGCACTATGGTAAGTGTTCCAATATTCTACTTGTCACAAAAAATTGAACACTAGGTCTCTGGGATGATTAACCATATATTTCACAACCTTCTAGACTAGTCAGTTTAAAACATCTAAGTAGAGTAATTTTATGTTTAATTGAAAATTAACACCAGATTTTAAAGCTTAAAATAGAGGTTGTAAAAGAAAAGGCTGATAGATATGAAAATCAATTCTTGTCACAATTAACACTTATTCACCTTAACATCAAATAGGCATACAATTTAACTCTTTTTCTAAAATACTATTTTGAGTCTACAAGTGTCTTCTGTCAAATTTGGATAACCACAATGATTTCTTAAATTTAGTAAAACAACCAAGAAGATAAAAATAAAGAAGAGTAGATACTTACACCACTGGAAAGGAACTGAGCATACTTTACATGAGGCGAATCAATAACCTTTCCAGAGATGATCAGCGTTATTTATCATTCTGTAGAAAAAAGAAAATATTGAAATATTTATGTAAATCATATATTGAATAAAATTTTTAACTGCATAATTTAAGGATATTAACAGTTGACATTAGATAATCATATTTTAAAAATTACTGAATACAGGACATTTATATTTAAGAAAAATTTGTGTGAGGCAAAATTTCAAAGGATAGAAAAATACCATTGATAGCCTTCTAAGATTTTACTTGGAAAAGTAATGGAGGTCATGCCCCAGAGGTTTAATCTGTTACCTGGCACCCTCTAGGGAAACAGCTCTAAACATGCAATGTAATATACACTACAGTGACATTCAAGATAACTTTTTGATAATAATATATGGGTATTTATATAGAATCCTATAAACAAACCACATCCCCAGCATGACTGCAGCTAAAACTTTTAACCCTCTTATGACCCATAAGACATGTATTTTCTGCCTCTGGGGATTAGTGGGAATCTTGTATCCCACTTTTATTGGGTGCTGCCATCTGCTGAGGGCCTATATAACTGCATTAATCTGAAGAAATGGGCCTCACTCCTTCAACCCCAGCACCAGAGACCTCTCAAGACACATGTGTCCCACTAATTGTATCAAAATCCGTATTACCTCAAAACATTTTTTCTCTTTACATTCAAAATGCCTTCTACTAATGAAAACATAGGAGCTCTGGTAGCGTAGTGGCTAAAAGCACTTGACTGCTAACCAGAAGGCTGGCAGTTTAAACCCACCAGCCAGCCACTCCTCGGAAGGAAGGTTGGGCAATCCTACTTCCGTAGTGATACTGCCTCGGAAACCCAAGGAGGGGTCGCTATGAGTTGGGGCCGACTCGATGGCACATAACAACAACAACAACAATGAAAACATATGGCTTCAACGAAACATTTAAAACAAAAATAATTTCATCTTGAAAGGGTTAACGTGGGTAAATTCTGAGATGTAGCTTCAAGTATATCACTTACTCTATAACTAGCATAAAATTGAGTGAATTAGAAGTCTAAATCTCAATTTCCAAATCTATAAAGCAAGGATAAGGGATAATTACTTCAAAGAGCTATTATTGATATAATAATAATAATAATAATAGCTTTAATGAGAGCAATGGAACATTTTGGAAGCTATCAAATGGTGAGGGGTTTTTAAAAATATGAATACTCATGACAGATTACTGAACACAGGATAAATTAATAAAAGAGTGAATCTAGTACTTCTATCTTCTGATTTTCATCTTACTGCTTAATTGAAGATTCAGACACTTTAACCTCTTTCAATTCAGACAGCTCTTAACAAAAAACAAAAAAAAAGTTATCTATTATTCACAGTTTAGGAGTTAAAGATAATGTATTACTGACTGAATTTATTAGCAATTTCAAACCATAATCTATAGAGGCAAATAACAACTCTAAATTAAGATTATAAATTAGACAAAATGTAAAAATATTGATGTCAAAAACTCTCACATTAAAATACACATCCAGCACTGACTTATATTAAGCCAGAACAAAGCATCTAACAGTGACCAATAATATATGCAAAATGAACAGGATAAAGTTAGAAATCTTTCATATTTGCATATCCAGAATTGTATCTTTAATGAAGTTCTTGTTGAAGTCATGTACTTGCTGACTTAAGAAATACCTGCCCTAAAAGAGGAGATTTAAAGCACAAAGAAAATATACTGAAAATGTGTATGACTGCATTTTCTAGGCAAAACAGCAATACTAAACCATAAAATCATTATTGGTCAATACACATTTTCAACTTCCCACTCAAATTCAGTTAAGAAATACCAAGTAGCTACTTGACCCAGCCAATGCAATACTCTGGTAGCGTAGTGCCTAAGGCACTTGACTAATAACAAGAAGGCTGGAGGTTCAAACCCACCAGCCACTCCTCAGAAGGAAGGTTGGGCAATCTACCTCCATAGTGATACTGCCTTGGAAGTCCAAAGAGGGGTCACTATGAGTCAGGTCCAACTCCATGGCAAACAACAACACAATCAACTAAGATATGGTCCCAGCACTACAGGAACTCATGCTATTAAACTGGGGGAAATGCAGACAAAAATACAAACACATATACCTCTAGTAAAAGACATAATGTGATAAGATTAAAAATACAAGGTCTCTCAGAGTAACAATACAATTTGGAATTTAATTTAGGTTAGGGACTTCTCAGACTGAGATTTGAGCTGTTATGTGAGGATTGTAACAGGATTTCCATCAAACTAGGTGTGGAGGGGGAGCTCTGGTAGTGTAGTGCCTAAGGCATTTCACTGCTAACCAAAAGGCTGGCAGTTCAAATCCACCAGCCACTCCTCGGAAGGAAAGTTGAAATCTACTTCTGTAGTGATACTGCCTCAGAAACCCAAGGAGGGGTCGCTAAGAGTCGGGTCTGACTCCATGGCACATAACAACAACAGGTATGGAGGGAGTTGAGAATTAGTGGAGGAAGGATTGCAGGGAGATGGAAATTAAAAGAGATTATGAAGGATGTTTAGGGAATAACAAGTAGACCATGTTGCTGGCTTTTAACAAAGTGTGTATTAAGAATAAATAGGCTAGAAAGGAGACTTCCACAATTTATGGAGGGCCTACAAATGCCTGGCAACAGATCCTGACCTTTATTCTATGAGGACCATGCTGAAACTGAATCAAAGAATCTAGAAGTGATCATGAAACATCCTCATTTTACAGATCAGGAAACTAAGTCACTGATACAGATTTGTATCACTGCAAATTACTGAACGTACATCATTAATATTTCAGATACAAATGAGCTTAAAGAATTTTATTAAAACAAGATGTTCTAAAAACAGAATACCAAGCAAGCAAAGTGCTGATTCTCTATTCACAGGGTCAGTTTCCCAGAGCTCCAAAAGTTAAAGATTTTTAAAAACTTATTTTTTAATAAAGAGTCTAAGAACTAAGTAAACATATGTATTAAAAGGTATAAGGCAGGGAGAGAAATTGGATAGATAATTAAGAGAGAAGTTTGATATAGGTGATGGGATTTTAAAATTATATAATTAATAAAAGAATAAGATTAGCTAATAGTAGATAGTTTTTGAAACTAGGTTATGGGTACATTATACTAGTCTTTGTTTCTGTTTGAAATGTTTTATAATATATTTTTGATATTTAAAAAAAAGGGTATTAGTGATAAAAGGTAACTGATGCTGGGGATCACATTCAAACACTCAGCTATAAAAAAAAAAAAAAAGTAACCTACAAAAGAAAAAGACGTGGACTTCTCATCTACTGTACTTAAAAGAGACTTGGGTAAAATTCACAGACAACTGACTGAGAGACAATTCTATACTAACAAAGATTACAACTTGGTGTGTGAAAAATTATTTAATTTAAAGTAAGCAAGAATTCAGAGAGTCTATGGAGCTCTGGTAGCACAGTGCCTAAGGCACTTGACTGCTAACCAGAAGGCTGGCAGTTCAAACCCACCAGCCATTCCTAGGAAGGAAGGTTGGGCAATCTACTTCCATAGTGATACTGCCTCGGCAACCCAAGGAGGGGTCGCTATGAGTTGGGTACGACTCGACGGCACATAACAACAACAACAACAACTGAGAAAAATAATCGAGAAAGGACTCTAACCAAAGAAAAAAATAAACTGCAATACTGTCTTGTTAACAAGTAAGACTAAGAGAAAGGGTAATATTGTAAGCAATGAAATTTGCAGTTTATATCACACAATATACATTTAGATAACAACAGATTGTTTAGGAATGTATAACTTCAATAATAAATAAGAACTTTTGAACCTTTATCACAAGAAAAATTTTATTACGTTTCCATACAAGATGTACAAAATTGTCCATCCATAAATGCAAGAGTTATAAACAGGTTAGACTGAGGTAGGCAGGAGTAAAAGTACTTCCAAGTTCTCAATGGGAATAAGGGGATAAGGTAAAAATGAATAGAGGCAGAAAACAAAAGTATGCTAAAGGTCTCATCAAGGGAAAAAAAAATAAGCGCCCTTTTTGGGAAAAGACTATTTTGTTTTCAAGTAATTAGAGAGAAATACTTAAGTCAAGGTGTGATTTTAAGGTCAAAAGCACTTAGCAGTTTTCAAGACTATGCTTGCTTCATAAAATGAATTTGGGATGATTACATCTTTCTCTATGTTCTGGAATAGTCTGAGTAGGATTAGTGTCAGTTCTCTGAACATTCAGTAGCATTTGCCAGTGAAACCGTCTTGGCCATGGCTATTTTGTTGGTAATTTATTTATGACCTGTTAAATTTCTTCTTTTGTTACAGGTCTGTTGAAATTTTCCACCTCAGCCTCTTTTAGTTTAGGTAAGTAGAGTGCTTCTAGAAATCTATCCATTTCTTCTAGATTTTCAAATTTGTTGGAGTACAGTTCTTCATGTTGTTATTGTTATGTGCCGTCAAGTCGGACCTGACTCATAGAGACCCCTCCTTGGGTTTCCTAGGCATTATCATTATGGAAGTAGACTGCCCAGTCTTCCTTCCAAGGAGTAGCTGGTAGGTTTGAACTACCAGCCTTCTGGTTAGCAGTCAAGTGCCTTAGGCACTATGCTATTTCTTCATAGTATCCTAATATTATCCTTTTAATTTCTGTTGGTTCTGTTGTGGGGTCACCCAATTCATTTTTCATTCGTGTTATTTGTATTTTCTCCCTCTCTTGCTTTGTTAAACTTGCCAGTGGTTTGTCAATTTAATTAATCTTTTCAAAGAACTAACTTCTAGTCTTGCTGACTTTTTCTATTGTCTGTTTCATTTATTTTTATTTGAATCTTTATTATTTCTTTTCTACTGGTGACGAGAGTCTTTTTTTGCTGTTCCTTTTCTAATTGTTGGAAATACTGGTTTAAGGTGTTGATTTTGGCTCTTTCTTCTTTTTTGATATGTGCAATTTATTGCTATAAATTGGCCTCTGATCATGGATTTTGCTGTGTCCCAAAGATTTTGGTATATTGTGTTTTCATTCTTATCTGTTTCAGGGAATTTTAAATTTCATTTTTTATTTCTTTTATTACCCACTCGTTTTCAAGGAGGGTGTTACTCAGTTTCCATGTGTTTACTCTTTTTCCATTCATCTTCCCATGGTTGATTTTTTTCAGCACTGGAAGTCCTAGCCAGCACAATATGGCAAAAAAGGCATCTCAAAGGCATCCAGACTGGTAAGGAAGAAATAAAACTATCACTATTTGCTGATGACATGATTCTATACATAGAAAACAGAAGAGATTCAGGAAAGAAAACTACTGGAACTAATTGAGAGATTTAGTATAGTGGTGTGATACAAGATCAACATACAAAAGTGGGGTGGGTCCTCTATACCAGCAAAGAGATTGCTGAAAAGGAAATAAGGAAATCAATACCATTTACAATTGTTGTTGTTGTAAATCACTAGAGACACAAAAGACTGGTACAAAGAAAACTAGAAAACACTACTCCAAAAAACTGTAAGACATCTACATAAATGGAAGTATATACCATGCTCATGGATAGGAAGATTGAACATTGTGAAAATGGCAACAACACCCAAAGCAATCTACACATTCAATGCAATCCCAATCCAGATCCCATCAGTATTCTTTAAGGACATAGAAAAACCAATCACCAATTTTATATGGAAAGGAAAGAGACCTTGAATAAGCAAAGCACTATAGAAGAAGAACAAAGTAGGAGGTCTCACACTCTCAGATCTCAAAACCTATACAGCCATAGTAGTCAGAACAACCCGATACTGGTACAATGACAGAAACACAGACCAGTAGAACAGAACTGAGAACTCAGAAAGAGATCCATCAACCTATGGTCTGCTGATTTTTGACAAAGGGCTAAAATCCATTAAATGGCCAAGAGATGGTCTCTTTAACGAACAGTGTTGCCAAAACTGATATCCATATGCAGAAAAATGAAACAAGATCTGTACCTCACACCATACACAAAAACGAACTCCAGATGGATCAAAGACATCAATGTGAAATGGCAAAGTATAAAGTTCCTCAAGGAAAAAATAGGGGCAAATGTAGAGGCCCTAATTTATGGCATAAATAGACTGTCAAGCATAACCGAAAATGGACAAACAACTGAAGAGAAACTAGATGAATGGGACCTTCTAAAAATTAAATTTTTATGTGCTTCAAAATACTTGTCCAAAAGAGTAAAAAGAGAAACTACAGGTTGGGAAAAAATATTCAGCAATGACATCTGACAAGGGACTTATTTCTAAAATTTATAGAAAACTCCAACACCTCAAAAACAAAAAGATTAACAACCCAATTAAAAAATGGGCAGAAGACATGAATAGACACATCACCAAAGAGGATATTCAGGCAGCCAGCAAATACATGAAGAAATGCACATGGTCATTAGCCATCAGGGAAATGCAAATCAAAACAAGGGGATACCACCTCACCCCAGCACTAATGATAAAGTTCCACAAGACAGAAAATAACAAATGCTGGCCACGATGTGGAGAGACTGGGACTCTCATACACTGCTAGTGGGACTGTCAAGTGATACAACCACTATGGAAAACAGTATGACAAATCCTTAAAAAATTGAATTGGAAATACCATTTGACCCAGCAATTCCATTACTAGATATATATATCCTAAAGAAGTGATAGCACGGACAAGAACAGATATATGCACACCTGTGTTCATCGCAGCACTATTTAAAATAGCAAAAAGATGGAAACAACCTACATGCCCATCAACAGAAGAATGGATAAACAACCTATGGTACATACATACAATAGAATACTATGTGTGGTGGTTATGTTTGTGTGTCAACTTGGCTGAGCCTGGTTGAGTCGCTAGGCAGCTGATGGTAGTTATTCCCCATAATGAGACTGGCAATCAACTCCATGATGGGATCTACCACAAACAGCTGAGTAGCTGCCTTTGGGATGTGGTCTGCTTCCTGTATATAAGGAGAAGCTTTGGGGAATGATCTCCAGCATATGGCACACTTGGATCCTGCATGCAGCCCTGTCATTGCTCAGCAGCCTGCCATGTTCTGCCGAACTTGGGACTTACAATGAACTTAAATTAATGGCCTGCTGCGTAGTTTGATAACATCAGGACTGTGCCTTTTCACTTGTCAACCTTGGAGCTTCTCAGTCTCAGCAGCCAGCAACTGTCTGAATGAAGAAATGCTTCTAGCTCCAGTGGGCCAGGATCAGGAGGCAGAGCTGGGCCCCAAGGTTGAGGGGGTTTCACCCAGCCCCCAGAGCCTGGCACTTTGAACTTGGACTTAATGCCTCCAATCTGTAAGAGAATAAACTCCTGTTTGTTAAGGCCATACCATTTGTGGTATATTCCTGCTAGAATGGCATTAGGGTACTAGAACACTATGCAACACTGAAGAATAATATAGAATCTGCAAAACATCGCATAACATGGATGAACTTGGAGGACCTTATGCTGAGTGAAGTATGTCAAATACAGAAAGACAGATGCAGTATTAGTTCATTATTGTAAAGAGTCAATGAAAGGTTTATATACGGAAGGAAACTTTCTTTGTTGGTTACGAGGGGTGGGACGGAACACCTAAAAAAAAAAAAAAAAGCATTGACACATGTCACTTTAGTTTCCCATATTTCACTGTACATAAATATTTCAATAAAATGTATTTTTCAAAGAAAGCACTTAGGATACAGACAAAGATCATATAAATATAAAATATACAGTTTATGACCAAGATATGAGTTATAAACTTATATACAAATATATATATATATGCTAGATTAAAAAACAGATAATAAAGGAACATTTATTTGAACTCTAAGAATGTTATGACAAATACAAATATAGTGAGTTATTTCAGTATATTCAGGCTAGGATAAATATACCTCGAAAAAGAAGAAAAACAGAATTTAATTATTTATATTATCAATAAACATGATTTCACAAAGATACAAAAGATACCTTGCAAACCTGACAAAATCCTCTAACAAAGTAATTCTTATGTCCATTACCAGAATTGATCATGCATTTGTTCTTAATAAAAGCTTTAATCATTTCTGAGATAAAATCAAAGAAAACATAGAAAAAATACACAAAACAGCTACTTACAAACTATTAAATACTCCTAGACAATCCATGGATCGAAGAGAAAATCAAAAGAGAAATTACGATATACAAAGAAAGCAGTGACAAAAGAAACTCATTCTTCATAATTAAAGCCCATGTGACCCAGTAAAAGTTGAATTAAGGCATAAATTCCTTTAAAGGAATTCCTTTAAAGGCTTTTAATATTTTTAAAGGCAAACTAAACAAAAAAATAAATGAATGAAAACACAATTTGTTGTTTTTAGGTGCCACCGAATGATTTCTGACTCATAGCGACCCAATGCACAGCGTAACGAAACACTGCCCAGTCACACACCAGCTCCACGATTCTTGCTATACTTGAGCCCACCACCACAGCTGCTGTGTCAATCCATCTCACTGAGGGCCTTCCCCTCCTTTGTCAACCGTTTACTTCACCAAGTATGACATCCTTCTGCAGGGAATGGTCCCTCTGACAAAGTGACCAAAGTAGGTGAAACAAAGTCTGGCCATTCTCGCTTCCAAGTAGCATTCTGGCTGTACTTCCTCCAGGACAGATTTGTTAGATCTTTTAGCAGTCCATGGTACTCTCAGCAATATTCACCAGCTCCATAACTCAAAACCATCAGCTTTTCTGTGGTCTTCCTTATTCATTGTCCAGCTCTCACATGCATATGAGGTGATTAAAAATACCATGGCTTGTATCAGGTGCACCTTAGTATTCAAGGAGCTATCTTTGGTCTTCAGCACTTGAAAGAGATCCTTTGCAGCCTATTTGCCCAGTGTTATACATCATCAGATGTCCTGACTGCTGCTTGCATTGGTGTTGATTGTAGAACCAAGCAATGTAAAGTTGTTGACAACTTCAATCTTTTCTCCATTTATCGTGATGCAGTTTAAAGGTCCGGTTGTGAGGATTTTTGTCTTCTTTATACTGAGATGTAATCCATACTGCAGACTCTATTCTTCAGGCCTCATCAGTAAGTGCCTCAATTCATCCTCAGTTTCAGCAAGCAAAGTTGTGTCATCAGTGTATCGTAGGTTGTTAACGATTCTTCCTCCAATCCTGATGACACGTTCTTCTTGATACAGCCCAACTTCTCGGACTATTTGCTCAGCATATAGATTGAATAAGCATAATGAAAGGATACAACCCTGACACACTCCCATCTTGATTTTAAACCATGCAGTGTCCCCTTCTTTTGTTCAAATGACACTCTCCTGGTCTATATACAGGTTGCTCATGAGTACAAGTAACTGTTCTGGAATTCCCATTCTTCTCAATGTTACTGGTAATTTGTTATGATCCACACAATCAAATGGCTTTGCATAGTCAATAAAACTTATGTAAACATCTTTCTAATATTCTTTGCTTTGTGCCAAGATCCATCTGACATCAGCAATGATAACCCTCATTCCATGTCCTCTTCTGAATCCAGCCTGAATTTCTATCAATATATTGTTAAACCGTTTTTGAATTTTCTTGCATGCAGTATTAATGATATTGTTCTAAAATTTCCACATTCTCTGGGACCACCTTTCTGTGGAATTGGTACAAATATGGATCTCTTCTAGTCAGTTGGCCAGGTCTTCCAAATCTCTTGGCATAACCGAGTAAGTGCCTCCAGCGGGGAATCCGTTTGTTGAAACATCTCAATGGGTATTCCATCAATTCCTGGTGCCTTGTTGTTTGCCAATTCCTTCAGTGCAGCTTCAACTTCTTCCTTCAGTACCATTCGTTCTTCATCATATGCCACCTCCTGAAATGGATGAATATTGACCAGGTCTTTTTGGTACAATGACTGTTAATTCTTTCCATTGTTTCTAAATACTTCCTGCATCATTCAATATTTTGTCCACAGAACCTTTCAATATTGCAACATGAGGCTTAAATTTTTTCCTCAGTTCTTTTTTGCTTTAGAAATGCCGAGTATTCTTCCCTTTTGGTTTTCTAACTCCAGGTCTTTGCAAGTTTTATGATAGTAATTGGCTTTGTCTGCTTGAGCTCCTCTTTGAAATCTTCTGTTCAGCTCTTTCATCTTGTCATTTCTTCCATTTGCTTTAGCTACTCTTCACTCAAGGGCAAGTTTCAGAGTCTCTTCTGACATCCATTTTGTATTTTCTTTCCTTCTTTTTAATGACCTCTTTCTTTCTTCATGGATGATGTTCTTGATGTCATCCCACAATTCTTCTGGTTTTTGGTCATTGGTGTTCAATGCATCAAATCTACTCTTTAGATGGTCTCTAAATTCAGGAGGGATATATTCAAGGTCATATTTTCACTCTCATGGACTTTTTTTAATCGTCTTCAACTTCAAGTTGAATTTGCATATACGAGCAGTTGATGGTCTGTTCCACAATCACCTCCTGGCCTTGTTTTGGCTAAAGATATCAAGCTTTTACATTGCCTCTTACCACAGATGTAGTCAATCTGATTCCTGTGTACTCCATCTGGTGATATCCATGTGTATAGCTGCTGTTTGTAATGTTGAAAAAAGGTATTTGCAATGAATTAAGTTGCTGGTCTTGCAAAATTCTACCACACGGTCTCCATGGTTATTTCTGTCACCAAGGCCTAATTTTCCAACTACCGGTAATTCTTTGTTTCCAACTTTTCCATTCTTCAGTGATAATTAACATATGTTGATTGCATGTTTGGTCAATTTCAGACTGCAGAAGTTGATAAAACTCTTCAATTTCTTCCTTTTTGGCATTGGTGGCTGGTGTATAATTTTAAATGATCATAGTTTTAACTGGTCTTCCTTGTAGGCATATGGATATTATCCTATCACTGACAGCATCGTACTTCAGGACATATCTTGAAATATCCTTTGTGATTAATGATGCCATACTATTCCTCTTCAAACTGCCATTCCTGGCATAGTAGATCATATGGTTGTCTGACTGAAAATGGCCAAAACCAGTCCATTTCAGCTCACTAATGCCTAGGATATCAATCTTTATGCATCCCATTTCATTTATGACAACTTCCAGTTTTCATAGATTCATACTTTGCACATTCCATGTTCCGATTATTAATGGATGTTTGCAGCTATTTCTCCTGAAATCGAGTCATGCCATGTCATCAAATGGAGGTCTCGAAAGCCTTACTTTATCCATATCATTAAGGTTGGTTCTACTCTGATGATGCAGCTCTTTCCCACTTATATTTTGAGTGCCTTCCGACCTTAGGGGCTGGTCTTCCCGTACTGTATCAGACAATGTTTCAAGGCTATTCATAAAGTGTTTCTCTGCTATTCATAAGGCTTCCCCTGGCCAATTCTTTGAGAAGTGGATGGCCTCTTCCTTCTGCCTAGTATGTCTCAGTCTGTATGCTGCACTGAAAACTGTGGACCATGTGGAACCCTGTTGGCATTTGGGCAGGTGGCATAGCCTCAATCCTCACAGAAACATGCAAGCTACCACAGTATGACAAACTGACAGACCAGTTTGTCTTCCTTAGCTGTTCGAAACCTCTCTGCCCTCCTTTTATTAGAAAAAAATAAAACATATCAAAATAAATCAGGAAGAAAAAACTAAGAGATAATGTTAAAATAAAATATAAGAACATTATTTTAAAAATCCTCAAATATATCCAAAGCTGGTTCTT
This sequence comes from Orycteropus afer afer, assembly GCF_000298275.1. Classification (NCBI taxonomy): domain Eukaryota; kingdom Metazoa; phylum Chordata; class Mammalia; order Tubulidentata; family Orycteropodidae; genus Orycteropus; species Orycteropus afer. The sequence continues at coordinate 5,541,219 of NW_006921640.1, forward strand.
TAAAAAGACTATTAAATAAATAAACAACAGAGAATCTAGTAAAGGGGGGTGAGGTGGAGAGTGAAAACTAGTAAGACTAGAATGAAAAGAGCAATACAACTATTAAGTAGAGAATTTATAAACAAATAACTAAGAAAATACAACATTATAGAAATTCCCTTGAAAGCCTAAAAAAGTGGAGTGATTAACCAGTAAAATAGGAATTATGAAAACTGACACAAGAAGAAGTGAAAAATTTGAATAGAACCAAATAATATGAGTAAAGATAATTAAAGATCTACTAAAGAAAAGACATCAAAACCTGATGGGTTCTCAGCAGAGTTTTATTTAATCTTTTAAAAAATGTAATTCAGTAATATTAAATAACAGAAAAAATAGGAAATGTTCCAATTAATTTTATGAAGTCAGAATAAGTCTATATCCAAATCTATTAAGAGGTAGTACACCAAATACAACACATACCAACTTTTATTAATTTTATTAAAAAACAAATTAATTTTTAGGAATCAACATAATCCATTTCATCAACAATTGCAGAAAAAAAAATCATATGACCATATCAATAGATGCTGAAAAGGCATTTGATTAAATTCAGGAGCTATTTCTAACAAAAACTGGAAACAAGGAATAGAAAAAGAAATCAAACATTTTACTAAAAATGAAAATAATAATAACAAGTATTATCTTAAAAATACTAAAACTGAGGAACAGAAAGACATACAGAGGTGCACAGGAGGTACAGACAACAAACATGAACCCTTGTGCACACATGGTACTGTGATGTCAGTGATGGTAAACATTAATATACAAATGGGTAGATGGGTGAACAGTCTAAGCAATTAGGTAAGTCTATGCAGGGGAGAGTGTGCCCATGACCATGTATAGGGTTGGCAGACAATGTTTCTACAAGTGTATTTGTATGGCCTATAGGAATTTCCAGGTATATAATAGAGCGGGCAAAGAATAAGGTTGTAGTCACTTCTTGGCCACAGTCAGCTATACAGAGGGAGGGAGCAGTTGGAACTGTGGGCTTGGGACCATGGTCGCAGGGGACATCAAGCTCAACTGGCATAACATACTACACAAAACACTGTTCTACATCCTACTTTGGCAAGTAGCAATGGGGATCTTAAAAGCTTGCCAGCAGCTATCTAGAGGCAATGATGGGTCTCTCCTTATCCAGAGCAAAGAAGAATGAAGAGAAAACAAAAGACCCATGGAAACAATTACTCCATGGGACTGGTACACCATGTGATCCTCAGCCTATATGGCTATGAGACCAGAAGAACTAGATGGTACCCAGCTACCACTGGCAACCACCTGGAGGGGCATCTATGTAGGAAATCCTGGATAGAGTGGGAGAACAATGTGGAAGAAAACTCAAAATCATTTGGAAAAAAAAAAAGGGGGACCAGGTTTGCTGGTCTGATAGAGCCTTGTGGAACCCCTGAGACTAAGGCCCCTAGCTGCCCTTCACATCTGGAACTGAACCCATTCTTGTGCCTTCCAGCCAAACAAAAGACAAGCATATGAGCTGATTAGGTAGATACACTCTTTGGAGAGATCAATCAGTGGAGAATAGAAGGGCTGTGTGTGCACAGAGAGACACCTCGTGGGGCAGGAGTGCATGGGAGAGAAGGACATAGGGAAGAGGACATGGGGAGGAAGAAGGAAGAGAGCTGTTGTACTGGGGGAAACTGCAGTCCATGTCATGAGACAAAGTGTATGTGAACTTCTGTATAGAAAATGGATTTGCTCTGTAAACTTTCACCCAAATCACAAAAATTCAAAAAAAAACCCAACTAAAACTGTCAATTAAAATCAAATCCATATACACAATTAAGTGTGTGTTATATATTTATACACGTGTATATGTGTATGTGTTAAGAATTTGCTTCTATATACACAAAATGATTTGTGGAAGACATCTAACAATAGCAGTTACTTTGAATACACAGGTGAGAACTTGACAAGATTAGGAATAGGTGGAAAAGAGACTTTTCACAGGAAACTTTTCAAAAGTATTTTAACTGTGTGAATGACATTACTCCAACAAAATTAGCAATCAGAGTGAGAAGTCCACTAACCCCTTAATAATTCAACACTGACTTAGTTATAGAAAATTGTGAGATATGAAGAAAAATGAATTAACTGATATAAATTTAGAAAGAACAAAATCTTCTTGCTTAAAAAAAAAAAAAAATACACCGAACTCACTGACGTTGAGTTGGTTCCAACTCATAGCAACCCCTCCTTGGGTTTCTGAGGCAGTATCTCTACAGAAGTAGATTGCCCAATCTTTCTTCCAACGAGTAGCTGGTGGATTTGAACAGCCAGCCTTCTGGTTAGCAGTCAAATGCCTTAGGGACTACACCATCAGAGCTCCCTCTTCTTGATAAACACCTGATAAAATAACTAAAAAACCCAAGCAAAAACAGAACCAAAAACTAAAATTAATAAATCATTAAGAAGTATGATACATTTTAAATTAATGAAATGGTTAGCAGGAAACACTAGGAAAAAAATAGGAAAAACATTCCATTCACAGTAGTAACTTTTCTTATACTGATGAATAACTTTAGAGAGAAAGAAGTCCAAAAAGTTTTATTTATTTTGGAATTTAAAAACACGATCTTAAAATGTATAAAGCATAAAAAGCCCAATAACGACCAATAAAATTGTGCAAAAGAAGAAAAAGAGGAATTGCCTGACCAAATATAAGAATACATGAAAAAGCCACTGTAATCAAATCAACATGGCTAGCATAGGAATAGGCACACAGATGAGTGGAATAAAACAAAGAACTTAAATACAGAATCTAGTACAAATGAGAAAATGTGTAAGTTTAAAGTTTAATTCAGCAAGAAAGAGTTATTTTTTCAAAAATTATCACAAAACTGTTATCTGTCTAGAAAAAAAAATAAACTTAGATCTCTTTTTAGTTGTGAAGAAGCCCTAGTGGTGTAGTAGTTTAAAGTATTCAGCTGCTAACTGAAAGTTCGATAGTTCGAATCACCAGCCACTCCACAGGAGAAAGATGTATCAATCAGCTTCCATAAATAATAACAGCCTTGGAAACCCTATGGGGCAGTTCTAATCTGTCCTATAGGACCATCTGTAGCTAGATTTGACTAATTGGAAGTAAGTTTGATTTTGGTTTCGAATATCTAATGACGCTGTGCATCTTTTCATGCGCTTGTTATCTGAAAATATTCTTTGTCGAAATGTTCGTTCAAGCCCTTTGCCCATTTTCTCATTGGATTGTTTGTTTTTTGTTGTTAGGCTGAAGAATGTCTATATATGGAATTCTGGTAGTGTAATGGTTACAGTATTTGACTGCTAAGCAAAAGGCAGCTACTCCAAGGAAGAAAGAGGGTATAATCTGCTTCAGTAAAAATTTACAGACTTGGAAACCAAATGGGGGTCGCTATGAGTTGGAATCAACTCGGCAGTGGGTATCAAATATAAGGTTCCCTAAAATTTTCTCCCAATCTGTAGGCTGCCTTTTCACTTTATGATAAAAGTTCTTTGGTGAACAAAAGTGTTTAATTTTTACGAAGTCCCATTTACCTATTTTGTCATTTACTGCTTGTGCTTCTAGTGTCATATTTGATAATTCACTAGAAACTAAGTCCTACAGCTACGTCCCTATATTTTCTTCTAAGAATTACATGGTTTTAGTTTTCACATTTAGGTCCTTGATCCATTTTTAATTGTTTTTTATGTAAGGCATGGATCCTAATTTGTTCTTCTACATGTGAAAATCTAACTTTCCCAGCACCATTTACTAAAGAGACTCTTTGTTTCCCACTGAATGTAGTTAGTATCCTTGTCGAAAATCAGCTGACCACAGGGTGTATGGATTTATTTCTGGACTCTCATTTCTATTCCATTGGACTATATATATGTCTGTTATCATACTAATACTAAAAACCAAAAAAAAACACACTCACTGCCACTGAGTCGATTCCAACTCATAGCAACCCCCTTTGGGTTTCCAAGGGAGTAAATCTTTACAGAAGTAAATTACCCAGTCTTCCTTACGCGAAGTGGCTGGTGAGTTTGAACCATCAACCTTCTGGTTAGGAGTCAAATGTCTCAGGCATTATGCGTGAGCTCCTTATACTAATAACAGGTAGTTTAAACTACCATGGCTTTAAGTATCTTTTGAAATCAGGAAGTCTAAGTCCTCCTACTTTATTTTTCTTCAAGATTGTTTTAGCTATTTGGGGTCCCTTGTCGTTCCACATGTATTTGAGAACTGGCTTATTTCTGTAAAAAAGCTATTGGAATTTGATCGGGATTGCACTGAATTTACAGACTGCTTTGGGTAGTTTTGACATACTGACATATTAAGTCTTCCACTGAATGATCATGGAATGTACTTCCATGTATTTGGGGTCGTCTTTGTTTTACTCATGTTTTATAGTTTTTTGTGTACACATCATTCACCTTCCTAGATAAATTTATCCCTAGGTGCTTTATTCTTTTAGATGTTATTGTTGAGCTTAGATCTTTATTTTACATTACCTTCCTCAACAAATTTATCCCTAGGTGCTTTCTTCTTTTAGATGTTATTGTTAAACTTACATCTTTATTTAACATTTTGTATATAAAAAATTATTGGATTAAAGATATTGTAAAAATTTAAATCACAACAATATAGTCTACAACAAAATTTAGAAAATACATCATCTACAAATTCTTAACAAAGACCAGAAACTTTTTTCCCATTATGGAAAAAACCATATACTAAGCAATCAGATTAAAATAAAATATTTGACATGTAGAGGAAAAGCAGATCCAAGTTGTCAAGCTTATGAAAAAATATTCAAACTCACCAGAAGTCAGAGAAATAAAAATTAGTTTAACAATTTTGGCAAAAATATAAAAGATTAACAAAATCTCCTGAAATAGCTCCAATGGAACATTTCATTGGTCTAAATGTGAATTATTATAGCCTTCTGAAAGTAAATCAGGCAAGAAACATTAACATTTAAAGTACTGACATCTTTAATCTAGTTTTTAGGTTAACACACATTAACATACATACACATACATACAAGTATATGAGCAATGAGAAAAAACAGAGTCAACAGATAATGGAGTTGGGATGGAGGGTAAAGGGGCATGTGTGTTATGTGTTTGTGTATTGATTGTGTGAGAAAGAATATGCCAATGACTCTGGGAGCCAAAAAATAAAAGGAGGGAAAAAGACTACACTTTAAAAAGCATATTGAATATGACCTATTTACATAAAAATATATAGATTTGTATAAAACTATAATAATTCCTACTATCAGAAAAGAACACTTAATTACCAAACAATTGGTCTACAGATGTCAAAAAGTCAAATCTACACAAAGTAAGGTTAAGCAAGGAAGAAATATGCTGTCAGTCTTGTTGACCTTTGAATAAAAATGTAATCAAGAAAATTCATTAAGAATAAGAACTTGCACATGTTGTTTTAGCCACAGGTGGTATGAAGACTATTTTTACACTATTTTTTCTCTTTAATCTAAAAGCATTAACAGTATAAGTTTCCTTAAAAAAAAATGAATTTTGAAAGACATATATTGTCTTTAGGTGCCATCGAGTCAGCTCTCACTCATAGCGACCCTATGTATAACAAAATGAAACACTACCCAGTCCTATGCCAGCTTCACAATCCTTGCTATACCTGAGCCCACTGTTGCAGCCACTGGGTCAAATCTATCTCATTGAGGGCCTTCCCTTTTTCACTGACCCTCCACTTTCCCAAGTATGATACTCTTCTCCAGGGAATGGTTCCTTCTGACAACATGACCAAAGTAGGTGAGACCAAGCTGGCTCATTTTCCCTTCCAAGGAATAGTCCAGCTGCACCTCTTCCAGGACAGACTTATTAGTCCTTTTTGCAGACCATGGTACCCTTAGCATTCTTCACCAACACCACAACTCAAAAGCATCAACTCTTCTTCGGTCTTCTTTGCTCATTGTCCAGCTCTCACATTCTATGAGGTGACTGAAAATACCATGGCTTGGGTTAGGCACACCTTAGTCTTCAAAGAGATATATTTGCTCTTTAACACTTGAAAGGGATCTTTTGCAGCAGATCTGCCCAGTGCAATAAATCATCTGATGTCTTGACTATTGCTTCCATTGGTGTTGACTGTGGAACGAAGTAATATGAAGCCTTTAACAACTACAATCTTTTCTCCATTTATTGTGATGCTGCTTATTGGTTCAGTTGTGAGGATTTTCATTTTATGCTGAGATGTAATCCATACTGCAGAATGAAGTCTTTAATCTTCATTAGTAAGTGCTTCAAGTCATCTTCAGTTTCAGCAAGCAAAGCTGTGTCATCAGCATATCGCAAGTTGTTAATGATTCTTCCTCCAATCCTGATGTTGCATTCTTCATCATATGGTCCAGCTTCTCGGATTATTTGCTCAGCATAGAGACTGAATAAGTATGATGAAAGGATACAACCCTGATGTATTACTCCCTTCCTGATTTTAAACCATGTGGTATCCCCTTGTCCTGTTTGAATGACACCCTCCCGGTCTAAGTGCAGGTTCCTGATGAGCATAATGAAGTGTTCTGAAATTCTCATTCTTCTCAATGTTATCCATAATTTGTTATGATCTACATAATAAAGTGCCTTTGCATAGTCAATACAACACTGGTAAACATCTTTCTGGTATTATTTGCTTTCAGCCAAGATCCATCTGACATCAGCAATGCTATCCCTTGTTTCATGTCCTCTTCTGAATCCAGCTTGCATTTCTTAAGTTCTCTGTCAATATAGTGTTGCAACCATTTTTGAATTATCTTCAGCAAGATTTCACTTGGGTATGATATTAATGATATTATTTGATAATGTCTACGTTCTGTGGGATAACCTCTCTTTTGAATGGGTACAAACATTGATCTCTTCCATTCAGCTGGCCAGGTAGCTGTCTTCCAAATTTCTTGGCATAGACAAGTGAGTGCATCCAGCATGGCATCCATTTGTTGAAACATCTCAATGGGTATTCGTCAATTCCTGAAGCCTTGCTCTTTGCCAATTCCTTCAGTACAGCTTCAACTTCTTCCTTCAATACCGGTGGTTCTTGATCATATGGCAGCTCCTGAAATGGATAAACATTGACAATTCTTTTTGGTACAGTGACTCTGTGTATTCCTATCTTGCCTTGATATTTCCTGCAGCATTCAATATTCTGCCCAAAGAATTCTTCAATATTGCAACTCGAGGCTTGTATTTTTTTCTTCAGTTCTTTTCAAGCTTGAGAAATGCCAAGCGTGTTCTTTCCCTTTTGGTTTTGTAACTCCAGGTCTTTGCACATTTCATCATAATAATTGACTTTGTCTTCTCGAGTTGCTTTTTGAAATCTTCTGTTCAGCTCTTTAATCTTGTCATTTCTTCCATTTACATTAGCTACTCTCTGTTCAAGGACAAGTTTCAGAGTCTCTTCTGACATCCATTTTGGTCTTTCCTCCTTTCCTATCTTTTTAATGGTCTTTTGCTTTTTTCATAAATATGTTCTTGATGTCATCACACAATTCTTCTGGTTCGGTCATTGGTGTTCAATGAATCAAATCTATTCTTTAGATGGTTTCTAAATTCAAGAGGGATATAAGCAAGGCCATATTTTGGCTCCTGTGGATTTAATTGTCTTAAGCTTCAACTTGAACTTGAATATGAGCAACTGATGGTCTATTCCACAGTCAGCTCCTGGCCTTGTTTTGGCTGAAGATAACTGAACTTCTCCATTGCCTCTGTCCACAGATGTAGCCAACCTGATTCCTGTGTCCTCCATCTGGTGAAGTCCAAGTACATAGTGATAACTTTATGAAAGACATATAATAAAAAGTTATTCTGCTTCCCACCCCACACTCCTTCTTATCTTCCAAGATATTATTTATAGTTTCTGTATTCCTTCACATGTGTGAGTTTATCTTTAGGATAAATTACTAGCAGAGGAACTGTTGTGACAAAAACTATATACATTTTAAATTACAACAGATTTTGTCAAGCTGTCTCCCAAAGAGGCACCATTTTACATTTCCACTTTCAGGAAGTTTTTAATTATAAATCCAGTGTGTTGTGGTGATTTACAATAGAATTTTCACTGTACAACAAGTATATATCTATTTCCCTAAGCATGTATCTATTTCCCTCAATAATAGTAAATACAGAAAGGGCAAAATATTTAAGTAAATAAATTAGAAAAAAAAAAGAGTCAAGACTTTAGGAAGAAAGCAAAACAAGAGAAAGTATGAGTTGGCCTAGCTGTAGAGCAAGGACCCAGCAAGCCAATGACAGCAGAAGTGACAGGGACACTGCAAATACCAATTTATAGGAGCTTCAAACCCAGATTGGCTAACCCCCCCCCCAAAAAAAAAGAATTCTTAAGTATGAAATAACTATCACAGAGGCCCTAAACATGGTTCCTTTACTCCATCACACAGAACTCAGTTTTAAAATATCTATTAAAAATAAAACAAAACGTGTTAGAATTCAGAGTTTACAATCCTCACAATTGTGTAAGGGCGCTCTGGTGGCACAGTGCCTAAGGCATCTGACTGCTAAACAGAAGGCTGGTGGTTCAAACCCACCAGCCACTCTTGGAAGGAAGATTGGGCAATCTACCTCCATAGAGACACGCTTTGAAACCCAAAGAGGGATCACTGTGAGTCGTTTTTGACTCAATAACAATGAGGTTTTTTTTTTTATATACACTATTGATACTTCTAATTTACAGATGAGGTAGTGTACCTTCTTCTTGATGAGGTACACGTTAAAAGAAAAAAATACATACATATACAAATATATAAATAAACATAACACCAAAAAAGGTTACAGAACACAAAAAGAACAAATAAAAAGGTGAACATACCCAAGGCTTTCTTCCCAAAGATCAAATACTGTAACTTTCCTGTAGATCTTTGCAAAAAGTAAAATAAAAACCAAAGAAATAAAATAATATGCATGTTGTTGTTGTTGCTGTTGTTATTTGCCGTCGAGTCGGCCCGACTCATAGCGACCCCTCCTTGGGTTTCCAAGGCAGTATCACTACGGAAGTAGGATTGCCCAACCTTCCTTCTGAGGAGTGGCTGGTGGGTTTGAACCGCCAGCCTTCTGGTTAGCAGTCAAGTGCCTTAGGCACTATGCTACCAGAACTCCTAAATAATATGCATAGATCTGCATATATCTAACATGTTGCTGTAATTAGATGGTGTTATAGTTAGGTATAGCGGAGCTCTGGTAGCATAGTGGCTAAGACACTTGCCTGCTAACCAGACGGCTGGAGGTTCAAACCCACCAGCCACTCCTCGGAAGGAAGGTTGGGCAATCCTACTTCCGTAGTGATACTGCCTCGGAAACCCAAGGGGGGGTCGCTATGAGTTGGGGCCGACTCAATGGCACATAACAACAACAACAACAACAACTAGTTAGGTATTGTCTAGTTGATTTTGTCTCATAGTGACCTCATGGGAGTGAGGAAAACTATCTTATAGGGTTTCCTAGGCTGTAATCTTTACTAGAGCAGAACACCAGGTCATTCTCCCTTAGAGCAGTGGTGTGGGTTCAAACTGCCAACCTTTTGCTTAGCAGCCATGCGCTTAACCGCTGCGCCACCAGAGTTGCTATATGTAACAAACAGTTTTGGTTACCTAGTGCCGCTCTAAGAGAAAATACCACAAATGGGTGGCTTTAACAAATACGAACTTATTCTCTTACTGTTTAGGAGACTAGAAGTCCGAGTTCAAAGTGCCAGCTCTAGGGGCTGAGTGAAAGCTCCTCGACCTTGGGCTTCAGCTCTGCCTCTTGCTCCAAGCGCACTAAAGCTGAAGGCTTTTCTTAACTCAGGCAGCTGCTGGCTGCTGAGGCTGACAAGACCAAGGTTAACAAGTAAACCACACAGCCTGAAGTTAAGCAACATGGCAGACCACTAGTTCAAGTCCAGAAAAAGTCCCTAGATTGGCAGGGCATGGCAGACTGATGAATGAAGACTTGGCTACCTGCAGAGTCTGAGTATGATAAAAGCTGCAGAGATCTTTCTCAAAACTCCTCATATACTGGAAGCAGATCACATCCCTAAGGTAAACTACTCAGCTGCTCGAGTTAATTCCATCTTAGAGTTGATTATCAGTCTCATCATGGGGAATAGCCGTTGATACCTAACTACCACACAGGTTTTTTTTTGTTTTAACATCTTAGTATGAAAAACTTCAAACATGTAGAAAAGCAGAAAATAGTATAATAACAAACCCTTATGTAGCTATCATTCTGCTTTAACAATTAAGAACTCATGGCCAATCTCATATCCCCTCTCCTATTAGCTCCCCTGTGCTACTGGATATTTTCAAGCAAATTCCACGTCTTATATTCACATAAAATTCTTAATAAGCTTTAATATTCAGGATTTATTATACATAGCAAATTAGAAAGGGGCTGGGAGAATATAAAAAGGCTTAACCACAGGGTGGGAAAAAAAAAAAGAACAGCTGTCAGAAGAGAGGAAAACAGCACAAATGAAAACAACTATTTACAGATATACATCATAGTGACTCATCAAGAAGTTAAAGTCAGACTTCAATCTTTGTTTCAAAAAGGGATGCATATGATGTATTTTACAAAACTGTTTTTAAAAATCAAAATGGCAAAAGGAAAAGTTTTTAAGAATTTAATCAGGACGTGTTTGACTTATCAAACATTTTTTTCCCTGAAAAAATGCCAGATGAATGAGGCCTTATCACATTTAGCTGTGATTTCAGGGGTATATGGAGAGTCTGGGGTGAAGAATGATTGGTGTATGTGAGTAGATCACAGATTAAAGTTTAGGAATTAAACTTTAATCTAGAACAACCACCTCTTGAACCAATGCCCCTAGGTAGCTTCAAACTATAAATAACAACAATTACTAATATTGTTTATTGAGTATTTCCCTGGGCCAGACATTGTAAATGCTTTCAACGTTGTTGTTGTTATGTGCCATCGAGTCGGACCCGACTCATAGCGACCACTCCTTGGGTTTCCGAGGCAGTATCACTATGGAAGTAGATTGCCCAACCTTTCTTCCGAGGAGTGGCTGGTGGGTTTGAACCACCAGCCTTCTGTTAGCAGTCAAGTGCCTTAGGCACTAGGCTACCAGAGCTCCTGCTTTACACATTAGAGTTCATTTACTCTCACAGTCTCCTTAGGTAGGTAATTAAGACAAGATACTATTTGCTCAAGGTCAATCAGCTGATAGTTTAAATACTTAGTATGTTAGGCTTTATCTTTCTTCAAAAATTTAATATTAGGAACATTATTTTTTGCCATTACTCTGGAGAAAGAATTTAATGGTGATAGGTGCTCCGCAACAAGCTGAGGATCAACTAAATATCGAATGATTTTTATATTAAGTTTAACTCATTATGCTTCATGATCAAGCATAATTATACTACATCCAGGGGTGTACTTTCACTACAAAAAAATTATTACATATACTTACTACTTGTCAAAATCTTATAAACCTATAGACACTCATGTAGTTTTTCCTACATTTCCTGTCACAGGAAAGTTTAACGGAGTTTTACTGATATACATCTTCCTTTTATAGATTCTAAACTGGTTCTTGTAACTTCAACCACTTGTCTAGCTAGATTCATAAAGGTGGTTTCTTCTTTTCTCTTCCACATGGCAGCCTCCTAAATATCTGCATAACTCTGGCAAGCAGCCTCCAGGCTAAATAAATATTCCTAGTCCCTCAAATGATTCCAGTTTGGCATGGTTTCATTTGTCACTATCCTGAGTACCTTCTTCTAGATGTGTTTATCAATGTTTCTCTTAAAAAGAGGCTCCCCAAATTCAACACCAGATTCCTGTAGAGAGGCCCACCCAAAGCAGAACATAGAGAAAGTATTAGTCCCCTTATTCAAGCTCTAAAATTACATATTTTGTTTCTAGCACTCATTTTTTGTGTATAATAAATTTACAGACACTTAAGTCTTTGTCATATTTATTTCAGAAACACTAATTGAACAAACATCTATGATGCAAGTCAGTCAGGCTTCCCCTAGCTAAACTCAGCTTTTTGGTTTAAGCAAAGTAGTTTCACTTTTGCTTTCTTTTTCTTCTATTTATTTTATTTGTTATCTGTGTCTCTATTGTCTGTTATCTGTTTATGCTCTTAAAATAGTTTCTGCAACACAACAGGCACTACAGTATTTGTTGAACTACTTATGAAAGCACAGAAGAGGGCAAAACATTCATATTCCTTATATTTCTGGAAAGGAGTCTCTACTTCACTGGTAAGACGATCTTGGAGTTTCATAAATAAATAGTTAGAAGAGCCACATGATTGCCACCTGTCCTCTAAAATCTACTATAATAGTGTAACACAGGAATTAAAGTCTTGATAACTTTAAGGTAAGTGGTGGTTCTTAATGTACCGCTCAATATAGACCTATTTTTTTCCACTGTAAAATAATTATCTAATCCACTGGTAAACTTTACTGAACTATGCTATGAAATGTTAGGTTCAGGCTAGACTGGAGCTGAGCCACCATTTCTACGTCTACATATGGCCTCAAATGTACTGACTCCAACCATGAGCACCCTCACGCCAGTCAGTTTAGATGCTGCTTCGCTTATGGCTTCATTATCTCTGAAAGTTGGTAGTTGTCCTCTGTGGTTTTATTTCAGATTTTGAAATTCATTTAAATTCAAAACACATCTTTGGAGCAGCTACTATTGTTTACCATAAGAAAATACAGAAGAAACTCTGGAAGTCTCAGGCTACTCCATTCCTATGGAATTGATACTATTACGTTACACATGAAACTACTCCATTAGCACAAATACATTATAGCACGCAGAACTTTCTTTCCAATATCTATTTCAGTTTAGGTTATTTGTTCCCAAATTGTGTTTGCACCAGCATCATATGGCAGTCTGAATCTCCAGCAAACTCTGCGCTTAATGAATCAGAGTATCTGTACGTAGGAGTCCAAGAACATTTTTAAACAGTTCCTGAGGTTATCCTATTTAGAAACTACTGGTTTAGAGGACAAAAAAGAATTGTAATAATACTATGCCAAATCTCTTGGGTAAAACAGGATGTCTAGGCATAACAAAAATTTTGAGCAGAACATTATCATCATCAAAATTATCTCCTACTATTTCATAATACCAACAGTCCAACTCAAAACTTAGTTATTAATAATTGAAGGCCAAGCTAACAGCTCTTAAGGATATGTCTACTTCAAAAGGATTCATGTAATAAATACAGGTCAAAGCAACTCATAATTATTCCTGAACTAGTCTCTCTAATCTCTACTCTTTATCTCACATAGTAAACTCTAGATCCTGCCAAGCAGTTCTTTCTTAGTCCTTCCTTCCAAAACAGAAATCCTTCCTCTGCCTTTCCTTTCTACCAGCTTTCCAAACCGCCCTGTAACAAACCCACTGCCATCAAGTCAATTCTGAGTCATAGCAATTCTCACTGGCCTTCCAAAGCTATCTGGAAAAAAATCTTTATGGAAGTAGATTGCCTTATCGTCTTCCCATGGAGCAGTTGGTGAGTTCAAACCAGCTACCTTTTGATTAGCAGCCAAATGCCTTAACCACAGTGCCACCTTCGTGGACTCTTACTCGTAAGACAGCAAACATCCTTTATAAAAATTTTCTACTACTACAATACCATAAATATACTTCTGTTATATTACAATAATATGTATACATATCTGTCTCTCCCTCCTAGAATGTGAGCTTCCTAAGAGTAGTGACTGTTTCCATTCTTGGAGTACCAGCTCCTACCGATGTGCTAGCTAACATCATAAGCAGGAAATCAATTCTTGCTTAGTGAAGGAATGAAAGAAAATGCCTATTTTCTTTTTTTAAAAACATTTTATTGTGTTTTAGGTGAAAGTTTACATAACAAATTAGTTTTCCGATCAATAATTCATATACAAATTGTTCCGTGACATTGGTTGCATTCAGAAAATGTCTATTTTCAAGTCTCATCCAAATAAAATCATATTAAAGGTTCTGATCCCAAAAAAATTAGCACCAAAGGTTCTATCCTATTAAAGAAATAATGCAATTAGAACACTTTGCAAAGCAATCAGCAAGCGAGCTTATAAGTATGTAATACAGTGCCCTAAAGGAGCTCTGGTGGCTTAGTGCCTAAGGAACTTGACTGCTAATCAGAAGGCTGGTGATTCAAACCCACCAGCCACCCCTTGGAAGGAAGACTGGGCAATCGACTTCTGTAGAGATGCAGCCTCAGACACCCAAGGAGCAGTCACTATGAGTCTGTTTCAACTAGATGGCAGTGTGTTTTGGTTTTTCTTTTATACTGCCTAAGGCATTCGACTGCTAACCAGAAGGTTAGTGGTTCAAACCCACCAGCCACTCCACGGAAAGAAAATTGGACAATGTACTGCCTCGGAAACCCCTTTGGGGTTGCTATGAGTCAGAATCGATTAATGGCAGTCAGTTTGGTTTGGTTTTTTTAATACATAAAATGTCACACAAGTCACTAAGGACACAAAGGCAAATGAGCTCCGCTTCTGATAATCAAGTAAGTAATGAGTGTCCTCAGGTTCAAAGCGATATCCTGCCATTTGTTTACAATCTACAAACCGCAATGCCTTAAGAGCCAAACTTTTAAGACTGTTGAGGCCCCTGAAGGGTGGGGACTAGGGGAGAGTTACACTTCAGCAACTCATATTGCGTTAAACACCTAAGAGTTCTCCAGAGTTCACTGCACCATGAAAATAAAAGTTTGAATGGCAGATTAATAATTTTGTAAATGTCTACGTGAGTATCAGGAGTTTGGTGGTACAGTGGTTAAAGCATTCAGCTGTTAACCAAAAGGTGGGCAGTCTGAACCAACGAGAGTTCTCTGGGAGAAGGATTTATAGCCATGTGGCAGGTTCTACTCTTAAAGGGTTGCTATGAGTCAGAATCTACTCTCTATTTGATGACAGTGTTATTGTTTAATGTGCCTATTGTGCCTAAACCATTTGACTACTAACCAGAAGGCTGGGGGTTCAAACCCAACAGCCACTACTCAGAAGGAAGGTCGGGCAATCTACTTCCGTAGTGATACCGCCTTGGAAACTCAAGGAGCGGTCTCTATGAGTTGGATATGACTCGATGGCAATGCGTTTGGTTTTTTTTTTTGGTTTACTGTTTAAAAGGGCGCTCTGGTGGCATAGCGCCTAAGGCATCTGATTGCGAACCAGAAGGTTGGTAGTTCAAACCCACCAGCCACTCCTCAGAAGGAAGATGGGGCAATCTACTTCCGTAGAGCTACCGCCTCAGAAACCCAAGGAGAGATTGCTATGAGTTGGGACCTACTGGAAGGCAATGAGTTTGGTTTTTGGTTTTATTGTTCAAAAAAGTGACTATTCCTTAGACTAAAACAAACCAAAAATAACCTTGTAAGTATACACTTAGAACATTTTGATGCTAAAATGTAACAATTTGCTCACTGACCCAATCCAGATGCCCTGCTCCATGGCTCAAATCATGTGGCATTGAAGCCCCTACTCTCTTCTGCAAGCAGATTATTGTTGTTGTTGTGTGCCATCAAATCAACTCCAACTCATAGTAACCCAAGGTGACAGACTTGAACTGCCTCATAGGGTTTCCTAAGATGTGATCTTCACGGAAGCAGATAGCCAGGTCTTTCCCTGTGGAGTGCCTGGGGGGTTCAAACTGCTGACATTTTGGTTAACAGCCAAGAGCTTAAACATCAATCCACAAACTCATATATTCCCAGTTCAGTGGTCTTAAAATTTATATAATAAATAAGAATAAATATTTCAGTCTTTCAATTTAGGGTTTATTTAAATCCATTTTATTTGAAGGTTCTGTCCAAGTTCAGAATTGTTATAAACCTGTCAAGAGAAGCAAGCCTTCCATAGTTGGCCCTAGACAAGCATTTTTACCTAAGAGGAGGAAGGCATAATATTTAACAAAGTTGGAGAAATACTATATGAACAAAAACTGCACAATAGGATCATTTTATGGTATCTCCTTTCTAATAGGCAATTCTTTTACGCCACAAACCAGCAGGATCTTACATTCATTCATTCATGCATTCAACAAATACATGCTCAAAAAACAAAATCAGTTGCCACGGAGTCAATTTCGACTCGTAGAGATGTGTTTCAGAGCAGAACTGTTCTCTATGGGGTTTTTATGGCTGTGACTTTCTGGAAGCAGATCACCAGGCCTTTCTTCAGAGGCACCTAAAGTTCAAACTGTCAGCTTTTCAGTGAGTAGTTGAAGTATTTAACTGATTACGTCATCCAAGTACTCCCCTATTATGTGCTAAAACTCATTGCCTTAGAGTTGGATCTGACTCATAACGACCCCTCATTGGAGTTCTGAGGCAGTATCACTATGTAAGTAGATTGCCCCAACTTCTTTCCAAGGAGTGGTTGGTGGGTTTGAACCGCCAGCCTTCTGGTTAGCAGTCAAATGCCTTAGGCACTACACCACCAGAGTTCCCTATGACATGCTAAGCATCGGAAAATAGAGCAATGACCAAAAAAAAAAAAATCTTTGCTCATACAGAGCTCACAATATTATGGTGGAAGACAGGCAAATTAAAAAATATGTATTCAGATCATGATAACTGCAATAGAGAAAAATTATAGCTGGGAAAGAAGATAAGGATAATGGGGCTGGGGTTACAATTTTAAATAGAATGCTCAAAGAAAGCCTCACTGAGAAAGTTAAATCTGAGTAAAGACCTAAATGAAATTAGGAAGCAAACCATGTAGTTACAAAGGAGAGAGAATTCAAGAGCAAGACCTTGAGGCAGGAATGGCCTAGCATGTTCAAAAAACAGCACTGAGAATAATGTGGCTAGAGTTGCACAAGTAAGGGGGGAAGTATTAGAACATAATGAGATAAGTACCGGGGGGCGCTGGATGAAAGAGGAACATACAGTTAATTTCTATTAAACTAATACAATATAATACTTGAGCAAAATAAGGATTAAATCAATAGCCTTACTAGGATTAACCAAAAGGAATAAATAGGAAACAGAATGAATCACTAATGGTAAAATTTCTGATAATATCAACAGGTCAGTAGAGAGGTTATTTTTGGACATTCCCAGAACCCATTAAATTGTACTTCTGAGAGCATCTTCAACTATCATTATGACTAGCTTTGAAGTATCCTCTGTCAATTTACTAGGAGGTGAGTGCCAAAAAGAGGGTAAGATGGTTGAGGATGAGTGAATTCATAAGCTCTCCATTGCAAGAGAAGCAGAGAAGTGTTTTAGATTTCACATCTCAGGAGATATGCTAATATATAATTCAAAATAAGGAGGCAGTCAATCAGATAATGTTTAACAACCAAAAGTCAAAGTCAACAAACTCCAGAAACCCAAACATACACTTTACCCAATACTCATAACATCATAAGCATCCCAACGACAACAACAGTTTCTTTATTTCTCTGCATTTCTCAGAATCTACTACAGTTATTCTAGGGCCTCATGTTTCACACTATTTCACCAAAGACACATAAAAAGTATTTCAAAACATAAGAAAAGGCTCTCTACCAGTACTGGTGAGCATATAGCTTTCTCACATTTCACTTTTTCAAAACCTTGCACTACAGATAACCATATTTTCTCAATTTCTTTTGTTCTTCCATGTTCCTCATAACTGGGCCATTTCCAGCAAGATTATATTTTCTATTCCAGAATCTAAGGGTTTATCCCAATTACATCTGTTAAAGTCTCCATAAATTCCAGATTATTCTGAATTATTTCCTTCAGACACCTAACAAACTCCTGGATTCTCAGATTATAATGACAATTATAAACTGTAATGCACCATACAAATATATCATATTAATATTTAAAATTATGTATTGTATACTACCAAATATAACCAACTCTATGGATTTGTATCTAATTATAGGTCGTAAGAATTCTTTAATTTTAGAGATAATTTCCAGATTCAAATCAGTTTTGAATTCTTTTATATTATTTCTAACCAGCATAAACCAAAAAAAACAAACCAAACTCACTGCCATCAAGTCGTTTCCAACTCACAGTAACCCCTCTTTGGGTTTCCCAGGTGGTATCTCTACAGAAGTAGATTGCCAATCTTACTTCCAAGGAGTGGCTGGTGGGTTTGAACCACCAGACTTCTGATTAGCAGTCAAATGCCTTACACATTATGCTACCAGAGCTCCCAACCAGCATAACGAATGTGCTAAATCTGCATCTCATGTTCTTTATTTCCTCTTCAATCTGAGTTAACATATAAATAAAAGTAATGATTTAAAAATATCTATAAGGCAGGTTCATATTAAGGATATCCCTTACAAAAGGCAAGGAATGATTCATTCTTAAAATTCTGAGTTTACACCTTACATCATATCCCAAAATACTAATGTTGGATAACTTCAACATACAATTAATAGGTTATAACTTTAAACTGAAATTCACAACTGGAAAAATTCACTTTACCAAAACCAAAAATGAGACATTCTCTGGATTTCAGGTTATAGTTGTATATTAGTAGACTTGCTTGTCTAGGTAATTCATATTTATCCCCATTAGTCCAGGATTGAAGGCGCTCTGGCGACACACTGCCTAAGACATTTGACTGATAACCAAAAGGCTGGCAGTTCAAATCCACCAGCCACTACGAGGAAGAACGATGAGGCAGTTTGCTTCCATAAAAATTTATAGCCTTGAAAAGACAATGGGGGTCACCATGAGTCACAAGTGACTCAATGACGGTAGTGAGTCTGGTTTGGTTCGAGTCCAGGATTAAAGGAGCTCTGGTGCTATAGTAGTTAAAGCATTTGACTACTAACCAAAGGAAGTTGTTGTTGTTGTTGTTGTTGTTGTTAGGTGTCGTTGAGTCATTTCTGACTCACAGAGACTGTATGGACAACAGAACAAAACACTGCCCAGTCCTGCACCAGTCCCATAATCCTCGCTATGTTGTTGTTGTTGTTGTTATGTGCCGTCGAGTCGGCCCCGACTCATAGCGACCCCTCCTTGGGTTTCCGAGGCAGTATCACTACGGAAGTAGGATTGCCCAACCTTCCTTCCAAGGAGTGGCTGGTGGGTTTGAACCGCCAGCCGTCTGGTTAGCAGGCAAGTGTCTTAGCCACTATGCTACCAGAGCTCCCACTTGACCAAAATGCAGCTGCCACCAGGTCAATCCATTTCATTGAGGGCCTTCCGCTCTTTTGTCGATCCTCTACTTTACCAAACATGACATCTCTCTCCAGGGAATGGTCCCTTCTGACAACATGACCAAAGTAGGTGAGATGAAGTCTGGATCCCAAGGAGTATCCTGGCTGGACTTTCTCCAGGACACACCTATTAATTCTTTTAGCAGTCCATGGTACTTTCAGCACTCTTCGCCAACACCACAACTCCAAAGCGTCAACTCTTCTTCAGCCTTCCTTATTCACTGTCCAGCTCTCACATGTATATGAGGCGACTGAAAATACCACGGCTCGTGCCAGTCATCAAGGAGACATCTTTGCTCTTCAGCACTTGAAAGAGGTCCTTTGCAGCCGATTTGCCCAGTGCTACACGTCGTCTGATGTCCTGACTGCTGCTTCCACTGGCATCGATTGTAAAACAAAGCAATTTGAAGTCTTTGACAACTTCAATCTTTTCTTCATTTATTGTTGTTGCTGTTATTTGCTGTCGAGTCGGACCTGACTCATAGAGAACCCCCGCCTTGCGTTTCCAAGGCAGTATCACTACGGAAGTAGATTGCCCAACCTTCCTTCCGAGGAGTGGCTGGTGGGTTTGAACTGCCAGCATTCTGGTTAGCAGTCAAGTGCCTTAGGCCCTACTCTACCAGAGCTCCATTTATCGTAATGCTGCTGATAGGTCCAGTTGTGAGGATTTTTGTTTTCTTTATATTGAGATGTAATCCATACTGCAGACTCTATTCTTCAATCAGTAAGTGCTTCAAGTCATCCTCACCTTCAGAAAGCAAAGTTGTGTCATCAGCATAATGCAGGTTGTTAATGATTCTTCCTCCAATCCTGATGCCATGTTCTTCTTCATATAGTCAAGCTTCTTGGATTAGTTGCTCAGCACAGACATTAAATAAGACGGTGAAAGGATACAACCCTGACACACTCCCTTTTGGATTTTAACTAATTAAAAATGCAGTGTCCCCTTGTTCTGTTTGAATGACAGCCTCCTGGTCTTTGTACAGGTTCCTCATGAGTACATAAGTGTTCTGGAATTCCCATTCTTCTCAATGTTATCCACAATTTGCTATGATCCACACAATCAAATGCTTTTGCATAGTCAATAAACCACAAATAAATATCTTTCTGGTATTCTTTGCTTTCAGACAAGATCAATCTAACATCAGCAATGATATCCCTCGTTCCACATCCTCTTCTGAATCCAGCTTGCATTTCTGGAAGTTCTCTGTCAATATACTGCTGCAACAGTTTTGGAATTATCTTCAGTAAGATCTTACTTGCATGCAATATTAATGATACTATTTGATAATTTCCAGAATCTGTGGGATCACCTTTCTTTGGAATGGGTACAAATATGGGTCTCTTCTAGTCAGTTGGCCAGGTAGCTGTCTTCCAAATCTCTTGGCATAACCGCATGAGTGACTCCAGCGGAGCATCCGTTTGTTGAAACATCTCAATGGATATTCTGTCAATTCCTGCAGCCTTGTTGTTTGGCAATTCCATCAGTGCAGCTTTGACTTCTTCCTTCAATATTGGTTCTTGAACATACGCCACCTCCTGAAATGGATGAAGATGGACTAGGTCTTTTTAGTACAGTGACTCTGTATATTTCTTCCATCTTCTTTTAATGCTTCTTACATCATTCAACATTTCGCCCACAAAATCTTGCAATATTGCAACACAAGTCTTAAATTTTTCCCTGAGTTAATATAATTTGAGAAATGCCAAGTGTGTTCTTCCCTTTTGGTTTTCTAACTCCAGATCTTTGCATATTTCATGATAGTAATTGGCTTTGTCAGCTCGAGCTGCTCTTTGAAATTTTCTGTTCAGCTCTTTTATCCTGCCATATCTTACATTACATTTAGCTACTCTTCACTCAAGGGCAAGTTTCAGAGTCTCTTCTGACATCCATTTTGTTCTTTTCTTTCTTTCTAATATTGTCGATGACCTCTTGCTTTCTTCATGGATGATGCTCTTGATGTCATCCCACAATTCTTCTGGTTTTCGGTAACTGGTGTTCAATGGATCAAATCTATTCTTTAGAGGTCTCTAAATTCAGGAGGGATGTATTCAAGCTCATATTTTGGCTCTCGTGGACTTGTTTTAATTGTCTTCGACTTCAAGTTCAACTTGCTTATGCGCAGTTGAGGGTCTGTTTCACCATCAGCTCCTGGCCTTGTTTTTGTTGAAGGTGAGTGGTTTGAACCAACCAGCCGCTCTGCATTAGAAAGACAAAGTGGTCTGCTTCTGTAAAGATTTACAGCCTTGGAAATCCAATGGGAGTTGCTATAAGTAGGAATTTACTCCACAGCAGCAATTTTGGTTTGGTGAATAGGATTAATATTCTGAGGACCTTCCACTATGTATCATCTAATTTCTATTAACTCTGCAAGACCTTAAAAGTCTACATCGTATTACAAACAATTTGCAGGGGTTAATTTCTTTGGGACAAATTAACCTATAACCTAGATGTTAGGGGCATCGACTATACAGATTCTACCCAAGTATTCACATCTTCAACCCACAGAGCAAGGGTCTTTACTATATTCAGCAGAGCCTACTGTTTAGGCTCAAAAGGAGAAATAAAATTGACCATACTTATCCATCCATTTTCACTTGAAGTGATCGCTGAAGAGAGGCTTTGCCATTTGACAGTCCTAGCTGTGTCAGCAACTGACTGCTTGCGTCTTAAGAAACAGCTTCTCTTTATTATATTTAATATGCTTCTGAGATTAAAATTAACATTTACTTCCTCGTTATCAAACTGTAAATCCAATTTCATACTGCTAGATTCAGAAGGAAAGATGATGTAACTCTGAAACACCTGACC
>NW_006921640.1:5570268-5570793 GCF_000298275.1 Orycteropus afer afer
TTCTGAGGAGTGGCTGGTGGGTTTGAACCGCCAGCCTTCTGGTTAGCAGTCAAGTGCTTTAGCCACTATGCTACCAGAGCTCCTTTAATTCATTAGTGACACTATAGGACAGAGTAGGACTTCCCCACAGAGTTTCCATGACTGAAATCTTTATAGAAACAGACTGTTACATCTTTTCTTCTGCAGAGCAGCTGGTAAGTTTGAACCACCAACCTTTCATTTACCAGCCAAGTACTTAACCATTGTGTCACTGAAGCTCCTTAGTTAACAAAGTAGTCTTTCTAAAATGCAAAACTGGGACTACGATGGAGTACAAAGAATAAAAGACTTGAAGCAAAACTGCTTTGTGTTTGAAACTTCAAGTTATACCACTTATTATTGTTTGATTTTACACAAAATTTTTAATCTTGCTAATCTTTCCTTTTCAGTGAATTGTGGACAGTAAGTGTTTCAAATGACTATTTACAAGGACTCTGGTAGCATATTGCCTAAGGCACTTGACTGCTAACCAGAAGGCTGGTGGTT
>NW_006921640.1:5571328-5578659 GCF_000298275.1 Orycteropus afer afer
TCACCAGAAGGCTGGTGGTTCAAACCCACCAGCCACTCCTCGGAAGGAAGGTTGGGCAATCCTACTTCCGTAGTGATACTGCCTCGGAAACCCCACGAGGGGTCGCTATGAGTGGGGGCCGACTCGACAGCAAACAACAAGACAAACATTAGACTAATTCATTTTAGATACAAATCATACCTAATTGTACTAACTTAAGTACAAATTCAGCTTAAAAACAGACTTAGAACAGGACTAGTTCATAATCTGGGGAACTGCCTGTACTGCTTCGTAAATGAAAACTGATTTAAAATGAGTAAAATTACAAGAGATAGTATTTGCATCAGAAAATTAATGTAATGGTTTGTATTGAGAAGACTTATTTTCCAGTGGGGGAGTTTATTTGAAAAAAATCAAATTATGGTAAGAAAGTTGTTTAGTGAGTGTGATGGTTAAAGTTATGTATCATCTTGGTGGGGCTATGACTTCCAGTGGTCTGCTATAAGCAGCCAGTCAGTTTAAAGGGAGTTTCCCTGAGAGTGTGGCCTGCATCCAATATATGTGGATGTTCTGACAAAGTTCTCTGCTTTTTGCTCAATCCGGATCCTGCATCTGGCTCGTCATCATCTGATCTCTAGTTCTTTAGGCTTGAGCCAACAGCCTGCCATATTGCCTGCCAATCTTGGGATTCATTTGCCTCTGCAGCCTCTAAGCCAGCAGCCTACCCGCTTACCTGCTCATCTTGGATTTGTTAGCCTTCACAGCCCATGAGCCAGCAGCTTCCCACCTGAGGTGCTGATCCTGGTTTTGTCAGTCCCTGCAGCTCCACAGAAGAAGCCTCTAGCCTGATATCTGAACCACAGACTTGGAACTTGCCAGCCTCTACAACCTCAGGAGCTGTTTTCTTGAGACCAATCAATCAATCAATTAATCTCTCCTCCATACACACACACCTTGGTTTTGTTTTTCCAGATAATCCAGCTTAAGACAGGAATGTGATAATAGAATCTCATGGTTCTCTACACTGTGACTGAAGAAGACTGAGGGTGAAATTCCAAATAAAGATTTAATTTGACAGACAGTGATGATATGCAGAACTCAGTATTTTAATATCAATGGTGTTTCTAGATGCAATATCCTGCCAATGGCAGATAAGGAGGAACTACAGTATATGGGGAGTCAAAGCTGGACAAAGAGACCAAGGAGTTGCCTCTGTAAGTACAAACAGACAAGGGCATAAACTGGCAGTTTAGAGGGTTAGATCTATCGTATTTTGTTTCACCTACACATTACTTAAAAGTTGGAAAAATCTACTTCTGTAGTGATACCTCCTCGGAAACCCAAGGAGGGGTCACTATGAGTCAGGTCCGATTCAATGGCAAATAACAACAACAACAGTACATAAGCAGCAGTGGTGGTTTAGTGGTAGAATTCTCACCTTCCATGCAGGAGACGGAGACCTGGATTTGATTTCCCAGCAATGCACCTCATGTGCAGCCACCACTGGTTAGTGAAATCTCACATTTCAGCGGCACTTCCAGACAAAGAATGACTAGGAAGGAAGTCCAGGACTACTTCTAACAATTAGCCAATGAAAACCCTATGGATCATGATGGTCTGATCTACAACCGATCATGGGGATGGCGCAGAACCAGGCAGAATTTCATTTTGTTATGCACAGGGTTGCCATGAGCAGAGGGACTAACTTGAGGCAACAGTAACAGAGGAAATAAAAACAAAAAGTTCATAGTTTAGTAACTGAAAATGTAGCAGGATCCAAATTACAATGCATATAACCTTTAATAGAACAATCCTGATTCTGAGGATTTATCTAATACATAACAAAATGACTTACGTTCATTGTTACTGCAGCATTATTTGTGATAGTGAAAGATCAGACACAACACAAATGTCCACTATTAGGGGATGAGATTAAGTAAGTTATGGTATAACCATAAAAAACAGTCATAAAAAATAATAAAGGAAATTCTTTACGTGCTACTATGAAACAATTTCAAAGTGAAAAGACAAGAAACAGTGGAGTGTGTATTATGTCACTTGTGAAGGAGGAGGAGAAGTGGGGAAGAACATATAAATGACTATATATAGATCAGTTTTTACATGCATAAAGTATTTCTGGAAGGATACAGAAGAAACTAGTAACACTGATTCCTTTTGTGAGGGGAACTAGATAGCTGAGGGATGGAGGCAGCAGGGACCTGTGCACTGCACATATTTTAGTAATTCTTGGCTTTTATAGTAGGTAAATGGGTACCTATTTACATAAAAAAATTAATTAAGCAGGTTAGCCAAACCAATTAAAAGTATGATTAAGAATTCAGCAACTGTCAGAACTGGTGAGCCAGTGACCCATAAGATACCCACATACATGGTATTTTGTCTTTTAGTTCAAAGGAGATGGACATTTCAGTGAAAAGCCAGTGGGGGTTGGGGAGTAAGGGAACACAAACAGAAGGAGAGTAAGATAACTAAGGACAAGGGAAGAAATGGCCTGGTATCTATCTTCTTCCATCAGTCTCTTTGAATTGGTTTTAAGCCCAGAAGGAGTAAAAGGGTAGATCCAAAAGATAAGAAATGTTTTCAAGAGACTATGAAATTATGAGCACTGACTGCTGCTTTGGGAATTGGGGACAGAGTGTGTCATAGAGATGGGGGAAAGGTAGTGTCTGATTTGGTCCTGTACCTCCCAGTACCTTGAAAGCTGACAGCTTTGAAAGCACTAAAAGACAGCAGTCCTGGTGCTGCCACTATCCTTCAGAAGACCCAGAAGTAATGACAGTGTAAAGGCACCCCATTTGGTAGGCTGAGGGGATGGATTTCTCCAAGACTATAAGGAGAGAACATTTACTTTTTTTTCCCGAATACCTGTTACTGTACATTCAAGAACTTTCAGAAATGCTTAAGGGAGATATGGGGAGTGTTAGGGGTCTGTATAAGCAGAAAACTAAACCAACTGTCATCAAGTCAGATCCAAGTCATAGCAACCCTTCCTTGGGTTTCCAAGGCAGTATCACTACAGTAGTAGATTACCCAATCTTTCATTCAAGGAGTGGCTAGTGGGTTTGAAATTGGGGGGGTGGGGGGACAACAAAAATTATATTCCATCTATATGTAAGATGATAAAACCTAGAAACATTTAGGCTACAAAAATATGAAAATACCATGTAGAGGAGTAAAAAGACAGGAAACAATACTTGGCAAGAGAGCAAGAAGGGAAAAGTCTTACTTATACTGAATTCCCACCCCCACCCCACCCAAATTTAGGCAATCACTCACCAAACAGGAAGTAGAAGAGAAAAAACAGAAGGCCAGCAGTAAAGAGGTTACTCAAGGCTCTGCTGGGAACCAATACACTTAGTTATGCAGTACCTACTTTCCAAAGTGAAATCTTTCAACTACTTTAAAATGTTTCTTTTCTAAGCCACTGAAAACAATGAGATCATGTTCTTGATTAAGTGCCAGGTTTTTTCCCCTGCAACCCAGATTGTTGAAGGAGAGGAATGAAAAAGGTTGAAGGTAGAAAGAATTAAGAACAGAAAACCGGGTAGGGGGTGGCATAATGTATTTTAATAAGCAAGGGGTGGGAAAGTATGGGATAATCAAATACAGGGAGTTTTATTATTATTTTTTTCCTTCTAAAGATGAGGACATTTTGCCCTGTTCCAAAAATATAATGAAATTTTCCTATTCCATTTTATCCAGAATTAAAGTAATATATACCATCTCTCCATGCCCCACAGCACAAAAGTAAGTTATTAGCACAGGTATTTAAAAAACAACAACAACAAAAAACCCTACACTCATTGTTGTCGACTCGGATGTGACTCACAGTGACCCCTTCTTGGGTTTCCGAGGCAGTATGACTACAGATGTAGATTGCCCAATCTTCTTTCCAAGGAGTGACTGGTGGGTTTGAACCGCCAGCCTTCTGGTTAGCAGTCAAATGCTTAAGGCATTATGCCACCAGAGCTCCCTTTGTAAAATATTAAGTTTGCACTAATACTTTAGGGCTTTGCTGGACCATAAACAGAAGGACTCTGAGGGCTACCCTTAGATAATGTTGGTTTGTATGTTTTCTTAAGTAGAAAATAAATGATATTCATGTCCCTAAACATGGATAGTAGTGCCTAAGGCACTTGACTGCTAACTAGAAGGCTGGCGGTTCAAACCCACCAGCCACTCCTCAGAAGGAAGATGGGGCAATCTACTTCTGTAGTGATACTGCCTCGGAAACCCAAGGAGGGGTCGCTATGAGTCGGGGCTGACTTGACAGCACAACAACAGCAGCAGCAGCCTAGAATACTTATAGATAGATGGATAGTTGATGTCAGAGTTGACTCCAACCTTATGCACAACAGAATAAAACATTGCCCTGTCCTGTGTCGTCCTCACAGTTGCCAGCTTGTTCAGGCTCATCATTGTAGCTGTCGTGCCAATCCATCTCACTATGGTCTCCCTTGCCCTCTTTGACCCTCTTCTTCACCAGACACAATGCCCTCCAGTGATTGATCCCTCCTGATGGTATGTGCAAAATAAGCAAGTCAGATAGTGTTCTCTCGTGAGCCATTAGATTTTCCTTGACTAATTTTCGAAAGCAGATTACCAGACCTTTATTCCTACTTAGTCTTAGTGTGGAAGCTCCACTGAAACCTGTGTATAGGTGACACTGCTGCTATTTGATATACTGGTGGCATAGCTTTTAGCATCACAGTAACACACAAGCCACGACAGTACAACAAACTGACAGATGGGTGGTGGTCCTAAAATATAGTATTCACTTAATAAATATTAATGGTGGAAGAATAATGCTCTACAAAATTCACTTTGACAGACATGAAGCCAGGAATTCTGAACCCCTGTATTCTAACACAGGCTTAAAACTGACTTGTAATTTCCTTTAACTTTTTAAAGTCTTTTTTTGTTGTTGTTGTTGTTGGCTGGTGGATTTGAACAGCCAGCCTTCTGGTTAGCAGTCAAGTGCCTTAGGCACTATGCTACCAGAGCTCCTAGTATTCTAGGCACTGGGAATATAATAAAGAACAAGGAGAAGTAGCCTCTCTACCCTTAAGGAGCTTCTAGTTTAAAGAGTGTCATTACTTAAACTACTACAAAAATTATGTAAAGCTGCACTGTGATAAATGCCATGATGGGAGTATCCAGTGTTATGAGAACATATGCAGATGATTTGATCTAGTTGGAGAGGCTAAGAAAGGATCCCCTTAAGAATTAAGGATAAAGCTTACTTCTCAAGGACAGGCATTACTTACATCAAGAAGGAATGGAAACAGCATTCTAGATGATGGGAACATTAAGCGCAAAGGACCCCCTGTGGGAGGAGCCATGTAAAATGGAAGAGACTGAAGGAAGTAGCAGTGCAGTTGACCACAGAGCCTGACCCCTAATTTACAAAAATCAGAATATCCAAGGGTGAAGCTCAGGACTGGTGATTTTTAAACAAGGTCTTCATATAAACTTAGATACAATAAAGTTTTATTAACTATGTTATTACCCTATTATAAAGATCTTTTCATAATATCTAAATGTTTTATTAGTGGGAGGGGCTTGGAAAGAAGGCAAAAATAAAGGAACTTCCATTTTCCAACTTATTTTTTCCAAACAGATGCTTTCAAAATATCTGCATTATAGGAATGACATCATTTTTAATTTAGGGAACAAAGGAAGACTTTATGAAGGTGATCCTATTTGCCCTAGGGTTTTTGAGGTATATTAAATTTCCACAGATAGATATGGAAGAAGGCTACTCTAGATAAAGAAATGAAGAGACTGATATGATACATCATTGGAATGTGAGTATTTTCTTTTATTATAGCCTTTCCTAAGCGACATTTTACTTACAAGTCTCAAACTTTACAAAAGTTTAATTTTATGCTCATACTACAACTTCTATTAGGAAGCAAGTGAAGATGATGATGTTTTCAATTCCATAGATAAAGAAAGCCAGCTGAGTAAGGCAAGCTCACATTTCAATGCTCTTTTCTTTTAAAATATAGGTTCCTGATCATCACAATGTGCAACTGATACCAAAGTTTATTACCTGAACATGGGGAACTGACCAGGCCTGGGATCCTAAACACAAGAAGACTCAATTATGATAAACTGAGACAAAACCCAAATTATACCAGCCTTAATTAAATGAAAGTAATGGGCAGCTGTTCTCAGACAATGATAGAAAATGAGACAGAAACAGACACTCTAAATAAGATACCTACCAAGCGGCACCAAGGAAAAAAGGCCTGGGGATGTTTTTTCCAAAGATTATAGTCAAGAAAATCCTATGGAGCTTAGTTCTACTCTGTAGTATATGGGGTCGCCAGGAGTAGGAACTGATTCAATGGCAACGGGTTTGGTTTTGATGAGACCTAATAAATTCACTTTCAAAAAATATTTTCTAATGTTTAACTGTGATTTATCAGTTTTCTCCCAGAAGTTGCCTCTCAAAAAACTGTAAGTATAAGAAACTATGCTGTTCTTAGCCATGAAACATGGTTATTCATTTCCTTTTGTAACATCAAAAAACTAAACCAGTTGCTGCTGAATTGATTGTGATGCATAGCAACCATCTTTGACAGAGCAGAACTACATCACAGGGCTTTCAAAGCTATAATCTTTACAAAATCAAACTGTCACATCTGTCTCCTATGGAGCAGCTAATGGGTTTGAACCCCCAACCTTTCAGTTAGCAGCCAAGTGCTTAAACACTGTGCTACTAAGCCTCCTTTTTTCTAACACAGGGATTCTGAATAATGCAAGAAATAGTCTTGCTTTTAATAAACACTGAGCACCAACTCTGTGCAAAATATTATGAAGGTAAAAAGACAAAGTTCTTAGCCTCAAAGGAATATGTTTTGTCAATACCAGTAGATACTATGAATACTTCAAAAGAAAATTTTACCCAGTTTTTGTTAGGTTTTACCCAATTTTCATAAACAGAAAGGAAGAACAAAAAATTTCAAAGGCAACCATTTCAAAACCTCTAGAACAAGGTTTTAATTCCTTTTTCCCCATCATCCTTTCCACTGATCATCTCATTTATCCTGTCCCAGTGAGACACTGAGTGATGGAAAAGACAGTTATCAGTAACTGAAATAAAAAATACAAAAGAGAGCTTATTTTTCTTTTCATCTCTTCAATACTACTAGTGTCTTTTATCTTACCCACCTTAATATAAAATAAAGAACAATGTTGTTGTTGTTGTTGTTATATGCCGTTGAGTTGGACCGGACTCATAGCGACCCCTCCTTGGGTTTCTGAGGCAGTATCACTACAGAACTAGATTGCCCAACCTTCCTTCTGAGGAGTGGCTGGTGGGT
>NW_006921640.1:5579294-5583039 GCF_000298275.1 Orycteropus afer afer
AACAACAACAACAACAATAACAAAGCCCTACATCACAACAACAACAATATGTGCTTTTCCAATTGCACATAAAATTAATGCTGGTAAAAGTAACTGGTTTGGTATAAAACCTTATAAGGCATACACAACAGGAGTATGAACGGTTCTTCCCTTAAAAATGAAAACAATGTGACAATATCTACTTTTGACCTCTACAGTTAGCAAATATGCTTTTGTTGTTAGGTGTCGGCTCTGATTCAGAGACCCTATCTACACAGAATGAAATACTGCCTGGTCATGTGCCTCACTATCCTTGCAATAGTTCACCCACCGTTGCAGTAACTGTGTCAATCCATCTTGCCGAGGCCCTTCTCTTTGGCTGACCCTCCAACTTTACTAAACACGGTATCCTTTCCCAGGGAATAGTCCCTTCTGACAACATGAACAAAGTAGGTGAGATGAAATCTGGCCATTCTCGCTTCCAAGGAGTATTCCAGCTGCACTTCTTCCAGCATAGATTTGTTCGTTCTTCTGGTAGTCCATAATATTTTCAGTATTCTTTGCCAACACCACAATTCAAAGACATCAACTCTTTTTCAGTCTTCCTTATTCATTGTCCAGCTTTCACATGCATATGAGGCTATTGAAAATATCATGGCTTGGGTTAGGTGCACCTTACTCTTCAAAGAGACATCTTTGCTTTTAAGCACTTTAATATGAAATCTCTGACAACTACAATCTTTTCTCCATTTATTGTGATGCTGCTTATTGGTCCAGTTCTGAGGATTTATGTTTTCTTTATGTTGAGATGTAATATGTACTGCAGACTGAAATCTTTAATCTTCATCAGTATAGGCTTCAAGTCTTCCTCACTTTCAGCAATCAAGGTTACGTCGTCTCCATACCACAGGCGGTAAGTGAGTCTTCCTCCAATCCCAAGGCCGTGTTTTCTTCATCATACAGTCCAGCTTCTCAGATTTGCTAAGCATACAGATTGAACAAGTATGGTGAAAAGGTACAACCCTGATTGCATTCTCTTCCTAATTTTAAACCATGAAAAATCCCCATTCTGTCTGAACGACAGCTTCCTGTTCTATGCACAGGTTTCTCATGAGCACAATTAAATGTTTTGGAATTCCCATTCTTCTCTATGTTACCTATGATTTGTTATGATCCACACAGTTGAATGTTTTTGCAAAGTCAACAAAACACAACTAAACTTCTGGTATTCTATGCTTTCAGCCAAGATTCATCTGACATATCAGCAAGGATATCCCTCATTCCATGTCCTCTTCTGAAACCAGCTTGCATTTCTGGAAGTTCCCTGCCAATATACTGCTGTAAGGAGCTCTGATAGCATAGTGCCTAAGGCACTTGACTGCTCACCAGAAGGCTGGCGGTTCAAACCCACCAGCCACTCCTCGGAAGGAAGGTTGGGAAATCCTATCAGAAGGAAGCAGTCCCTAAAGGACATCATGCTTAGTAAAATATAGGGTCAATGAGATCGATTAACACAGTGGCTGTAACAATGGGCTCAAACATAGCAACAATTGTGAGGATGGAGCAGGATTTGGCAGTGTTTTGTTCTGCTGTACTTATGAGTAGGAACTGATCAGACAGCGTCTAACAACATGAGTAACTAAGTCTAACAAAATTTCCAGGATACAACTCTCCAGTAAGAAATCTCAACATTAAAGTTATTCCAAGTCTTTTATTTGATTTTAAGTCTTTTATTTAATTCAACTATTTTTAGTAACAGACTTTACTTGGAATTATCAGGGATTGGGTTCCTGCTATTTTAATACTCTGGTTACTTGAGAATAAACTTTAAAGCAACAATATTCTGTGGCAGGATCACTGACCAGCTTTCTAAACTCTCTAACTAACTAACTTTCATTTAGTAAGAATATTACAATGCAGATGTTCTGAGTATTTAAGTACTTGCTATTGTGCAAATCTTCAGAAACAGGCAAAATCTTTATCAACTTCGGGATGCACCTTGAAAGTTCTTTTGCTCAGTTTCCTTCCATTTCCCAATGATTCCTAATTTATCTTCATTTTCCTCTCTGTTTGGTGCTTTATGCTACCCCACAAAACTACTTTTTCTCACCGTCAATGCTCACTATGTTAGTTCTCCCTTTCTCCCTCTAGGTTGCTTGCTTGTTTACAACCTCCCTTCCTTTCCTAACTCAAGTTTCCTGCCTTCCTTTCCTGACTCAGAGTTTCTATTTTGCAGATTGCAGAGATTGGTTTGCAGATCAATCACAGTTGTGTTGTTACTAGATGCCATAGAGTCAACTCTGACTCATATGTACAAGAGAACAAAACACTGCCCAGTCCTGCACCAACCTCCCGATTCTTAAGGCCATCGCTGCAGTCACTGTGTCAATCCATCTCGTTGAGGTCTTCCCCTTTTTCTATAACCCTCCATTTTACCAAGCATGATATCCTTCTCCAGGAACTAGTCCCTTCTGATCACAGGACTAAAGTAGGTGAGACTTCGAAGGAGCATTCTGGCTGTACTTCTTCCAGTACAGATTTAGTTTGAACCCAAGAGCCACTCTACAGAAAAAGATCAAGCAGTCTGCTTCCATAAAGACCAATCACAGAGCTACCTTAAATTGTAGTTGGAACATCAAACACAAAACTAAAAAATTCTGTTCTCAACATTTTGTCCACTATGATCTTGCCATTCAAAACTATAGTTTATAGGAAAGTTTCAATTTCTTGGGATCTATTCTCCACATTTTGTGTACTGGAATTTCTCATGACTAAACTTAAACTGACTACTTAAACCAATTCATGAAAAAGTCTCCATTTAATTTGACCTATGAAATTTGTATGTTTCTTTTCACCAGAGAAAACAGAAATTCCTATCTTAGAGATGTATCAGGTTCAAACATTTTTATTTCTAAAAAGTTTTGTAATTTCTTAGAATAAACATCTCTACAATATGTAGTAGGTATTCAAAACTTAAGATGTTAGATTTCATTTAGTTCTTCTATGCTAGGTACACAGAAAACACAACTTTGATAGTCATCACTATTTCCTGTACTGGTATTACTTTGGTTATGACTCTTTTATGTAATTAAAAGCACAGTTATACAAGAATGTGGTACCTTCATCCTGTCAATCTTAATGCAACAGGCAATAAAGGACTACTGAAATAAACTGCAGTGCATACATTTTGGCTTTGCAAAAGTAAGAAAGAATGACAAAGTTCTTTATGTATTGATACGAAAAAGTTTCCATTACATAGTATCTCAAATGAGATGCAGTAAGCATATATAATGTGCTACCGCTGCCTAAAATGGAAGTGAAAATAAGAATGAATATGTATTTGCATTTGCTTCTATTTGCATAAAGAATTCTGGAAGGATACTCAACCTTCTAAATACACCATTACATAAAGGTGGTATAGGAAGGAACTGGAAGATGAGCAGACACTTCACTGTCTCTTCAACTTCAACATACACTTGCTAGGTCAAAACTTTAAACTGAAATTCACAACTGGATAAATTCACTCTTTACCAAAATTAACAATGAGACATCCCTGGATTTCAGGTTATAACTGTGTATTAGTAGACTTGCTTGCCTAGGTAGTTCATAGTTATCCCCACTAGTCCAGGATTGAAGGTGCTCTGGTGGCACAGTGCCTAAGACACTTGACTGCTAAACAGAAGGTTGGTGGTTTAAACCCACTAGCCACTCTGGTAGCATAGTGGCTAAAAGCACTTGACTGCTAACCAGAAGGCTGGCGGTTCAA
>NW_006921640.1:5583139-5586659 GCF_000298275.1 Orycteropus afer afer
TTGGGCAATCCTACTTCCGTAGTGATACTGCCTCGGAAACCCAAGGAGGGGTCGCTATGAGTCAGGGCCGACTCGACGGCACATAACAACAACAAGCCACTCCATGGGAGGAAGCATGGGCAATCTACTTCCATAAAGATTCATCGCCTTGGAAACCCAATGAGGGTCGCTATGAGTCAGAATCAACTCAATGGCAGTGGTTTTGGGTTTTTTTGTTTGTTTGTTTTTACATAACTTTCTACACTTGTTATTTGTCTTTATCATGTGGAATGTATTAGATATGGAAAACTAAACTAACTCTGAATTTCTTTGCCTAAAATGAGATGGATGTACAAGTTAATAGCAATGTAAGATCAAAATGAAAAAAATCTTTTAGTTAAAATGTTATGATGAAAAATAATATGCTAATAAAAATAAATACACAAAAGGGTAGGAAATAAAGGGGAGTAAAATAGGTCCTAAAAGGATTTCAAGTGAGCATCTTAGAACCATATTATATCATAATCATAAATCATTACAATAATTTATATTCAGTATACCCAACTAGGTGCTTGGGTGACATGGTTCTTATCCTCAAAAGTTTTACAATCAAATTATCAAAACAAGAAAAAAGAAAAATACTATTTAACTATTTTTTAAAATAGTTTTTTTAAAAAAGCAAGCAATATTTAAAGGCAGAATACACTAAATGCCAAATCAATGGTACAAACAATGTGTTATACGTGATTCAAAAAAAGGAATCTTTTTCCTCAGATAAATGAACACTTCAAAGAGGAAGCAGGAATTAGATAAATGGAAAGAAAAAGAGAACAGCATTATAGGAAATGGCATTGTTACAACAAAGATGCTATGGGAAAGACAGAAAAATTTAAAAAAAAAAACAAGTAAATTCAACATTACTGACTAAACTAGTTTTGACTGGGACAAGAGGTTGGTAAAGGTAACAGTGAGAGAACAGGATGAAGTCTAATGACTACAATAACACTTGACATTTGTACAATATTTCTCTTATCTCTTTTCATCACCAAATCAATCATGTGAGAAAGGACAGATTGAGGGCCCTGAATATCAGGCTATAAATATCTAGTGCTGCTGTTGTTGCTGTTAAGTGCCATCGAATCGTTTCCAACTGACAGCAACCCTATTGACAGCAGAACAAAACACTGCCTGGTCCTGAGCCAACACCATGATTCTTGCTGTACTTGAGCCCATTGCCGTCGCCCCTGTTTCAATCCACCTCGTTGAGGGTCTTCCCCTCTTTCCTTGATCCTCCACCTTACCAAGCATGACATCCTTCTCCAGGGAGTGGTCCCGTCTGACAACATGATCCAAATATGTGAGACGAAGTCTGGCCATTCTCACCTTCAAGGAGCATTCTGGCTGCACTTCCTCCAGGACAGACCTGTAAATTCTTTCACCAGTGCATGGTACTTTCAGCATTCTTCGCCAACACCAACAGCTCAAAAGCATCAACTCTTCTTCAGTCTTTCTAATTCATTGTTCAGCTCTCACATGTGTATGAGGTGAGTGAAAATACTATGGCTTGTGTCAGGTGCACCTTAGTCCTCAAGGAAATATCTTTGCTCTTCAGCACTTGAAAGAGGTCCTTTGCAGCTGATTTGCACAGTGCTATACATCATCTGATGTCTTGACTGCTGCTTCCATTGGCGTCAGTTGTAGAACCAAGCAATGTGAAGTCTTCGACAACTTCAATCTTTTCTCCATTTATTGTAATGCTGCTTATAGGTCCAGTTGTGAAGATTTTTGTTTTCTTTATTTTGAGATGTAATCCATACTGCACACTGTATTCTTCAATCTGCATCAATAAGTACTTCAAGTCAACCTCACTTTCAGCAAGCAAAGTTGTGTCATCAGCATATTGCAGATTGTTAACGATTCTTCCTCCAATCCTGATGCCACATTCTTCTTCATACAGTCCAGCTTCTCGGATTATTCGCTCAACATACAGATTGAGTAAGTATGGTGAAAGGATACAACTCTGACACGCTCCCTTCTTGATTTTAAACCCTGCAGTATTCCCTTTTTCTGTTTGAACGACAGCCTCCTGGTCTATGTACAGGTTCCTTATACAGTACAATTAAGTGTTCTAGAATTCCCATTCTTCTCAATGTTATCCACAATTTGTTATGATCCACACAATCAAATGCTTTTACATAGTCAATAAAACACAAGGAAACATCTTTCTGCTATTCTTTACTTTCAGCCAAGATACATCTGACATCAGCAATGATATCCTTCATTCCATGTCCTCTTCTGGAAGCTGTCTGTCAATATACTGCTGCAACCATTTTTGAATTATCGTCAGTAAGATTTTACTTGCATGCGATATTAATGATATTGTTCGATAATTTCCTCATTCTGTGGGATCACCTTTCTTTGAAATGGGTACAAATATGGGATCTCTTCCAGTCAGTTGGTCAGGTAGCTGTCTTCCAAATCTTTTGGCATAACCAAGTGAGTGCCTCCAGAGGGGCATCCACATGTTGAAACATCTCAATAGATATTCCGTCAATTCCTGGAGCCTTGTTCCTCGCCAATTCCCTCAGTGCTGCTTCGACATCTTCCCTCAATAACTTTGACTCTTGAATATATGTTACTCCTAAAATGGATGAAGATCAACAAGTTCTTTTTGGTGCAGTGACTGTGTATTCTTTCCATCTTCTTTTGATGTTTCCTGCATCATTCAGTATTTTACCTATAGAATCTTTCAGTATTGCAAGTTGAGGCTTAAAATTTTCCTTAGTTCTTTCACCTTGAGAAATGACAAGCGTGTTCTTCTCTTTTGGTTTTCTAAGTCCAGGTCTTTGCACATTTCATTACAGGAACTGGCTTTGTCTGCTTGAGCAGCTCTTTGAAATCTGTTCAGCTCATTTATCTTGCTATTTCTTCCATTTGCTTTAGCTACTCTTTGCTCAAGGACAAGTTTCAAAGTTTCTTCTGACATCCATTTTGGTATTTTCTTTCTTTCTCATATTTTTAATGACCTCTTGCTTTCTTCATGGATGATGCTCTTGATGTCATTCCACAATTATTCTGTTTTCAGTCATCGGTGTTCAATGCATCAAATCCATTGTTTAGATATCTCTAAATTCAGGAGGGATATATTCAAGGTCATATTTTGGCCTTTGTGGACTTGTTTTAATTGTCTTCAGCTTCAAGTTGAACTTGCATATGAGCAGTTAATGGCCTGTTCCATAGTCAGCTCCTGGTCTTGTTTTGGCTGAAGATACTTAGCTTTTCCATCACCTCTTGCCACAGACATAGTCCATCTGATTCCTGTGTACTCCATTTGAAGAAGTCCACGTGTATAGCTGCCATTTGTGCTGTTGAAAAAAAGGTATTTGCAGTGAATAAATCATTGGCCTTACAAAATTCGATCATGCAATCTCCAGTGTTATTTCTGTCACCGAGGATAAATTTTCCAACTACCAATGATTCTTCTTTGTTTCCAACTTTTGCATTCCAATCAGCAATGATAAGCAACACATCTTGATTGCAT
>NW_006921640.1:5586977-5591210 GCF_000298275.1 Orycteropus afer afer
AACTTCCAATTTTCCTAGATCATACTTTGTACATTCCATGTTCCAATTATTAATTAATAGATATTTGCAGCTGTTTCTCCTCAATTTGAGTCGTGCCACGTCAGCAGATGGAGGTACTGGAAGACTTACTTTATCATTAAGGTTTGTTCTACTCTAATGAGGCAGCTCTTTCCCAGTCCCATTTTGAGTGCCTTCCAACCCAAGGGGCTAGGCTTCCTGCACTGTGTTGGACAATGTTTCCAAGCTATTCATAAAGTTGCCCAGTAATATATCAGGCAGTATTTCTCTGCTATTCATAAGGTTTTCCCTGACCAATTTTTGAGAAGTAGATGGCCTCCTCCTTATTCCTAGACTGTCTTAGTCTGTAAGCTGTGCTGAAACCTGTGCATCATGTGCAACTCTTGCTGGCGTCTGAAACACCAGTGACACAGCCTCAAGCCTCACAGCAATGTACAAGCCTCACAGGATGACAAACTGACAGATAAGTTTGTCTCCCTTAGCTGTTGGAAACGTCTGCACCCTAAATATCTAATGCAGTATGTAAGTATCTAAAATGAATTGTTCCATCATTACAGGATAAAGAAACTGGAAGCAGAGAGACTAGCAATGAAACTGCTGGTGTAAGTTAATCAAGGACCAAGACTGAAGTATTAACAGTGGGAACTGGGGAAAAAGGAAGAAACTTAACGCTACAGTGATAACATGCAGAAGAAAATGAAACAGCTACTAGGGCTCATACCGCAGTTACAGGAGAATTATGGTATAATTGAGAGAAACACATTAAGTCCAGTTTCTAGATCCTCTATGACTCATCCCAAGAAATGCTTCTAAGTCTGCCATCAACCTAGCCAAGGAAGACATATTTCTTGCAATTAGGCCCATTGTTCATCATCCTCAAAAAAAGACAGCTAATGGTGGCAGGGGGAAATAGGAGAAGACTGCTTAATTGGTAGAAGGTCTCTTTTGGGGTTGATGAAAATGTTATGGAACTATATAGAGGTCATGGTTGTGACTCAACATGGTGAATGTACCAACTGTTACTTAATCAATGTTACTTAATTATATACTTAAAATGGTTAATTTTAGGTTATGAGAATTTCACAATTTTTTTAAAAAAGCTGCTGGAAGTAAAGACCACAATGCCTTTCTGCCCTTTATTAAAGATCTATGCCCCTGAATTTTTGCCCAGTCACTATGACTCTCCACATTCCAAAGCATTCTAACGTCTCTGACAATGTCTTCAGCAACAAGTAGCAAATTTTATCTTCAAACTTTTCTCTGAATTCTACTCGCTTACTATAAAGCAAATTTTGCTCTCCCCAAAGTACAATTTCTTTGTAGCCCATTTCTATGTTTCGTTATTGTTTTTGCTTCACATTTTATGTATCTCGGGGCCAAGTGGAGAAACTGAGTTCCCCTAGTTCCTACATGACTTCCAGAAGATTGTTCTTTTAGCACTACAGTAAAAAAATAAAATAACTCACTTGATTCTCAGGCCCTCTCTGCTATATTATCCTCTTTCCTCTTCCCCATTGCTATTACTTTCTAAGCATCCCAGTAATTCTCTTCTCATTTGCCTAAATCTTTGGCAACTAGTTTACAATCTTCCTCTCCCTAAGCCCTGTCATCATCCTAGATAACTTTCATATTCAAGAAGGCACTTTCCCAATAGATGCCCTCAGAGCATCTCCAATTTATTCTCCTGCATACCACATTAGCCATGCATGGCTAAGGTAAAATTTGGTGGCATAGTACCTAAAGCATTTGACTGTTAACCAGAAGGCTGGCAGTTCAAATCCACCAGCCATTCCTCGGAAGAAAAATGGGGCAATCTACTTCTGTAGTGATACCACCTCAGAAACCCAAGGAAGGGTAGCTATGCCTCGGGACCGACTTGATGGCAATGAGTTTGTTTGTTTTTGGTTTTGGATCATCATTCAAAACTGTTCTTTCACCAAAAGTAGTAATTCAGACATCCTATTATTATCTACTTTTTCCATGCATAACTGTATCTTTTCAGGCAAGGATCTACTAGAGAAACATTTCAAAACGTAAGTTGTGCTCCATTATTAACTCCTCATTGTTGAAGTTGTTGGGCGTGGTTGAGTTGGTTGCAACTCACAGCAACCCTATGTACAACTGAATCAAACACTACCCAGTTCTGCACTATGCTCACAATTGTTGCTATGCTTGAGCCCAACACTGTAGTCATTGAGTCAATCCATCTTATTGAGAGTCTTCCTCTTTATTGCTAAACCCTCTACTTTACTAAGCATGATACCATTCTCCAGACACTAGTCCCTCCTGATAACATGACAAAAGTACAACAGATGAAGCCTGGGCATTCTTGTGTCTTAGGAGCATTCTGGCTGTATTTCTTCCAAGACAAATCTGTTCTCTTAGCAGATCACAATAAATAAAGTCAATATTCTTCACCGACACCACAACTGAAATGAATTAAGTCTATGGTCTGCTTTATTCATTGTCCACTTTCACATGCATATGAGGCTACAGAAAAGACCAGGGCTTGGGTAAGCTGCACCTTAATCCTCAAAGTGACATCCTTGCTCTTTAACATTTTGAGCTTCTGGAACACATTTACCCAGTTAAGAACATCCTCTGATTTCTTGACTGTTGCTTCCATTGGCATGGATTGTTGATCTAAGTAAAATGAAATTCTTCACAACATTACACTTTTCTCTGTTTATCATAATGTTGCTAATTGATCCAGTTGTGAGGATTTTTTTTTACACCTTTATGTTAAGGTGTAATCCATACTGAAGGCTGAAGTCTTTGAGTGTCATCAATAAATGCTTCAAGTCTTAACTTTCACCAAGCAAGGCTGTGTTGTCTACAAATGGCAGGATGTTACTAAAACTTCCTCCAATCCTGATGTCATGCTCTTCTTCATACAGTCCACCTCCTCAGATTATTTGCTCAATATACAGATTGAATATTGTTCTGGTTACCTAGTACTGTTCTGATGAGAAATATACCACAAAATGGAATGGTCTTAACAAACAGGAGTTTATTCTTACAATTTGGAGTCTTTAAGTCCAAGTTCAAAGTGCCAGGCTCTAGAGGGTGGGTGAAAGCCCCTCAACCTTGGGGTCCAGCTCTGCCTCCTGCTCCTGGCCCACTGGAGCTAGAGGCATTCCTTCACTCATACAGCTGCTGGCTGCTGAGACTGAGAAGCCCCAACATTGACAAGTAAAAAGGCACAGTTCCAATGTTACCAATCCACATGGCAGTCCATTAACTTCACTCCATTGTAAGTCCCAAGGTCGGCAGAGCATAGCAGGCTGCTAAGCAACGACACAGCTACATGCAGGGTCCAAGCATGCCAAAGGCTAGAGAATATTCTCAAAACTTCTCCTTACAGAAGACAGGCAAGATGGCGGACATGGCAAAAATATGGCACAGACCCTCTTCAACAAAGAAAAGAGAAACCAATTAACACAGGCACAGAAGATAATACTGGACCCTAAGCCTTGAAGGGAAGGATATAGAAGTGGACTAAATCCCAACTAGCAGAAGAATTTACGTGAAAATACCAAAAAAGTAGACATACGGACCTGCGGTCTGGCAGTGATCCTGATGACACAGACAGCTTGGAGATTCCCAAGTGGTGGTAGGATCTAAGAATTAACTAAAAAATCAGCCCTGCTAGCCAGGGACTGCACGGAGGACTATGCACGGTGCCTGATGAATAAATGGAGAAGGTGAAGAGAAAGGCAAGCTGAGCAGTAGACTTTGGCAGGTCCAGAGGGGGCCGCCATTTTAAAGGTTTAAAAGCGGCTTGCCTACTTTGGATATTTAAAGAGACAGTGCTCTCGCAGATTCCTAGGGCTTAAGAACACATTCTGATTTCCATCAACGCCAAGGACACTCCAGACCCGCAAGACTGAAAAGGTATGACATTCTTCTTGTTATTTTTATACCCAACACCCGCTTGGTGAATGGAGGTGCAGCCATCCCCCACTCCCACCTACCTTCTGGGCCCAGGGAACTCCATAACAGTCTGTGTGCTCAGACAGAGCCTGTATGCCCTGCCCTGCCCTCCATCGATTCTTTTTTCTTTTTCTCATATTTTTAAATTTTTTTTTCTTTTTTGCTTTTTTTATTCCAGGTGATTAGGTTGCTTTTATTTCTCTGTTTTAAAACAACTATTATTAATAATACTTTTGTCCTTTTTATTCTTAATCTTCCCCTCCCAGGTCCTAGTTTTCAGCA
>NW_006921640.1:5596761-5597523 GCF_000298275.1 Orycteropus afer afer
AAGGCTGGCGGTTCAAACCCACCAGCCACTCCTTGGAAGGAAGGCTGGGCAATCCTACTTCCGTAGTGATACTGCCTCGGAAACCCAAGGAGGGGCCTCTATGAGTCGGGGCCAACTCGACAGCAAACAACAACAACAACATTCCATTACTAGGTACATACCCTAAAGAAGTGAGAGCCTTGACAAGAACAGATATATGCACATCCACGTTCATCGCAGCACTATTTATAATAGCCAAAAGAGGGAAACAACCTAAGTGTCCATCAACTGAGGAATGGATAACCAAACTATGGTACATACACACAACAAATAATATGGAACGCTAAAGAATAATGTACAATCTGAAAAACACCACATAACATCGATGAACTTGGAGGACATTATGCTGAGTGAAATAAGTCAATCACAAAAGAACAAATATTATATTAGTCCGTTATTGTAAAAGTTAAGGAATGGTTTATCTACAAAAGGAAATTTTCATTGTTGGTTACTAGGGGTGGGGGGGGGAGGGAAGGCTTTTAGATAGATAGAGGTAAGTATTGATTTGGGTGAAGAGATGGGCAATGTACCAAATGTGAGTGACCAATATGGCAGCACTAAGGCTGAGAAAGACATAGAGAGGTACATGGGAGGTACAGACAACAAATATGAACCCTTTTGCACATGCAGTACTGCGTTGTCAGTGAAGACAAGCATGGGTATATGGGAGGATAGATGGGTGGACAGGCTGAACGATTAGGTATGTCTATGAAATGGGGAGTG
>NW_006921640.1:5598367-5601810 GCF_000298275.1 Orycteropus afer afer
AACTGCTGTATGGAAAGTGAATTTGCTCTGTAAATCACCTAAATCACAATTAAAAAACAAACAAACAAATAAAAAAACTTCTCCTTATATACAGGAAACAGGCCACATACCCAAAGGCAGCTACGCAGCTGCTCACAGTAGATTCCACCATGGAGTTGATTACAAGTTTCATCATGGGGAATACTACATCCAGCTGCACAGCCACTCAACCAGGCCTAGCCAAGTTGACACACAAACATAACCACCACAAATATATAAGGTGAAGGATACAGCCCTGTTGCATACCTTTCCTGATTTCAAGCCAGGCAGTCTCCCTTTGTTCTGTTTGAACAACTGCCTCTTCTTCTACGTACAGGTTCCTCATGAACACAATTAAGTGTTCTGGAGTTCCCATTCTTCACAATGTTACCCATAATTTATTATGATCCATGCAGTCAAATATCTTTGCACAGTCAATAAAACACAAGTAAATATCTTTCTGGTATTCTTCACTTTCAGCCATGACCCATCTGACATCACCAATGTTATCTCTCATTCCACATCATCTTCTGAATCTAGCTTGAATTTCTACTAGTTGTCTGTCAGTGTACTGCTGGAACCATTTTTGAATTATTTTCAGCAAAATTTTACTTGTGTGTAATATTCATGATACTCTTCATTAATTTCTGCATTTTGTTAGATCACCATTTTTTGAAATGGGCACAAATATGTATCTCACAAATTTATTTCTCTCTATTCATCATTACTAATCTGAAATGAACCATCCACACAAGGTAACAAATCCTACATTTCTCTGATTAATTCATTCTTCCACATGCTACCAAGATTATTGAAAATCTTCTTTCTCCTCAATCTTATTACCAACCCTACATTCTCTCACTCTGAGAGGATGACCTTGGCTCCCACTTAACCAAAAATATCTTCCTTCCCCATCTTAAGCTAATGCCTAGAATTCTAATCTCAATCTCTACCTTCATCCAACACTGAATAAATATTTATCAAAGGCCTACTAAGTGCGAGAGGAGCTCTGGTGGTGTAGTGCCTAAGGCATCTGACTGCTAACCAGAAAGGTAGTGGTTCAAATCCACCAGCCACTCCTTGGAAGGAAGGTTGGGCAATCTACTTCATAGTGATACCGCCTTGGGAACCCAAGGAGGGGTCACTATGAGTCAGATCCGACTTGACGGCAGTGAGTTTGGTTTTTTTTTGGTTTAAGTGCTAGACGCTGCTCTCCACATGATACACTCTGTGACCAGACAAAAATCCTTTCCCTCTGGAGCTTACCTGCTGGCACTTTAGGACAGATATAAACAATATAAAATAGTCAACAAGTAAATGGCATAATATGAAAGAAAATAAATGTTGTGGCAAGGGGATACACAAAGAGTATGTGGGGATGAGAACAGCAATGTTTTACTTTAAAATGAGTAGTGTCAAGGCAGACCTCACATATTTCTTTCTCTCACATCTCCTTTGACCTCCAGACGTATATCCAACTGCTTATCAAATTCTAACAGGTCCAGTGGTCACAGGGGACATCAAGCTCAACTGGCATAACATACTACACAAAAACATTGTACTACATCCTACTTTGGTGAACAGCGACTAAGGTCTTAAAAGCTTACAAGCCACCATCTAGATGCAACAATGGGTCTCTCTTCATCCAGAGCAAAGAAGAATGAAGACATCCAAAGACA
The DNA here is from genome assembly GCF_000298275.1 of Orycteropus afer afer. Taxonomy (NCBI): domain Eukaryota; kingdom Metazoa; phylum Chordata; class Mammalia; order Tubulidentata; family Orycteropodidae; genus Orycteropus; species Orycteropus afer. The sequence continues at coordinate 5,600,065 of NW_006921640.1, forward strand.
CATAGAAACAATTAGTCCAAGGGACTAGTAGACCATTCAGTCTTCAGCCTACATGACCATGAGACCGGAACTAGATTGTGCCCAGCTACCATTGTCAACCACTCAGGAAGAGATCAGTGCAGGAGATCCTGGACAGTGCAGGAGAACAATGTGGAACAAAACTCAAAATCATTAAAAAAGACCAGGTTTACTGGGCTGATAGAGCCTGGTGAGACCCCTGAGACTATGGTCCCTAGTTACTCTTCAGGTGTTGAACTGAACTCACTTTTATGGCTTCCAGCCAAACAACAGACAGGCATACAGGATGAACATTTACGTCAGGTAAATACACTCCTTGGAGTGATCAATCATGGGAGAAAAGAAAGGCAGTGTTTGCGCAGGGAGACAGCTTAGGGGGTAGGACTGTATGAGAGGGAAGGACATAGGGAAAAGGTAACTATGAGGAGGAAGTGGGAAATTACACTGTGGGGAATTGCAGTCAATGTCATGAAACAAAATGTATATGAACTGCTGTATGGAAAATAAATTTGCTCTGCAAACTTTCACCCAAATCGCAATAAAAATTAAAAAAAAAAAAAAGAGAGATCCTAATAGGCTCAAAGGGAAGGCATGAATATTTCCCACTTCCCAACACCCATTTCAAAAAAAAAAAAAAACCACTTGACTCATAGTAACCCTTTTCCTGGACAGAAGCCCAAGGCCGAGGGGTTTTCACCCAGTCCGTAAAGCTGGCACTTTGAACTTGGACTTTGAGACCACTAAACTGTAAGAGAAGAAATCTGTTTGTTAAGACCACCGACTTATGATATTTTCAGTTAAAGCAGCACTAGAGAACCAAAATAAGTGATTTACTTGATATAAATCTGTTTACCAAACTTTTAAAACCTGGTAAAATTGGCACCAATCTTTAAAGTTTACTAAGAGTTACTAAAAATGAAAACATGAAGAATCAAAGTGACAGGAAAATTGTAATGCAAACAAATAGTCAATCTGTCACATAGAGCATACAAAAGTAAATGATTTTTATAACTACCACATTCTTGTTGATGATTACATCATCAGCAATTTGTAGATAGCATGTTCTACCTAATAGATTAATATTTAATTTAGTAATCAAGTTAATATCTTTCAAGGTTTGATTGCTATACTTACGCCTACTTTAAGAAAGCAATATACTTAAATTTTGTAAAACAGCTAATGTTAAAACAGGTAACAAAATTATTCTTTACATAATAAAGAAAGTAAGCAGCTCCTCAGGGGAAGGTACCATGTCTGTCTTATCATAATTTATTGGCAAGCCCAGTCTCCAGTGCTTGGTGCATAGCAAAAAACTCAATAGAAAATTGATGACTGACTGGATAAAAGCATTAGAGGATTAATGAAAGTTAACATAAATTTGATACAGAAAGGTATAAATGAGAAAAGGGTATCTAGAGCCAACAAACAATGAATACAAATAAAAGGTTAACGTACCAGTCATTGTCAAATTTATCTAAACCAAACCAAATGAAACCAAACCCACTTTCTTTTTTTTTTTTTAGTATTTTTATTTAACTTTTATTTTAGCCTCATTCTAAAAATATAAAGGAAAACAAACATATGATTAGATATGCTAAATTATTTAGTTCACACTAAAATACATTAGTATTAAGATGAATTGTCTTCAACCACCCAGTCATTTTCCTACTTTTGGTGAGCAGATAGCCTGTACCAGTCATTGTGAAAAAGTCTGTATTTTAAGAAAAA
>NW_006921640.1:5603531-5609901 GCF_000298275.1 Orycteropus afer afer
GCTACGCCATCATGAATTTTGCATTCAGAGAGGAAATTCTGCACATCCTCAATAGAGCAAGACCACGGCAAGCCGCGGAGCTTGACCACAAATCCTTCACCTCCCTCAGGACCCAGCATCATGGAGACTGGATAGGTCAGGTGTCAAACCAGCTTAGTATGCAGCTTTTCGTGGCTTAAAAGACAACAGTGAACGTGGACCTCCTCGAGGAGATGTTTTGGTTGTTACAGATTATCCCTTCCAGAGTCTGCTCCTCCACCCGTGGCCTGACCAAAGGCTTCCGCACACTCCACCAAACCCACTTTCATTAAGTCAATTTCAACTCACAACAACCCTGTACGACATAGTAGAACTGCCCATAAGGTTTCCAAGGCAGTCAATCTTTACAGAAGCAGACTGCCTCATCCTTCTCCCATGAAGCAGCTGGTCGGTTTGAACCACTGACCTTATAGTTAGCAACCCAATGTGTTAACACTACCGCACCAAATCTCTTCAAGTTTACCTGGCTAATGTTAAATTCTGGAAGAAACAGAAAAAAATGCTATTATTTGTAACAGTAAATAATTATTTATTCATAATTCACTTTTGTATGTATGTAATACATCCCTAGGTCTAACTACTAAAAAGAAAACCACTTTGCTTGTTGTTTACCATATTTAACTTATAAAAGATCTTTTTGACTAAGGCTTTCATTTTTTAATTAGGATAATGTTAACTTTCACTTAAAATTCACATTTATAGTTACCTTTGAATTAAAATATATACATATAAAGACTAAATTTTTAGACTATTGGTTTCTCAGTAGTCACTTTACAAATTAATTTAAAATATCTCTGTTGTTTTATTTTTTAGTTTTGCCTATTTCTCCTTTAGGGCATTTGCAACAAATTATGATTTATAAAAATTCAAATTATAATCTATCTCTCAAGGATATGTTTGTGCCAAAAGAAAATAAAAAAGAGTTATGTGTTTATTATTTTGACATCCAAAACTGTGAACATGTCTTTCAGGTTAGGGACATCCTACATCTTACTTTTGTCTCTATCTGCTTACCAGGTGATCCTTCACCTTTAAAGGATTGAATGATGAACACTGAACAACCAACACACTGGCATTTTCCTTTTTTTTGAGATTTTAGCCAAGAAAAATAACGTCTACATTTTTTTAATCTCATAAATTTTCAGTTTAAAACTAACAGTATGAAGAAATGCTTTAAAAGATGCTACCATGTGTAGATAATACCTGCACACAAGGCTCCTACTATTTAAAAGTGGATTATGACTTTAGTAGTATTCATTGAATCCAAGTGCTTAAAAGATTTTGATAATATATCACAAATATCATCAATCTTTTGTTTTATATCTTCACTCAAGTCCTAGAAAATGACTATGCTTTTGAATGACCACGATTCTACTACTTTAGACACTTATGCTAAAGGAAAAGTTAAAAGGATTTAAACAATTTTTTCCTAGGAAAATGATGTTTCTGTACACAAATGAACCACAAGTATTTCATTAGTTACAGGATTTTTACAATTTAAGGGAAGATACCACAAGATAAGAATAATGCAAAACTACAAATAACTCTATGCCTATAAATGAAACAACTCAGATGATATGAGCAAAATCCTTGAGATACTTACACTACAAGAATAAATAACCTGAGTAGTTCAGTATTAAAAAAAAAAAAAAAAAATCGGTTGATAATTTAAAAATAGGCCAACAAAGAAAACTCAAAGTGCAGATGGTTTCAATGGTAAATTCTACCGAATATTCAATGACTACATATCAATTCTATTCAATCTCTTCTAGAAAATATAATGTAAGGAAATATTTCCCAAAGCATTTATGAGGTCAGAATTACTCTGATTTATATGCCACAAAAATAAATGATATGAAAAGTACACCACAAGATAATATGTGCCTTACGAACATTGATGGCAAAAATCCTGAAGAAATGAATAGCCAATTAAGACAGTGGAATAGACAGACAAGCTACACAGACCATCTTTAACAAAGAAAAGAGAAACCAACTGACACAGATATAGAAGATAATCTGAGAGCCCTGAGCTCTGAATGGAAGGATACACAAGTGGATTCAATACCAACTAGTAGAAGAACCTGAATAAAAACAGTGAAAAAGAAGACAAATGGAGCTGCGGACTGTCAGCTATCCTGACAGGATGGCCAGTTATAATATTTACAAGTGGCATTAGGACCTAGACAGTAACCTAAAAATCAGCTCTGCTCACCAAGGACTGCATGGACAACTACACTGGGGTCTGATAACTAGAAAGGAAAACAGCAAATATGGAGACAAACTGCTCTGTGGACTTCTCGTTGTCCTGAGGGCACAGCCATTTTGAATATTTACAGGCAGTGCAGACATTTTGGATATTTAAAGCAGCAGCGTGGCAATCCCAGTGATGTAAGAATAGGTTCCATTTGCCAAGAAAATCATGGACAACCACACTGGGGGTTGATGACAGGAAAGGTATGATATTCCCCTTGTTACTCATATACCCCACACCCTCTTGGTGAACAGAGGTGCAGCCATCCCACACCTCCCTCCACTTTCTTGACTGGCAGGAATTCCATCCCATTATGTGTGCTCTGACAGAACCTGGGTGCCCTGCCCCACTCATCACCAGATTTATTTTTTGGTTTGTTATTATTCTTTTCTTCTTCCATTTTATTTTAATTCTTTCTTTTTCCCTTCCCAGGTTATACTTTTAGGTTTCTTTTTCTCTTCCCTTTTCCATTCAGTTCTTTCCAACACTTGTTTTTCTTTTTGCAGTTTTCTCATTTTTTTTTTTTTTTTCTTTATTATTCTCCTACTCTTGCTTTTTGTCCTTATTCCTCACACCCCAGGCACTGGGGGGTTGGGGGTGGTGGTGTCTCTTTTTCTATTTCTTTTGTGTTTTAAAAGTATTTCTTTAAATATTTCTCCTCAATTGTTGCCTTTCCTTATTTTTTGCAATAGTACCTGTGTATGCAATAGTACCTGTGTACGTTTGTGAATTCTGTCCTCCTGTTTTTAGTTTTGTGGTGGATTTTTTCATCGTTGCTTTTGTCTAACTGAGTGGGAGACAGCAACTGTGCCCATACAACTCAATCATACTTGCATCTCCTGCAGCCTCACCTACCAAATGAGGGCCAACACTTGTTTCTGCACCTATTGGCCAATAACAGAAAACAGCAAATACAAGCCGAAATCACCCTTAACTGCTCTTCAAAAACAGTTAACAGAGATCTGTGCAGCCACTCTCTTTCTCTCTCACAAACACCAGAAGACAAGTGGTAAGTGCATGAGTGTTGCCAACTAGTAAACAGAGGAGCACAGTACCCTGGCTTACTCAGATAAATCAAAACAAAACAAAGGAAAAAAAAAATCTTGGGCAAATCACACCAACATACAATCACCAATTAAACATAAATACAACAATGTCACAAAGTCTCAGAGACAACAGACCATCACATTCCACACAAAGAAGCAAGATAAAGTAGAGGAAACAAGAGACAAGGATACAGATCTAGAGCACATCCCTGAGGAGAAACACTGGAACTCCCTGATATGGAATTCAAAAGAATTATATTTAGGTGCCTTCAACAGACTGAGAGACAGATCAAGGAAAACACTGACAAAATTGAGGAAAACACAGAGAAGACTCTAGAAAAATCTGGGAAGACAATACAAGAAAAAAATGTCAAAATGAACAGAAAATTAGAAATTATACAAAATCTAGGAAGAGAAATCAAGAAGATTAATACTAAAATTTCAGAAATAGGTAACACATTGAATGGGCAAATGAACAGAAACAAATCAATGGGAGACAGAGTTAGAGAGACTGAAGACAAGTAACTCAATAATATGGTAAGGGATCAATCAGAAATAAGATCAAAACAAAATAAGGAAAGCCTAAGATTCATGTTAGATACAATCAAGAGGAATAACCTGTGTGTAAGCAGAATTCCCAAACAGGAAGAGAAAAATAAAAAGACAGAGAAAATTGTCAAACATTTGTTGAAAGAGAATTTCCTTGATACAATGAGACGAGAATATATCCACTCAAGAAGTTCAACAAACCCCAAACAGGATATATATAGACCCTAAAAGAAAATAACTAAGACATATCATCATCAAACTTACCAAACCTAAAAACAAAGAAAGAATCCTGAAAACTGCACCAGAAAAACAAAAAGTTACCTATAAAAGGCAACCCATAAGATTAAAGTCACACTGCTCAGCAAAAACGATGCAAGCAAGGCAGCCATGGAATGATTTTATAAAACCCTAAAAGAAAAATATTTTCAACCAAGAATTACATACCCAACAAAACTGTCCATCAAATATGACAGTGAAATTAGGACATTAGCAGATAAGCACAAATTAAGGTAATTTTTAAAAACCAGACCAACCTTACAAGTGATGCTAAAGGGAGTTCTTTGGACAGAGAACCAACAACAGCAAACAACAACTGACCATTAACACACACGATAACATAACCCAAAAAACCACCCAGTAACGGAAGTACCCAAAATAAAATAAGGTTATAAGACTGTAAACAGGGAACCAGAGATATCAATTGACAAATGAGGACAACTACAAATCAAAAAGAGGGAAACATTAGTGTAGTAACAAAACTTCTAAATGGTGAGGAAGTCAAGACAAGCGCAAGATAGAACAGACTGTTCTTAACTTGGGAAGAAAATTATAAATCACAGGGTAACCTCAAAGAAAAATAATAAATGTTCCCAACAAAGTAAAAAAGAGGACAAGCACAAATATTTAGCAAATACTAAAACAACAACAACAAAGGAAATGGCAGCATGATTCATAAACAAAATGAGCTTGACACAGAAAATTATATGGACAAAGAAATCAGCAACACCATACAAAAAAAACACGTAACAAAATAACAGCAACAAATTCATACCTGTCGATAATTACACTGAACGTCAACGGATTAAATGCACCACACAAGAAATGGAGAGTTGCAGAATGGGTAAGAAAACATAACCCATCAACATGCTGTCTACAACAAACATACCTTAGAGACAAAGACAGAAATAGACTAAAAACAAAAGGTTGGAAAAAGATCAAGTAAATGACAATCAAAAAATCTGCAGGAGTGGCAATATTAATTTTTGATAAATTTGATGTTAAGACAAACACCACTGTAAGATTAAAAGGAAGGACATTATATAATGATGAAAGGATTGACTGAAGAAGAGGATATAACCATATTACGTACCTACACACACAGAGGAATAGCCCCAGAATACATAAAACAAAATTTAACAGAATGGAAAAAGACAAACAGATGACTCCACAGTCATAGTAATGAAAACGTGCTGCTGTAGAGTCAGATCCAACTCACAGCAACCCCTTCCTGGGTTTCCGAGGCGGTATCACTACAGAAGTAGACTGTCCAACCTAGACTTTAATACACCCCTTCAATGAAAGAACAATTGGAAAGAAACTCAACAAAGACAGAGAAGAACTAAGCATAATCTACCATTTTGACCTTATAGACATCTACAGAGCACTTCACCCAACAACAGCACAATATACATTCTTTTCCAGTGCACATGGAACATTCTCCAGGACAGACCATATGTTAGGCCACAAAGCAAGCCTCAAAAAATTTAAAAACACTGAAATACTGCTGCTAGCATCTTCTCAGATCACAATGCTATAGAACTAGAAATGAACAACAGGAAGATCAAGAGAAAAAGAGCAAACACATGTAAACTTAACAAAACCCTCAAAAACAAGTAGGTGACAGAAGAAATAAAAAAGGAAATTAAAAATTTCCTTGAATCAAATGGGAACAAAAACACAATATACCAAAATATTTAGGACACAGCAAAAGCAATAACCAGAGGTCAATTTATACTGATAAATGCACACATGAAACAAGAAGAAAGTCTAAATCAACACCTTAACCCAACATCTCCAACAATTAGAAAAAGAGCAGCAAAAAAGGCCTACAGTCACCAGAAGAAATGAAATACTAAAGATTCAAACAGAAATAAATGAAACAGAAATAGACAATAGAAAAAAATTAACAAGACTAGAAGTTGGCTTTTTTTTAAAGATTAATAAAATTGACAAACAACTGGCAAATTTAACAAAGAAAAGAGGAAGAGAATACATATAACACAAATAAGAAACGAATTGGGTAACGTCACAACCGAACTAACTGAAATAAAAAGGATAATACCAGGATATTATGAAGAACTGTACTCCAACAAGTTTGAGTACCTCGAAGAAATGGATAGATTTCTAGAAACATATTACTTACCTAAAGTAGCAAAGACTGACGTAGAAAATCTGAACAGACTAATAACAAAACAGAAATTTAACA
>NW_006921640.1:5612059-5615673 GCF_000298275.1 Orycteropus afer afer
CCAGACTTCGTCTCACCTATTTTGGTCATGTTGTCAGAAGGGACCATTCCCTGGAGAAGGATGTCATGCTTGGTAGGGTGGAGGGTCGATGAAAGAGGGGGAGGCTTTCAACGAGATGGACTGACACAGTGGCTGCGATGATGGGCTCAAGTATAGCAGGGATTGTGGGGCTGGCGCAGGATCGGGCAGTGTTTCCTTCTGCTGTGCATGGGGTCACTATGAGTCGGAAACAAATCGACGGCACTTAACAACAACAACAACAACAAAAATTACCAACAAAATAAGTCATCTCCCAGATAATTTCACTGGAGAATTCTAGCAAATGTTCAGAGAAGAACTTACACTAATCCTATTCAAACTATTCTAGAATGCAGAAAATGGTGGAATCCTCCCAAATTCATTTTATGAAACAAGTATAATCTTGATACCAAAACCAGGTAAAGACATCCGTAACAAAAGGAAAACTACAGACCAGTATTCCTCATGAATACAGATGTAAAAATCTTCAACAAAATCCTAGCCAGTAGACTCTTAACAGCATATCAAAACAATAATACACCATGACCAGGTAGGATTCTTACCAGGTATGCAAGGATGGCTCAACATTACAAAAACAATCCACATAATCTATTACATAAGTAAAATCAAGAAAACAAACCACATGATTATACCAATCAATGCAGGAAGGGCATTTGATGAAATTCAATACCCATTCCTGATAAAGATGCTTAGAAAAATAGGAATAGAAGGGAAATTTCTCAACAATAATGGGTATATATATGAACCCAACAGTCAATATTATTCTCAATGGAGAGAGACTGAAACCATTCCCCTTACAAAGAGTAACAAGATGAAGATGCCCTCTAGTATCACTTCTATACAACACACTGTACTAAAAACCCTAGCCAGGACAAGAGAGGAAAATCAAAGACATCCAAATTGGGAAAGATGAAATAAAACAATCCCTATTTCCTGATAATATGATTTCATACACAGAAAACCCAAGAGACACAGCAAAAAAAAAAAAAAAATACTAGAACTAATTGGAAGATTTAGCATAGTGGCAGAATACAAAATCAAAAAATCAGCTGGATTCCTCTACACCAGCCAAGACATTGTTGAAAAGGAAATAAGGAAATCAATACTATTTCTAATAGCTACCAAAAAAATAAAATAAAATACTTGGGACAAAAAAGACCTATACAAAGAAAACTACAAAAGACTACTTCAAGAAAGACATCTACATAAAAAAACATACCATGCTCATGGATAGAAAGATTGAACATTGTGAAAATGTCAACACTACCAAAAGGAATCTATACATTCCATGCAATTCCAATCCAGATCCCATCAACATTCTTTCAGGATACAGAAAAAAAAAAACAGTCACTAATTTTATATGGAAAGGAAAAAGACCCCAGATGAGTAATACACTACCGAACAACAAGAAAGTAGGAGGTCTCACACTACCTGATTTCAAAACCTACTATACAGTCACAGCTGTCAAAACAGCCTGGGTATTGGTATAACGACAGACACACACAGACCAGTGGAATGGAATTGAATAGATCTGTCGACCTATGGTCAGCCAATCTTTGATAGAGGGCCTAAATCCATTAAATAGGGAAGAGACAGTCTCTTTAACAAATGGTGCTGGCAAAACTGGATATCCATTTGCAGAGAAAAATAAAACAAGACCTCTATCTCACACTCTACACAAAAACTAACTCCAGATAGATCAAAGACTTAAATATGAAACCTTAAAACACAAAGTTCCTCAAGGAAAAAATAGGGGCAAATTAGGGGCCCTAACTTATGGCATAGATTATCAAGCATAACCCAAAATATACAAACAGCAAAAGATAAACTAGATGAATGGGTGTTCTGGTTACCTAGTACCTCTCTGACGAGAATATACCACAGATCGGATGGCTAAACAAATAGGAGTTTATTCTCTTACAGTTTGGAGGCTTTAAGTCTGAGTTCAAAGTGCCAGGCTCTAGGGGCTGTGTGAAAGTCCCTCAACCTTGCACTTCAGCTCTGCCTCTTGTTCTTGGCCCCCTGAAGCTAGAGGTATCGCTCCACTCTGGCAGCTACTGGCTGCTGAGGCTAACAAGCCCAAGGTCGACAAATAAAATGGCACACTCCCAATGTTACCAAACCACACGGCAGGCCATTAATTCAATTCCATTTTAAGTCCCAAAGTTGGCAGAGCATGGCAGACTACTGAACGACACTGCTACATGCAGGATCCAAGCATGCCATAAGCTAGAAATGATCCCCAAGGCTTTTTATATACAGGGAACAGACCACATCCCAAAGGCAGCTTGCTACTCAGCTGCTTGTGGTAGATCCCACCATGGAGTTGACTGCCAGTCACATCATGGGGAAAAACTACCACCAGCTGCCCAGCCACTCAACCAGGCCCAACAAGCTGACATACAAATTTAACTACCACAATGTGACTGTTTAAAAATTAAATTTTTATGTGCTGCAACGATTTCTCCAAAAGAGTAGAAAGAGAAACTACAGATTAGGAACATATATTCAACAACAAAAATACCTAGCAAAGGACTTATCTTCTGTAGGCTGGCGGTTCAAACCCATCAGTCACTCCTTGGAAGGGAGATTGGGCAATCTACTTCCGTAGTGATACTGCCTCAGAAACACAAGGAAGGTTGGATCCGACTTGACGGCAGTGAGGGTTTCTTTCTTTTTTTTTTTTTTTAGGTTGTTTCCATTTCTTTGTTATTGTGAATAGTGGTGCAATGGACATGAGTGTGTGTATATCTGTTCCTGTCCTGGCTCTCACTTCTTTAGGATATAAGTGCCCATCAACACAACAGTGTTGTTGTTGTTGTTGTTATGTGCCGTTGAGTCGGACCCAACTCATAGTGATCCTTCCTTGGGTTTCTGAGGCAATATCACTATGGAAGTAGATTGCCCCATTTCCTTCCGAAGAGTGGCTGGTGGGTTTGAACTGCCAGCCTTCTGGTTAGCAGTCAAGTGCCTTAGACACTACGCTACTAGAGCTACCAACAGAAGAGTGGATAACCAAATTACATTACATACACACAATAGAATACTATGCAATACTAAAGAATAATGTAGAATCTGAAAAACACTACATAATGCTGATGAACTTGGAGGACATTATGCTGAGTGAAGTAAGTCAATTACAGAAAAACAAATATTGTATTAGCTTATCAATGTAAAAACTCAAAGCAAGGTTTACATATGGAAGGAAAATTTCTTTTTTGGTGACCAGAGACAGGAGGGGAAGGAAGGGAATACTGCTAGAAAGGTAGAGACAAGTATTGATCTGGGTGAAGGGAAGGACAAAGTAACAAAAGTGAGTGACCAACTTGGTGGCACTGAGGAAGAGAAAGACACAGAGAGGTACACAAGAGGAACAGACAATAAAGATAAACCCTTTTATATACACAATGCTGTGCAGTCAGTGATAACAAACATTAACCTACGGGTAAATAGATGAGTTGTTGTTGTTGTTGTTGTTGTTAGGTGCCGTCGAGTCGTTTCTGACTCATAGCGACCCCATGCACAGCAGAACGAAACACTGCCCGATCCTGCGCCAGCTCCATGATCCCTGCTAT
>NW_006921640.1:5616088-5621786 GCF_000298275.1 Orycteropus afer afer
CGGTTGACTTTCCCAATGCTACACGTCATCTAATGTCCTGACTGCTGCTTCCATTGGCATCGATTGTAGAACCAAGCAACATGAATTAAATAGATGGGTAGACAGGCTGAATAATCAGTTACATCTAGGCAAAAGGGAATATACCCATGACCATATACAAGGTTAGCAAATGATATTTCTACATACGGATTTGTATGTACTGTAAGAATGCCCAAATACATAATAAAGGGGGAGCTCTGGTGGCATACTGTCTAAAGTATTTTGACTGTTAACCAGAGGCTGGCAGTTCAAACCCACCAGCCATCCCTCAGAAGGAAGACTAGGCAACCTACTTCCATAGAAATACCGCCTTGGAAACCCTAGGAGGGGCTGCTATGTGTCGAATTGACTCGATGGCAGTGAGTTTGGAATTAGGGGCAAAGTTATGATAACTTCTTGGCACAGCCAACCACCCAGAGGGAGCAAGTAGTTAGAACAGTGGTCTTGGGACCATGGTCACAGGGGACATCAAGCTTAACTGGTATAACATACTACACAAAAACACTGTTCTACATCCTTCTTTGTTGAGTACTGACTGGGGTCCTAAAAGCTTGCAAGCAGCAATCTAGATGCAATAATGGGTCTCTCCTTATCCAGAGCAAAGTGGAAAGAACAAAACCAAAGATGAATGGAAACAAATAGTACAAGGGTCTAGCAGACCATGCAATCCTCAGCCTAAATGACCACAAGACCAGAAGAACTAGATGGTGCCATTTGAAAACGGTTAAGTGAAGGAGATCCTGGATAGAGTAGGAGAATAAGGTAGAATGAAACTCAAAATCATGGGGGGGGGGATGGGACGGGGGGAAGACCAGGGGTCTTATAGAGCCTAGTCAGACCCCCTAGTTATCCTAGTTATCCTTCAGGTCTGGAACTGAATTCACTCTTGTGGCTATCAGTCAAAAAACAGGCAGGCATATAGGGTGAATATTTACATCCTTAATCCTTATATTGATACGCTCCTTAGAGCTATCAATCGTGGAAGAACAGAAGAATAGTGTTTGCACAAGGAGACAGCTCAGGGGGCAGGAAAGCATAGGAAAGAAGGATAAAGGGAAGAGGTAACTATAGGGAAGAAGTGGGAAGAAAGAAAGCTGTTAACACTGTGGGGAACTGCAGTCAATGTTATGAAACAAAATGTGTATTAATTGCTGCATTGAAATTGAATTTGCTCTTTAAACTTTCACCAAAATCATAATAAATATTTTTTAAAAAATTAAATCCAGGAATATATAAAAAGAATAATACATCATAACCAAGTGAGGTTTATGCCAGGAATGTAAGGCTGAATCAGCATTATCACAGTGACTTCAATGTAATTCATTACAATAACAGACAAAAGAAGAATCATCTCAATAGATAAAGAAAAAGCATTTAGTGAAATTTAAAACCTATTCATGAACAAAACTTAGAGCAAACCAGGAAGAGAAGAGAACTTCCTTAACCTAATAAACCAAAACCAACCAAACTCACTGCCATCAAATCCATTCTGGCTCAGTGCAACCCCAATAGGTTTCCAAGGCTGTATATAAGTCCCTCATCTTTCTTCCACACAGCGGCTGGTGGGTTTGAGCCACCAGCCTTATGGTTAGCAGCTAAGTGCCTAAACCACTATACCACTGTACTTGTTCGTGATAAAGAACCTCTAAAAAAGCATTATAGTTAACATCATATTTAATGGTGAAAGAATACTTTTGCTTTAACACTGAAAATAAGGAAAGTTTCTTCCTTCTCAACACTATTATTAAACATTGTATGGAAAGTCTATCCAGCACTGTCAAGCAAGAAAAAAAGAAGTAAAAACCGTAGATATTGGAAAGAAAGAGTAAAACTGTCACTGTTATCATATGACATGACTGTCTAGTAGAAAATCTCAAGGTTTCTCAAAAATAACTGCTCAAAGTAATTAATGAATTTAGCAAGGTTACAGAATACAAGGGCAGTATACACAAATAAATTGCATTTCTAAGTACTACTAGCAATGAAGTGTACATGTAAGTATTAAAAAAAATGTATCATTTACAATAGTATCAAAAATATAAAACATTAAATACTTAGGTACAAATCAAACAAAACAGGTACAAGATCCAACTCAGGATTTATATGCTAAGAACTAGAAAGCAATGATGAAAAAAAAGATGATATAAATAAATGAAGATATATATAGTGTTCATACACAACACACAACAAAACCTGCAAGAGCCAGAACCTGTGTATGGTTGAAATCTGTTAAGGAAAATTCAAATATTTTCTACTAAAAGGAGCGGTACAGAAGTCAAAAGGCAAAAGAATATAGGGTTGGCAGACAATGGTTCTACAAGTGTATTTGTATGTTCTGTAAGAATTCCCAGGGGTATAGTAGAGCTGACAAGGGGCAAGGTTGTACTCACTTCTTGGTCACAGCCAGCTACCCAGAGGAATCGAGTAGTTGAACCTGTGGGCTTGGGACCATAGTCGCAGGGGACATCAAGCTCAACTGGCATAACATACTACAAAAAACATTGTTCCACATCCTACTTGGGCGAGTAGCAACTGGGATCTTAAAAGCTTACAAGCAGCCATCCAGATGCAACGATGGGTCTCTCCCAGTCCAGAGCAAAGAACAATGAAGAAAACCAAAGATTCACGGAAACAATCAGTCCTCACGATTGGTACACCATGCGATCCTCAGCCTATACAACCATGAGACCAGAAAAACTAGATGATGCCTGGCTACCACTGTCAACCACTCAGAGGGTGATCTATGGAGGAGATCCTGGATAGAGAGGGATAACAATGTGGAACAAAACTCAAAATCATTTGGGAAAGAAAAGGGGGGTCCAGGTTTGCTGGTTTGACAGAGCCTGGTGGAACAACTGAGACTATGGGCCCTAGCTGCCCCTCAGGTCTGGAATTGAACCCACACCTGTGGCTTCCAGCCAAACAAAAGGCAGGCATAGGAGTTGAACACGTACCTGAGGTAGATACACTCCTTGGAAAGAACAATCATGGGAGAAAGAAGGGCTGTCTATGCAAGGGAGACAGCTCAGGGGGCAGGAGTGCATGGAGGGATGGACACAGGGAAGAGGTAAGTACCAGGAGGAAGTGGGAGGGGAGCTGTTGCATTGGGGTAAATTGTAGAAAATGTCATAACGTGTGTGTGAACTGTTATATGGAAAGTGAATTTGCTCTGTAAACTTTCACCCAAATGACAATAAAATAAATAAATAAATAAAAGGCAAAAGAATAAGAATAGCCAAAATAATTTTGAAAAAAAAAAAAAACTAAAATTGGAGGACTCACATAACATGATTTTAACACTTACTCTTATAAACCAACTACACACCTGCAGAAAAAGCGAATACAGAAACTCAGTATCATCAGCCAGAACAAAGCCAGAGGCCAATGGTAGAACTGACCATCAACTGCTCATATGCAAGCTCAAGTTCAAGCTGAAGAAAAATAAAACAAGTTCACAAGAGCTGAATTACAACTGAGTATATCTCACTTGAATTTAAAAACCATCCCAAGAATAGATTTGACGCATCGAACACTAATGATCGAAGACCAGACGAGCTGTGGAATGACATTAAGGATATGACACATGAAGAAAGCAAAAGATTATTTAAAAAACAGGAATGAAAGAAAAGACCAAAATGGATGTCAGAAGAGACTCTGAAACTTGCTTTTCAACATAGAAAACCTAAAGTAAATGGAAGAGATGATGAAGTAAAAGGACTGAACAGAAGATTTCAAAGGGCAACTCCAAAAGACAAAGTGTTATAGTGAATGTGCAAAGACCTGGGGTTAGAAAATCAAAAGAGAAGAACATGTTTGGCATTTCTCAAGCTAAAACAACTGAAGAAAAAACCTTTGCTTTGAGGTACAATATTGAAAAATTCAATGGGCAAAATATTGAAAGACACAGAAAAAGTCCAAAGAAGATGGAAGGAATATACAAAATCATGGTAGCAAAAAGAACTGATCGACATTTAACCATGTTAGGAGGTAACATACTTTCAAGGATCAATGTTACTTGGTCACACTCCTCAGACAACAGCTCTCGGTAACCCTTCAGAAATGAAACTGAACTTGTTCCTACAGCTCAATTTTCACTCCCACAGTAGACAGGTACACAAGGGGAACAGTAACTCTAGGAAGGTACACACTCCTTAGGACAATCAATCAGTCAAGATCAAAAGGGCAGCATTTGCCCAAGGGCAAAGTTCAGAAGCAGGAAGGGTTAGGAGAGAAGAAAGAATGGAAACAAGAAACACAGGGAGGAAGCAGGAGGATTGATATTACACTGAAGATATTGCAATTACGTGAAATAAAACGTCTGTTAATCGTTGAATAAAAAACTGATTTGCTCTGTAAACTTTCACCCAAATCACAATAAAAAGTTAAAAACAAAAAGAAACCATGGTACCAAGGGAAAAACAACAAGTTGCACTGACATCGCTGGCAAAAAAAACAAGGCTCCAGGAACTGACAGAATGCCAATTGAGATGTTTCAGCAAATGGAAACAATGCTGGAAGCACTCACTCATCTACACCAAGAAATTTAGAAGACATCCACCTGGCCAGTTGACTGGAAGATTTCCATACTTGTGCCCATTTCAAAGAAAGGTGATTCAAGAGAATATGGCAAATATTGAGCAATATCCTAAGTATGACACACACGTAAAATTTTGCTGAAGATAAATCAACAAAAATGGTTGCAGCAGTACACTGACAGGGAACTACCAGAAATTCAAGCCAGATTCAGAAGAAGATATAGAAGGGGGTATATCATTACTGATACCAGATGGATCTTAGCTGAAAGAGACTACCAGAAACATGTTTGTGTTTTAACTATGCAAAGCCATTCAAATCTGTATATCAAAACAAGTTATGCATAACACTATCAAAGAAAGGGAATTCCAGAACACTTCATCATGCTCATGTGGAGCCTGTACACAGACCAAGAGGCTGTCATTTGAACAGAACAAGGGGATACTGCATGGTTTAAAATCAGGAAAGGTGCCCATCAGGGTTGTATCTTTTCACAATAATTGTTCAATCTGTGTGCTGAGCAAATACTCCAAGAAGGTGGATTATAGGCAGAAGAATGTGGTGTCAGGATTGGAGGAAGACTAACTAACAATCTGTGAATTGCAGATGACACAACCTTGCTGGCTGAAAGTGAAGAGGACTTGAAGCACACAATGATGAAGAAGGTCAAAGACTATATAGCCTTCAGTATGAATTACACCTCAACATAAAGAAAACAAAAATCCTCACAACTGGATAAATGATTAACGGAAAAAAAGATTGAAGTTGTCAAGGATTTCATTTTACTTGGATCCACAATCAATTCCCATGGAAGCAGAAGTCAAGAAATCAAACAAGGTATATTGCATTGAGCAAATCTGCTGCAGAAGATCTCTAAAGCGTTCAAAAGCAAAGATGTCACTTTGAGGACTAAGGTACGCCTGACCCAAGCCATGGTATTTTCAATCACTTCACAGGCATACAAAATTTGGACAATGAATAAGGAAGACTGAAGAATAATTGATGCCATGTGAGTTAAACATTTAACTCAAGTAGACACACGCCCTGGAGAGAACAATCATGGGAGAAGGAAGGGCTGCTTATGCACAGGGAGATAGCTCAGGGTGCAGAAGAGTATGAAGGGATG
>NW_006921640.1:5621886-5638195 GCF_000298275.1 Orycteropus afer afer
ATTGTAAATTTTGGTCAATGACATGAGACAAAGTATATGTGAACTGCTGTATGAAAAGTGAATTTACTCTGTAAATCTTCACCCAAATGCTAATAAAAAAAAAAAAATAGCAAAAAAAAAAGAATAATTGATGCCTTTGAAGCCTGGTACTGGTGAAGAATATTAAATACACCATGGACTGCCAGAAGAACAAACAAATCCGTCTTGGAAGAAGTCTAGTCAGAATGCTCCTTAGAAGTTGATGATAGTGAGACTTCATCTCCTAAACTCTGGATGTGATATTAGAAGGAAGCAGTCATACTTGGTAAAGTAGAGGGTCAGTGAAAAAGGGGAAGACCCTCAACAAGATGGACTGACACAGTACCTGCAAAAATGGGAATAGCAATGATTGCCAAAATGGCACAGGACCATGCAGTGTTTCATTCTGTTGTACACTGGGTCGCTGTAGGTCAGAACCGGCTTGACCACACCTAACAATTATAAATATACAGCATTCAACAACATACCGTGGTATATGAGAAAGGACAGAACAGAAGAGAGTCTAGAAATAGGCCCAAACAAACAAGCAATTTTTGACAAATGTACAAAGGCAATTCAATGGAGAAAAAATAGTCTTTTTAAAAAATGGTGCTAGAACAATCGGCAATCTATATGCAGAAAACTGTAGGTCACATCCTAATGAGACTCCCCTTTCAACTGCCTGATTGATTACATTAAAGTACATTACAGAAAGTGACTTCATTATATTACATTTAATTTTATTATGGAACAGCAACTAGTATTGTGTTTGGCCAAACCACCAAGAATCACCTAGACAAAAGATATAACCAAACACAACCTCTTACCCTAAAAATAATATAGTGCAGTATTTCTTTACTAAAACATATTTTAAAATTAAATTTTAAAAAGATACTCTCAAATTTTTTCTTGAACATGTATTATAATTAAAAGTTTTTAAGTTAGTTCAAATATTTAATGAGTAGGAAAGGAGGAGAGAATCTAATTTCTCAAATATGTGGTGACGAAGATGATTTTTAACCATCTAAACAAAAACAAAATAAACTGACCAACCACAGTCTTTTCAATTAATAGCTTCTACCTTTAGAAAGCAAAAATAGAAATTATTACTAAAATAGTTGGTACATCTTTGGTGGAATTTCTAAGATTTAGTAACTTTACAACAATTAGGAAAGTTCATTTATACAAAGCTCTAAGAATAAAAGGTAGCAGTTAGCAACCTGAATAACAGGTTTCAGTAGGTTTTGTGAAGTAGAGTTTTTCTTTAATTAATAAATTTAAACATTAAGGAAACTAAATTATTTTGCAATGATAAAATATATGAATCATAAAATATATGATGAAATATATCTCTCTTTGTATATATTTTACATTGAATTATATATATTTCATTCATTTTATATATTGCATTGTCAATGAAATATCTCTTTATATATATTTTATAGTTCATTATATTAAAAATTATATATTTCATTAAATTTTAATGAGATATCTTTATATATATTTTATATATTGTATATATTTCATTAAAAATCTAAATTTCAGCTGCAGAAATGAAGTGGCAGTATGCTGGTTATTCTCCTGACTATGCTGCACAAATGCAAAAGCCACAGAAAATAAAGGGATATGTTCCACAGTTTTTCTGTAAGTGTCAAGAGCTTGCCATCAGCTCTTGTGTGCCTGTGTGCACAACAAAATCTGTACTGATAAGAGTAACACTTTTGCTAATCTTATCCAGAAATCTTCAAAGCTTTCTTCTAAACAATACTGTTGAATACTCCTATTGGAAGTCAGTTACAACCCTTCCCATTTCCAACTCCCTGCCATGCCTTATTTTTCTCTTTTACACTAATCAGCATTTCATGTACTACATTTTTTAATGATTGATTTTGTTTATTGTCAATATCTGCCCACAGAATGTAAGGTTCATGAAGGCAGGGATTTTTTTTTTGTCAGTTTTAATCACTGTTATACTCATTAATGCCAAGCAATAGACCCAAATCAAGAACACTTAGCTGTGGGACAATTTTTTTTTTCTACTTACTCCTTTAAGCATGGTAATTTGACAAAATGGATCGGTATGTTTTCTATGCTAGTCAATGCTTTCCATCTTCTACATTTTACATGAAACAAAGTTAATAGCTACTGTGTTCTCCGACTGTATTTTTTTCTGTAGGCAATCTCAATTAAAGCTAATATACACATAATTAGTTCATTATATACCAAATTAATATTCCCAAACTGGATCAAATCTCTGAGCTCTAAATCTGCCTATCCCTCTGCTTGATAACATCTCCTTAAATGTCTCAAAGGTACCTCTCAGTAATTAAGTCCTAAGCCTAACTCAGGTTCTCCCCATCCTACTTAATCACACCCCCAGCCAAGTCTGGTCCTCTTAGTGTGCTTTCCAATTCATGAAATAGCACCACTCACCCAAAGCACAAAACAGAAATCTAGAAGTATATTTTCCCCTTGTTATTCTTCAAAACCAACCTATCAGTAAGTTCAGGTGATTTTTGCTTCCTTAATGTTTTTAGAATCTATCTCCTTATTTCCATCTCTGCCACCATTCTAACCCAATCTACTAACATTTCTAGCCTGTACTATTGCAATAATTATTTAACTGGTTCATGGGGGAATCTACTTCGTGCCCTGTCCCTTCACAATTTCTTCTCCATACTGAAGACTGATCTTTTTAATTGAACATTATATCAAGACACTCTGCTTAAATGTCTTGAGTAGCTTTCTAGTTTCTAGGATAAGGAAAAGCCTCCTTCACAGTCCATAAAGTCTTGAATGATAGCTCTGGCTACCACCTACCTCTTAAGTCTTAGGTATTTCCCTCATGCTTGGTTTCATCTCTTTTTATTTTCCACTTCTTAATCCTCAGGACTTTCCCTCCTACTACATCGTTTTTGCACATTAATTCCTACTTATACTCCCTACCCTTCATATTTTATGTGATTACTTCAGAGAAGTATTCTGTGACTAGGTAAAATCTCCTAATTACATAGCACCACTTACCTCTCAAGGAGCTCTGGTGGTGCTGTGTTAAAGCATTAGAATACACCAGATGCTCCATGGGAGAAAGATATGGCAGTCTGCTTCCATAAAGATTTAGAGCCTTGGAAACACTATGGGACAGTTTTACTCTGTCTTATAGGGTTGATATAAGTTGGAATCGACTAAATGGCAGTGGCTTTTGTTTGGTTTTGCTTATCTCTCCCATTCTCTTTTTTAAAGCAACTTTGAGTGAGTGAGAGGTATAACTTATATACTATAAGATTACTTGTTTTAAGTGTATAATTTAATAATTTTTTAAATAAATTTACTGAGTTGTATAACCATCACCATCACCTAGTTTTAGAACATTTCTATCATCCCTATAAGATCCCTTGTTTACTTCTCTTTGTTAGCACAAGAGTAGCAATTTTATACTTGCTTCTGAGATTATTTCACTAAAGTTTGTCTCTTCCACAAGACTAGACTATGAACTCTATGGAGAGTGAAAGAGTATCTGGTTTTGCTTACCATTTTATCCTTATCATCTAGCACAGAACATGGTACACAATTGGCACACAACTATTTGCTAAATGAGTGAAAGTGACATTTTTATAAAGATTTGACTGAACTCTTTCCTAATTGATGAAAAAAACAAAAGAAAAGAAACCATATATCTTTGTGAACTAAAGATCCAGATCTAGAGGCCTAGAAAACAATTTCTAGATAAATATAACAAAATAAACTCTACTTTCTGAAAAAATTTACTTGTCATTCTTTCAAATAACTATTTTATAATGCACTCCATTTCCATTATAGGTATTAAAGTGTAACACTGTATGCAAATAAAGGAATAAATGCTAAGCAAATAAGTAGGTCCCCACTAAAATTAAAATACAGGAAAAAGAAATTCTCACTTAAATGAAAAACACATATTCATTTATTAATTTGAATGTTTACTGAGCTCCTACTTAGGGTACGGATATCAAGTTTATTGCCAAGTCAACTGTCATGGCTGCATACAGTGCTGTAACTCAAAGAATGCCAGGTTGCATTAGATACAACTGTCTGTCATGATCAATGACAAGAGTGAAAGCATGTGTTCAGATATTTGCCTCTCCTACAAAATAGTCCCTCTCCATAGTGAAAAATGAAATATAATTCTGATGAAACTTAAGTTCTAAAAGAAACGTTTAATTGTTGTTGTAAGTTAAATTTCACATTAATTCATTAACAGATGGATTACATATTTGGTCCCACAATTACAATTTCATCCTTAGGTTCCTGAACATAGGTTTTACTACAGAAGTCCCAATCATTTTTCTAATATTCAATTTTACAATTTTGGTGTATATAACTCCTATCAATAAATAAATAAATAAATACGCACTGTCGAGTCAATTCAACTCATAGTGACCCCTCCTTGGGTTTCCGAGGCAGTACCTCTACGGAAGCAGATTGCCCAATCTTCCTTTCAAGTATATATAACCCTAAGTGTTTTTAAACACATTAATTTAGGTTTAGGAAACTGAACTTGAAGCAGATTGCCCAATCTTCCTTTCAAGTATATATAACCCTAAGTGTTTTTAAACACATTAATTTAGGTTTAGGAAACTGAACTTACCTATCTCACATAGTCCTACTGATTTACAAGCAGGCTTTCTCTCTTTAAAATAGATCAAAGAGCCTTTCATTATTCACTTAACAGTTATTGCTGTTGTGGTTATTGTTACCTGCCTCAAGTCAGACCTGACTCATAGTGACCCTTCCTTGGGTTTCCATGGCAGTATCACTACGGAAGTAGATTGCCCAACCTTCCTTCCAAGAAGTGGCTGGTGGGTGTGAACCGCCAGCCTTCTGGTTAGCAGTCAAGTGCCTAAGGCAATATGCTGTCAAGCACTATGTTTAATGCTATGGATGTGTATGAGTGTGTATATGTGTGTGTGTATATATATATGTTTGGGTTTTTTTTTAAATAACCTCTAAGCATGGTTCTTGCCCCTATGGAATTTACAGTCTAGAGAAAAGAAAGACAATCAATTACAATAAATTGTGATCAATATTATCATAGGGAAAGTACAGATTATTTCAGAAGCATATATAACAGTGATAGTCTAAGGGATTATACTTAAATTGAGATGTGAAGATATAATGTATGTTGTGATTAATGTGTGTGGCTACTTATCAAAAGGTTGGAGTTTGGAGTCCACCCAGAGGTACCTCAGAAGAAACATCTCATGATCTACTTGCAACAAATCAGTCACTAAAAACACTTGTTGTTGTTGTTGTTGCTGTTTGCCGTCGAGTCGGCCCCGACTCATAGCGACCCCTCCTTGGGTTTCCGAGGCAGTATCACTACGGAAGTAGGATTGCCCAACCTTCCTTCCGAGGAGTGGCTGGTGGGTTTGAACCGCCAGCCTTCTGGTGAGCAGTCAAGTAAGTGCCTTAGGCACTATGCTACCAGAGCTCCCAAAACACTTAGGAGTACAATTTTACTTTGATCCACATGGGGTTCTGATGAGTGAGAGACAACACTAGGGTAACTGCTGTTGTGTTTGTTGCTAGGTTGAGAAGTTGAAAAATGAGATGGTGAAGTGGAGGAGAGAGAGAGAAAACTGTCTTACTTAGGGAGAGTAACATGTAGGATAAGGAGGTAGGAAGAAGTCTGTCCAATAGAGAAAATGAAAGTGGTTCAGTACAGCTAGAACATCAAGTGTAAGAAGGAGTAGAAAGAAAGAAAACTAAAAAATAATTGGGTCTTGAAGAGGCTTTATGAGGTTCATAAAATAGCCTGGACTTTATCCTTAGGGCAATGGTTTACGACTTAAAGATTAAGGAGTAACATTATTCACAGGCTACCCTTTGAGGAAAGAGGGCAAGACCAGTGCCAGGGACTGTTATTAGGAGGTTTACAGTAATTATTCTAGGCCATCACTGGTGTTGACTTGCACCAGGATGACCACAGGAGAAAAACAGAGAAACAGTGAAATTCAAGAGATATTTATGAAACAAGAAGTCCAGAAGATGTGGTTTGAAGAAGACAGTAGTCAAGAATAATCCCCAGGTTTCTATCCTGAATAGATGCTTGACTAGTGCTATCAATTCCTGCAACAAGCAACACTGGAAGAAGAGAAAAAAGTCTGAGTGTGGTTTTAGAAATGGTGATTTTGAGGTGTCTCTGACACATACAAAAATAAATGCCTAACTAGAGTTCTCTGGAGTTCAAGGGAGAGGTCTGAGCAAAGCTATAAGTGGTGAATTAGGTTATGGGAGTGGAGTGTGTATAGATAAGAAAGCAGGACCTGGAGCAGAGCTTTGAGACATACCTCTATTTAATGGAAGGCATGAAGAAGCCCCCAAAGAGACTAAGAATGAAAACCAAAAGACAGGGATATCAAAGAAGCCAAGGGAAGAAAGTGTTTCAAAAAGGAGAGAGAATTACTGACAACAACCGCTTAGATACTAAATTGTTATTACCTACCATCTAGTCAGTTCCAACTCACAGCTATCCTATGCACAATAGTCCTGCGTCATCCTCACAATGTTTACTTTTGTTTGAGCCCATTGTAGCAGCCACTTTGTTAATCCACCTCATTAAAGGTCTTCCTCTTTTTTCACTGACCCTCTACCAAGCATGATATCAAACTGTTGTTGTTGTTGTTGTTTGCCGTCGAGTCGGCCCCGACTCATAGCGACCCCTCCTTGGGTTTCCGAGGGAGTATCACTACGGAAGTAGGATTGCCCAACCTTCCTTCCGAGGAGTGGCTGGTGGGTTTGAACCGCCAGCTGTCTGGTTAGCAGGCAAGTGCCTTAGGCACTATGCTACCAGAGCTCCACAAGTTTCAGTGACATTGTGGAAAACAGTTTTGGAGATTTGTGAGAGTGAATGTCAGATTCTACCTGGTTGAAAAGTCCATGAGAGGTTAAGAAACAGAGGAGAATAGTTATTACTGTCTATAGAGGAGAAAAGAGAAATATGGCTGATTCAGCACAGGAAAATGAGACTGAATGAGCTTTTCTTAAATAATGAGAAACACTTGGTCCTCTGCCATCTCCGTGACTGGTTGGGGATCAGTCTGTCATGATCCACAGGGTTTTAACCACTAATTTTTCGATATAGATTGCCAGGCCCTTCTTCCTAGTCTTTCCTAGTCTGGAAATGCCACTGAAACTTGTTCAGTATCATGCCAAGATTCAAGCCTCCAAGTGGTGGTTGTGTGTGAGGTGCGTTAGCCAGGAGTTCTCCTTCCTGTAAGGAGGTAATTCTACCACTAAACAGTCAATGCCTCAGGATAGGAGGTAGGATCTACCTCTCACTAAGCTTGAAAATTTCAGTTATTTCTGGGTTTCCTTTAGAAACAGAATATAGGCAGAAATACTTACCTAAGTCTTTGAATTGGAAATTTTTGTCACAACAATTAGAGATGGCACAATGAATCTCTTAAGTAGAGAGGGCAGTTATAGCAATATTAAGTTTCATAGGGAAGCAGAAATAAAAGTCAAGCAGAACCACTGCTGTCAGCAGCATCAAGCAAGCAACATAATGCTATTCTAACCAGACTGTTATTCCAAACAGCTTCTCATGGTTCCTGCCCACTGTCCAAGAATGGCTCACTAGTCTTCCCAGCAATTCTGGGAGATTCCTACTATCCATGTAATAAATTTACTTTTAGTTTATATAAGGCAAAGTTAGTTTTTCTTACTTCCAACAAAGAAAACTGAATGGGTGAGGAATATTATAATAAAGGATAACTTTTATGCTAATAATATGATAGCAAAACAGCTCCCCCAACACGCACACACAACATAATACGTGGTTTGAAATAGTCTTTTAGCATCACCAGCAAGCAAACTCTAGGCTTATATATTAGAAAAGTATTAGAACTTTTTTTCTAATTTGTCTCAGCTTTCGAAGTAGGACTAAAGAACATACATAGTAAGGTACCATACCACTAGCCTCCTATTTCATTTGTCTCTGTGATTCTTTAAAGTGAGCATTTATTTTATCAAGAGTTATCAAGACTTCCACTTTAAAAGAGAAAAGACGAGTCAAATATTAGGAAAAAATAATTACAAATCAAGTATCTAGTAAAGAACCTGTATCCAGAATATTTTAGAAAAACTATTACAAGCCAATAGACAAACAATCCAATTACTCAATTATAAAATGGGAAAAATACTTGGATATTTTACCAAAGATGATACATAAAAAGATGTTCAATATTATTATTAACGAAATGGAAATTAATATTACAACAAAATACTGCTTCAATGCTACTATACTATATAGTCTATATTTGACTATAGTAAAAAAGACAGATAATGACAAGTATTGACAAGCATATGGAGAAATGGCAACCGTCATACATTTATTGCTGATGGGAATGTAAAACAGTTTGGCAGTTTCTTAAAAAGTTAAACATTAATTACCACATGAAACACCAATTCTATTTCTAAGAAATAAAAACATGTTCACACAAAAATCTGCATGCAGATATTCACAGCAGCATTATTCATAGTATCTCCCAAACTGGAAACTGAAATGTCCATCAACTGATGAGTGTATAAACAAAATATGGTACTTCTATATAATGGAATACTATTCAGCATTGAAAAGGAATGAAACAGATGCCACAAGATGAATGAACTTAAAGAAAAAGACCATATATGATGTGATTCTATTTATATAAAATATCCAGAAGGCAAATCTATAGAGACAGAAAGTAGATTAGTGGTTGACTGGGGCTGGGGTAGAAATGTGAACTAAGTGTAAAAGAGCACGAGGGATCCTACTGAGATGATAAAAATGTTCAATAACTGAACTATGGTGAGATTTGTATAGTCTGGCACATTTACTAAAAATCACTGAGTTATACACTTAAAATTGGTGAATTCTGTGGTATATAAATTATACCCCGATAAAATAATTTTTTTAAAAAATGTCCCATGTCTAAATTTTTGGTATATAAAGCAGGTCACTCAACACTGTAGTAGCTCAAGCACCTGAGTAGTGTCTGAAATGAGAGCATCTCAATCTAAGAATGACTTCTAATATATTGTTGTTGTTATTGTTGTTGTTTAGGTGCCATCGAGTTGGCCCCAACTCACAGTGACCCCTCCTTGGGTTTCTGACGCAGTATCACTACAGAAGTAGGACTGCCCAACCTTCTTTCCGAGGAGTGGCTGGTGGGTTTGAGCCACCAAACTTCTGGTTAGCAGTCAAGTGCCTTAGGCACTATGCTACCAGAGGTATAATATATAGCATTTGTAATATTCATATACTCTAGAACTATGCTTCTCAAAGAGTGTCTGCAGACCAGTGCTTATCCAGGAACTGTCTGTACATAGCTGGTCCATGAATAGTAAATTACAATGAAATTTGTGAAAGCCATTATTCAATGGCCTTGTTTTTCCAAGTCTTCCAAGTTTTCCACCCTTGACAGAGTGCAGTCCAAGCACTTTTCTATTGCTTGCTTTATAGTGGAACATATTTTAGTTTTCCTTCTCTGATAGTTTCCACCTTACACAGGTTCCAACTTTGATAGGTTTTACTGTACAAAAATTGAGAATACGTGTTCAGAAACTTTAACAGCAATTTGACAAAGTAATGTTATATCTAATGAACAATAAAAAATTTAAGCTTGTTTTTGGTACTTCTTTGCTTAATTTTTCTATTAATTCATTTTTATTGTATTTTGACAAAATAATCAGTCAAGGATTAGAAATTTAGAAGCAATGTGTTACCAAAGGTAGTCTGAAAAACATTGTTCTAGAAGGCTTTTCTACCATCATACAGATTGGTTGTATATCTTGTTAAAAATGCTTTCAAATTCCCCAAATACTCTAGGTGTTACATTTATCAATGCCAAATTCTAAGGTCTTTGGCATATCTTAAATTTTAATAGACAGTCATAATTTTTTTTTTGTTTTTATAAATAGGTTTTCACGTTTATAAGTAAAAGACAAAAATTCAAATTAAATATGCTTAATTAATATGAGTTTCCTTACTATTGAATATTGAAACAAGCAGCTTTGATACTGAAAAAAATAAAGAGAGCCTTTGAAGTTTGATAAATTAAGGCCCTAGCAAATCCTTCAAAAAAATTCATTGCTATGGAGTCAATTCTGACTGATAGCAAGTTTGCAAGACAGAGTACAACTGCTCCACAGGGTTTCCAAGACTGTAATCTTTATGGAAGCAGACTGCCACATCTTTCTCCCATGGAGCAGTTGATGGGTTAGAACTACTGACCTTCAGTTAGCAGCTAAGCACTTAACCAGGGCACCACCAGGGGTCCTTATGATCCTAACAAAGGTTCTGCAAATCAAAACCAGGCAAGCTGAATTCCATTTTTCATTTAAAATTAAAAATACAAAATACAAAACAAACAATATATTCTTTGCTCATTTGGAAATTAATGCAACTCATGATTAATAACTCAGATATACATAATGTCCCAAGTGTATGTCAATGAATTAAAATCAGGCAATACAATAATTGTTGTTGTTATGTTGTTATGTGCCGTCAAGTCGGAACCAACTCACAGCGACCCTTTCTTGGGTTTCTGAGGCAGTATAAGGAAGTGCGTTGCCCCATCTTCCTTCCAAGAAGTGGCTGGTGGGTTTGAACCGCCAGCCTTCTGGTTAGCAGTCAATTGCCTTAGGCACTACACTACCAGGGCTCTCATACAATAATTAAGCATACATATATTACATAAGAGCTCTCTAGATGAGGGGCTTTATAATTTAATGGTCAAGGAACCATCACTAAAATGGCTGGAAGACTTGGGAAAAAAGTAGCCAAGAGCTGCCTAAGATCCCAGAGAAATGTTGAACAGACTGTATAGGCCTCCTAAGACACATAAGTATAGATGTATACACCAAATCAATAACCGCACAAATAGTTTTTATACTATCTGGGTGAGACTGTTCAGATGATATATATTATACAATGAAGTAATAATGAAAGTTGAGAAATAAACTGAATTACTTGACCACTCAAATCCCCTAAATGTATAAAGAAATCTGCAGAATTTGAGCACAATAAATTAGGAAATTTCACTTGGTAGGCCAATAAAGAGAGTGCAAAACTAAGAGGTAAGTATCATGAGTTCTACCGCAGCAGTAAGACTTTATGCAAAAACTCCTTTCTCCCTTTATTTCCTTATTGGGGGCAAGTGATAGACCAGATGACATCTAGTCCTTTCTTTTCAAGGATTCTACATTATAGTTTGTTGATATCGTACCAATAATGAAAAACATCACACCACCACACACATGCAATAAATGGTCTTAAAATGTTTACTGTGCTTCTTCCCAATTAAATCTTACATATATGGTTCATTTGGAAAATAATCTTCATGTCTTTAGAAGAAACTAATCTCCTCTGAAAATTTATCTTCCTAATAATTCTGATGACAATTTAAACAAATTAGACTTGAAATATACTATCTTAATAATTTCTGAAACACTAGTTTGATAAAACCAATAACCAGTTGCCATTGAATTGATTCTAACTCACACCAACCCCATTCATGTCCGAGTAGAACTGTACTCTATAAGGTTTTCAATGGCTGACTTTGGAAGATTAAAGCCAGGCCTTTCTCCAACTTTTTGTAAGCTTCTGAGGCCTCTGGGTAGACTCCCAACTTCCTACTTTTTGGTAATCAGTCAAGCAGTTAAACATTTCCACTTTTACTTAACACTCTCTCTACACATGCCATTATGCTTGAAAAAGGAGAGGAAATGGATATGCAAAGTTAGAAAAAAGTTCACAAAGTTCAAAAAGTTTACAAAGTGAGTAAATGCAATGGGGAGGTATGGCAACTACCTAATAGACAAAATAATTTCTTACACAGTGAATTTTGTTTTAATGTAAGCCTTAAGGAATATTGGGCAGAAAGGTAGAACAGGGGGGCCTGTCCTAGGGAGCAAGCCCAAGGGAGGAAAAAAGGGGAAAGAGGCAGAACATCTGAAAAGGTTAATAAACTCACACCTGTAGAAACCTGTCAACTGCCTGCATGGTCCAGCCAATCATTAAGCAGAATAACCACAGTCCCAGGAAGCCTGAGGTTAAGGGAAAGTCCCTAACTTGGAGCATGCACTAAAGCGCCATGGTCTGACCCAGATCTAGTTCTATATTGTCACATCATTATAATATAATTATCACTGCCCTTTTTTTTTTTTTGCAGTTTTGGTCATATATTTTTGCATACTGGGCAAGTGCAGAAGGGCTCTCAGGGACCTGTCAATCAGCCTATCAATCAACCTGTCATTCAAGGGACTCACCCCACCTTAAAAACACCCATTCCTTCACCCCTTTTTAGGGACTATAATAAAACCAATAAAGTTAGACAACTTCTGGTCCTCCCCACTCACAGAGAGAGACCCATTTCCCTCTTGGAAATGTACTTTGTTATAAACCAAAAACCAAACTCTCTGCCCTCCAGTCGATCCCAACTCATAGCAACCCCTCTTTGGGTTTCTGAGGCAGTCTCGCTGTGAAAGTAGATTGACCAATCTTCCTTCCTAGGAGTGCATGGTGGGTTTGAACCACCAGCCTTCTGATTAGCAGTCAAACGCCTTAGGCACTACACTTACTTTTAATAAAGACTTGCATGCTTGTGTGATTAATACTTGTGGTGCAAATTTGTTAATCTGCTGTGCGGCCAACACCTTCACCAACCCTCACTGGCTCCTGCTGGCCACCTGAGGTTTACTCCCTTGCAGAGATTCTTCCTGTGAGTAGGGTGAGGCCAGGGACTGAGGCCAGCAGCCTCCAACAACAAATGGAAAGGCTGACTTTTTTTTTTTTTTTTAAATTCTGATTAAGTTTACTCAATCATGCTCTTCTTGATAATCTCTTATTCTTCCCTCTTCTTACAATTCTAAGATTTCTTAAAAATCTTAAAATTTCTAGAAAAGAAAATCACCATCATAGCAGAAAGTGCAAGAAAGAAAATCTAACATTTTCCCCAACAACTACACAAATACTAATTAACAATTTTAACGACAATGCTATGCAAATTCAGCAAAATCCTGTAGATGTGAGAAAGATTAGCCATCTCTTCAGGTTAGATTTCCCACTGCTGTTGGTTATTAGATAATTCATTAGAGTATATAAAATGTCAGTTCTAGATCTCACTGATTAATCTCTGATTAAGTTTTAAATGACACCACTTTTACAAGGCAATGAGTCAGCCTGCACAAATTCCTATAACCAAAATTATACATATATTTTCAAGATGCATATATTAACCTAAACTGTTCTCGTAATATAAAGATTGGAAATATGCTACAATCAGGTCTTTAATTAACTAGTGAAAATAGTAGTGCTGGATTTAAGTATTTTAAGGAAGTACAAGAAATGTTTTTAATAAAAATGAGGAGATTGGCTGATGGGGTTTAATATGTAAAAGTACAAACAAAGGTAATCCAGAAATCCAAAGGACATCATGTAAATTACTCCGCTTAAAACAGTTCTTAAACAAGGTAAAGCCAGCTGATAACAATGTATGAGCATTGTATGAGCTTACTCATTCAATCTTTATACATTGTTGTTGTTAGGTGCTATCAAGTCAGCTCCGATTCATAGCGAAACGAAACAGTGCCTGGTCTGTGCCAGCCTCACAATTCTTGCTATTCCGGTGCCCATCGTTGAAGCCACTGTGTCAATCCATCTTGTTGAAGGCCTTCCACTTTTTCACTTACCCTCTACTTTAGAAAGCAAATGGTCCCTTCTGATAGCATGACCAAAGGGGGTGAGACAAAGTCTGGCCATTCTCACTTCCAAGGAGCATTTCTGCTGCACTTCTTGGTCCAGGACAGATCTGTTCATTCTTCTGGAATTCCATGGCATTTTGAGTATTCTTTGCCAACACCACAACTCAAAAGCATCAATTCTTCTTCACTGTCCAGCTTTCACATGCATATGATACTACTGAAAATATCATGGCTTCGGTTAGGTGCATCTTAGTCTTCAAAGTGACAGACATCTTTGCTCTTCAGCACTTTAAAGCACATTTGCGTAGTGCAATATGATGTCTCATTTCTTGACTGCTGCTTCCATGGATGCTGACTGTAGATCCACGTAATATGAAATCTTTGACAACTTCAATTTTTCTCCATTTATCATGATGCTGCTTATTGGTCCAGTTGTGAGGATTTTCATTTTCTTTGAGATGTAATCCATACTGAAAACTGTAGTCTCTAATCATCAGTAAGCACTTCAAGACATCTTCACTTTCAGCAAGCCAGGTTGTGTGATCTGCGTATCACAAGTTGTTAATAAGTCTTCCTCCAATTCTGATGTCTCATGCTTCTTCATAGTCCAGCTGCTCAGTTTATTTGCTCAGCATACAGACTGAATAGTATGGTAAAAGGACACAACCCTGATGCACACCCTTCCTGATTTTAAACCTTGCAACATACCCTTGTTCTGTGTGAATGACAACCTCTTGGTCTATATACAGGTTCTTCATGAGTACAATTAAGTGGTCTGGAATTCCCATTCTCTGAAATACTATCCATAATTTGTTGATCCACAGTCACATAGAAGCTCATATATACCTCATATAGAACCTCCACTTACCCAATGTATCACAATCAACCAATGCACTCTATCAAAAAGAAGAAAAAGAAAAAAAAAAACAGTTCTTATCAAGTCAACTTCAAATCATGGCAAATTCTTATGTGGGTCAGAGTAGAACCATGTTCCATCTTATGTGTCAGAGTAAAACGGTGCTTCACAGGGTTTTCAATGGCTGATTTTTTTCAAAATTAGTCCTTTGAGGGGACTAGAACATCCAATCTACCAGTCAGAAGCTGAGCACGTTAATAGTGTGTACCAGCAGAGCCTCCAATGTTTTCTAGACTCCTCTCTTAAAAAAAAACTGGCACAGAATGCTAATCAGGCTACTTTGTCATAAATTCTGTGTTGTGCCAACCCAAGGGTAGATTGGTTTGTTCCCACACTACTTATACCAGTTGTTTTTGCAACTATGAAATTTAATTACATATTATCTAAACCAATGAAATATGAGTGAATTGTTTCTATGAAATCTAGGTTATAAATATAGAACAAATGTTTTGATTTGATTTTTAAAAGAAAAGAAAATGCTACTGAATTGGGTATGTGTAAGAAGACTGTGAAGGAGACCTGGTGGTGCACTGGTTAATCACTTGGCTACTAACCAAAAGGTCAGTGGTTTGAACCTACTAGGAGCTCTGGTAGCACGGTGCCTAAGGCACTTGACTGCTAACCAGAAAGCTGGTGGTTCAAATCCACCAGCCACTCCTCAGAAGGAAGGTTGGGCAATCTACTTCCGTAGTGATACCGCCTCGGAAACCCAAGGAGGGGTCACTATGAGTCGGGGCCGACTCCATGGCACATAACAACAACAACAACTGCTCAGTGGGCAAAAATATGGCAGTCTGTTCCTGTAAACATTACAGCCTTAGAAACCATATGAGGCAGTTCTACTCTGTCCTACAGAGTAGCTATGAGCAGAAATCGACTTGACAGCAGTGGGTCTGGTTTCTAGAAGATGACTGTAAATGACTTAAAGACAATCTTAAAATATTAACATTTGACTCACAGGTTGTACTATAAGTGTCTTTTGGTTTCCCTCCATTTTAAAGAAATCAAAATATGAAATCGTAAGTGACACATTATGGATATGGTTATCCATAAAATCTGATGTATGATGTAGGATGTCAATCTGTGAATCCATACACTAAGAAAAGGTCTTGGCCCTAGACCAGAGTTTCCCCACCCTGGCACTATTGCCATTTTGGAGTGGGTAATTCTTTTTTCAGGAGGACGAGGGTTCTCCTGTGAATTGAAGGACATTTGGCAGTGTCCATGGCTTCTTTTCTACCATTAAATGCCAACAGTATCTCTACTCAACTAGTGAAAGCAATAATGTATCTAAATATTGTGAAATGTCTCC
The DNA here is from genome assembly GCF_000298275.1 of Orycteropus afer afer. NCBI lineage: Eukaryota > Metazoa > Chordata > Mammalia > Tubulidentata > Orycteropodidae > Orycteropus > Orycteropus afer. The sequence continues at coordinate 5,637,855 of NW_006921640.1, forward strand.
TGGGGAGTAAAATCACTCAAGTTGAGAACTACTGTTCTGTATCAAATGATTAATACATACATGTATAAGTTTTGATTATAGTAAAATGTTTAAGGGTTCAGTATTTAATGATTCTTTTCTATAACCAAGTTTTTGGATTAACTCATTAACTACTAGTTGAAATTAAGTCAAGATGTTTTCTTCTATACTTAATTAGAAGGAAAACAAAAAATAATCCTTAAATTGGTGAAGTGCCCAGTTGTTGTTGTTGTTGTTGTTATGTGCCGATGAGTCGACCCCGACTCATAGTGACCCTTCCTTGGGTTTCCGAGGCAGTATCACTACGTAAGTAGGATTGCCCA
>NW_006921640.1:5638306-5641163 GCF_000298275.1 Orycteropus afer afer
TTGAACCGCCAGCCTTCTGGTTAGCAGTCAAGTGCTTTAGCCACTATGCTACCAGAGCTCCCAAAGTGCCCAGTAGGATAGCTTTATTCTATACATGATAATATTCTCATTTCTTCCACATCTTTTCTTAGATCAAAACAAAAGTACAGGATTACTGAGTAGGTCAGAGCAGGGAACAAAGAAGGAAAATGAAGCAGAGGAGGGAAAAAGAGATTTAAGAAGTAATTCGCAGATAGCTGGAAGAGTAGCATGAGGAGCAAACTTATGATCTCTTGCCTACTTAGTCTGAACTATTCACTGTAACATTTACCATAGGCCCATCTAACACTAGTCAAGGTTTCTATAGGCAAACTCTACTAGTAGGCAAATGGTTAAATAAGCTACCATTCATTTATTTATGATATTCAAAACAATGTACTAAAATGGATGAAAATATATTATATATTGTTAAATAAAAAACATAAGTTGCAGTATGATACTATTATATAGGTATAAATTTGGAAATATGATTTGTGTAAGCAAAGAAAATTATTTGATAATAAGCCAAATTATTAGTATTTGTTCCTTGCATGGCATATTATAAATAATGGCCTCAACAATATTTCTGGTCATACATAATCTTCTAGAATCTTGCCACTCCTCCCATCTATAGGTGGAGCCCATGTTCCCTCCTCTTGAACCTGAGCAGGTCTGCGTGACTGCCTCAACAAACAGCATGTGGCAGATGCAGAACAGCATGACTTCCAAGGCTAGGTCATAAAAGGTGATATACCAGGCTTTCTTTCTCTCTTGGGACATATGCCTTTGGAACCCTGATTTACCATGTAACAAGTCTAGCTACTCTGAAGCCACCATGCTAGAGAGACTACACAGAGACAGAGAAAGATGCCTAAGAAGCCACAGTCATTCAAGCCCTTAGTTGTTCAACTCTTCCCAAGCCAGGCTCAGATAACTCCAGCTTCAGCCCTGTCTGACTGTAACTGCACGAAAGATTTCAAATGAGAACCACCTAGTTGAGACCAGTCAACCCTTTGAACTAACTCTGAAAGAGAAATAATAAAATGACTATTGTTATTTTAAGTCACTAACTTTTGGAGTGGGAGCTCTGGTAGCATAGTGGCTAAGACACTTGCCTGCTAACCAGACGGCTGGCGGTTCAAACCCACCAGGCACTCCTCGGAAGGAAGGTTGGGCAATCCTACTTCCGTAGTGATACTGCCTCGGAAACCCAAGGAGGGGTCGCTATGAGTCAGGGCTGACTCGACGGCACATAACAACAACAACAACAACTTTTGGAGTGGTTTGTTATGAGCAAAAGATGAGAACCAGGTAGAGTGTGTTGGGTGTGGAAGGGGAGGGACTACTATTATTTGTTATTTTACATAGTTCTTAATTACTTGGATTATTTTCAATGTGATATTTTTATAATTATAATTGTTCAAAATTCTAGATTTCCAGCCATCCTACTAAATAGGGAAAAATTAAGCTTACCCTTAGAAGCTGAACCTAAAATTCCTACTTTATCATTACTTATCTGTTCTGATCATTCTGAACTACTGTCATTGGTGCTAGAATTCTACAGCCAACAGTATTTATCAGAACATAGGTTCAGCAATCTGTTTATTGCTAATTTCTATCTCTGAGAGTACTGGATCAGAGACATAATTGAAGCAAGAACACCCCATATACAGTATTGAAATCTGCACCTCACAACTGAGCTCTCTTTCTAATCCTATCAAAACTAAATTGAGCCTCTTAAAGGCTAGGATTATGTCATACTCACAAAATATGCAATCAATATTACTTAAATGAATGAGAATTAATAAGCAAATTGTGAAAATTAAAGGAGGGGAAAGAATGAAGAAGGGGCAAACCAAAAGAAGACTCTCTCAAAGACTTGACATTTCAACTAGGAATCCAATTCATACACATTAAATGAAAATTAAAATGTTACATATCTTACAAATAAAAATAAAAGGAATAACCCTTCACAAGATGGATTGACACAGTGGCCGCAACTGATAGGTTCAAGCATAGCAAGGATTGTGAGCCTGGCACAGGACTGGGCAGTGCTTTGTTATGCTGTACATAGGGTCGCTATGAGTCGGAGCCAACTTGACAGCACCTAATGACAACTACATGCAGCTTATATGTGGAGTAGAAGATAAATCCAGGTGTAATAGCGTTCACTGAAAAAATGTTCTTTCAGACAGAGAAGATTTTAATAAGATGGTTTTAAGTGGCAATATAAAAAAATTCAAACAGAGTAAGTAGGAAAAGTGACAAATACAAAGAAATAATGGCTGAAGACATGCAGCAGAAGGAAAGGCAATTTGCTTGAATGTAATAAAGAAAATATTTTCAGGAATGAGAAAACAGGATTCCAGTAAAGTAGAAAGAAAATGTTAACCTAAAAAGAGAACAATGATTAAAAATTGGGATATACCACAATTTGAACTAAGGTACAGTAACTTCTTAGATGACTTGATGAAAAAAAGTATCTGATGGAAATTATTCCAACAGTAGTGTACACAATGACACAAAGTAGGGAACAGGCAGGAAGGCCACTGTTACTGCTACAACCATCTCAGCAAGAAGTGATGAGGATGGTGACTGTCATTATAAAAAGGAAGAAAATGATATAACAGATATAATGATGGAAGACTCAGTAGAATGCTGATGAATGAGATGGGGGTGGGAGGAGGAAGTAGGAATAAGAAAGTTTTAAAAGAATAATTTAAAAGTTTTAAATCTAGGAGGCAGGGCAAGATGGCGGACTAGGCAGAAGGATTGCACAGACCCTCTTCAACAAAGAAAAGGGAAACCAATTAACACAGACACAGAAGATAATCTTGGA
>NW_006921640.1:5649588-5658370 GCF_000298275.1 Orycteropus afer afer
GGGGAGCTGCTGCATTGTAAATTTTGGTCAATGACATGAGACAAAGTATATGTGAACTGCTGTATGAAAAGTGAATTTAGTCTGTAAATATTCACCCAAATCCTAATTAAAAAAAAAAAAAAAAAAAGTTTTAAATCTAGGAACACCAAGACCAGAAGTAATTCTAGGAAGAATGGAAAAGGATAATGGAAAGAAAATCTAGGTAAAAAGAATCTTAACTAAGAAGAAATAAGTATTTGCATCACATGCAGTGAAGGCTTACAAATGAAAAACTGAGAAGAAAACAAACAAAAAAACAGTAAGTTAGCCAGAAAGCGATTAATTGCAACATACAAGAAATCTAAGGATTAAGGAGGAGAGTAAATATACCTTGGAAACAAAAGCACAGGACAACTAATATTAAGATAATAAGGTATGTTTTAATCTATGTCAACCACTATTCTAACCATCTTATAAATACTGCCTCATTTACTCACAACAATCTTATGACCTGGGTACTGCTATTTATCCCCATTTTAAAGATGGAGAAACTGACACAGCGAGGTTTTCACAAAATTACAGAATAAGCAGCAGAGATCAGATTTGCACTTACATAATCTGGCTCAAAAGTCCTTATTTTCCAACAATGCAATATTCTAGAACTAATAAAGACTCAAGAGTCTCTGGATGTCAGGAACAGCTGGATTATCAGCTGAAAGGGTGGTGGTTCAAACCCACCCACAGGCGCTTCAGAAGACAGATCTGGTGATCTGCTTCGAAAGGTTATAGGCCTTGAAAACCCGATGGAGCATTTCTACTCTGCACACAAGGGACTGTCATGAGTCATAATCAACTCAACAACTAACAACAACAACAAAATTAAGACTCAGAGAAGAATAATGATAAACCTTAAAAAATGTGAGGAATTAGTTTGTGAGGGCAAAGGTTCAAAAGAAGACTGATATACCAAAGTGCATTAGGTGGAAAAAAGATCTTGATTAATAGATACAGAACACTAGACGAAGAAAAAAATTTATTGACAAAAGGGGGTGGAGGGAGACTGCCTTAAAAATTGGTATGTAAAAATATAACCTTAAGGAAAAAAAGAACTAAGGATATACTCACAAATGACTAGCTGTTTGGGGCATGATACTGTCAAGTGTAGCATCTACAAAAGTAGCCATGCTTACCTAAAACATATTCCATGTCATGATTTAGTGGCAATAAGCAATTAAAAAGAATGGGTATGCAACATTTAACATAAGGCAGGCATATCAAGCCAGTAACACTCCAAGTCACAAGCAGGTATTAGAGATACCAAGCACTCGACCACACAATCACACATATGAGTTCTCAGTAGGTATTAGGCTGTGCTTGTGTATTTTCCAGGGAAGCCTGCTGGCACAGCAGTTAAGCACTCAAACGCTAACCAAACCTACCAGCCACTCCACAAGAGAAAGATATGGCAGTCTGCTTTTTTAAAGATTTACAACCTTAGAAACCCTATGGGGCAGTTCTCCTCTGTCCTATAGGGTCACCAAGAGTCAAAATTGATTCAAGGGCAATGGGTTTGGTTTGATGCATTGTCCAAGTGTTCTGAGAACCACAATAATTAGAATCACCTGGGATGCTTAACAAAGGATGCATATTCCTGGGACCATCTCAGATTTTAGGAATCCAGGGGTGAAGCTCAGAAAACTAACATTGTAATACCTTTTGCAGGCAATTCTTCCACAAAAAAATTAAGATCTACTGCATTCCTCTGTTGCAGCATAAGTGCTTAGAACTCTGTCACTGTCTCTCTGTTTCTCCCCTGTGACTTTGTAATCTGACTGAGATCTTCTAGGTTCTTTAGTTGGCTATGCCTGACTTGTGCTTATTTCTAAAATTTCAGTCCTGTTTAGGTAGCATAAAGGTTTTTAGCCCTAAAATCTATATCAACTTCAATATTCTAATACTGCAAAAAACAAACAAAAATTCTAGTTCCCTTCCATGACATCATGGAGCTTCTGTCAGACATAACCTATGTTGGCCCAGTATTACCTAACGAGTACTGGAAACTGGACTGACCCAATCAATATGCCAACTGTTATGTTGGCAAATCTGTAAAGAAGATGATGCTTACTTCTTCAGAGCCACTATCTAAGTCCTGGTGTATTGCTACTAAAACAAAAGGCACAAGTGTATGGACTTTGTCCTGACCTACTGCAACAGTTTGTCAAAGATGAAAGGCATTCTCTAAGATAATAGTTGTCACCATATACTGGGTGCTTATGAGAATGGTTCCAGTCTCTGGAATACTGAAAAAGTGAGATTTCAGAAGCTGTCTCTTGACCCTAGTGATGGGACAAATGGTAGCCAAAGGCTGTCTACTTAATATGAGGTACAATTGAAAACAGATCTTTATTCAACAAAGGATGCTCCCTGATAGCAGCAACTAGGATTAGGATTCTTAAATAATGGCTTCTGGGTACTTTCCTCCACCACTCGTCTGTCAATTTATTGTACTATGGTAGGTTGTGTGTTGCTGTGAGGCTGGAGGCAGGGTAACTCATGGCGGGCAGGTTTCAGCAGAGTTCCCAAAGACAGACTGGGAAGAAGGACAGGGCCATCCACTTACAAAAAAACTGGTCACTGAAAACCTTATGAATAGCAGTGAAACGCTATGTAATATATTACTGGAACACTGCATGAAGAACAGTGAAACACTGTCTGGTACATTGCTGGAAGATGAGCCCCTCAGGTTGGAAGGCACTCAAAATACAACTTGGGAAGAGCTGCCACTTCAGAATACAGTCCATCTTAATGGCATGGATGGAGTAAAGCTTTGGGGACCTCCATTTGCTGATGGGGCACAACTCAAAATGGGAAGAAACAGCTGCAAACATTAATCAATAATTGGAATGATGAATGTACAAAGTATGAATTAAGGAAAACTGGAAGTTGTCAAAAGTAAAATGGAATGCATAAAGATTAATATCCTAGACATTAATGAACCGAAATGGACTGGTATTGGCCATTCTGAATCAGACAATCACAGGGTCTACTATGCTGGGGATGATAAATTGAAAAGGAATGGTGTCACATTCATCTTCAAAAAGACTGTATCAAGATCTATCCTGAACAATGCTGTCAGTAGTAGGATAATAACCATATGCCTATAAGGAAGACATCAGCTTCAACGATGGGCTCAGGTACAGCAAGGATTGTGAGGCTGCCACAGGACCAGGCAGTGTTTCACTCTATTGTACATAAGGTCACTATGAGTCGGAGATGGCTTGACGGCACCTAACAACATAAGGAAGACCAGGTAATATGACTAATCAAATTTGAGCACCAATCACCAAAAAAAGAGATGAAAAAACTGAAGATGTTTCCAACTTCTACACTCTGACACTGGCCAAATATGCAAATAAGCAGTACTAATAATTACTGGTGATTGGAATACTAAAGTTAGAAACAAAGCAGCAGCATCAGTAGGTAGAAAATATGGCTTTGGTGACAGAAATGACACTGGAGATCACATGGTAGAATTCTGCAAGACCAATGACTTAATCACCAGATGAATACCCAGAAATCAAACCAACTATATCTGAGAAACAAGAGGATGGAAAAGCGCAATATCATCAGTCACAACAAGGCCACAAGCTCACTGTGGAACAAACCATCAACTACTCATATTCAAGTTCAAATTGAAGCTGAAGATAATTAAAACAAGCCCACAAGAGGCAACATACGACCTTGGGTATATCCCACATGAATTTAGAGGCCATCTGAAGAACAGATTTGATGCACTGAACACTAATAACCAGAGGAATTACAGGATGACATCAAAAACATCATACCTGAAGAAAGCAAAAGGTCATTAAAAAGAAAGGAAGACAAAAACGGATGTCAGAAGAGATTCTGAAACTTGCTCTTGAACAGGGAGCAGCTAAAGCAAAATGAAGAAACACTGAAATAAAAGAGTTGAATAAAAAGCTGTCACAGGATGGCAAAGAAGACAGAGTATTACACTGAAATGTGCAAACACCTGGAATTAGATAACCAAAATAGTAGAACACATTCAATATTTCCCAAGCTAACAGGACTGAAGAGAAAATTCAACCCTGGAATTGCAATAATGAAGAATTCTATAGATAAAATATTGAATGATGCAGGAAGCATCAAAAGAAGATGGAAGGTAAACACAAAGTCGCTGCACAAAAAAAGAATTGGTTGTCGTTCAATCATTTCAAGAGGCAGCATATGATCGTGAACTAATGGTACTGAAAAAGAAGTCCAAGCTGTAGTAAAGGAAGTGGCAAAAAACAGGGATCCCAGAATAGATGGACTATCCACTGAGACATTTCAACAAATGGATGCAGCACTGAAGGCACTTACTTGATTATGTCAAGAAATTTGAAAGAGAGTTACCTGGCCAACAAACTGGAAGAGGTCCATATTTGTACCCATTCCAAAGAAAGGTGATCCAACAGAATATGTATTATCAAACAATATCATTAATATCACATGCAAATAAAATTTTGGGGAAGGTAATTAAAAAATGGTTGCAGCAGTACATTGACAGGGCACTTCCATAAATTCAAGCTGGATTCACAAGAGGACGTGGAATGAGTGATATCACTGCTGATGTCAGATGGATCTTGGTTGAAGGCAAAGAATACCAGAAGGATGTTTACCTGTGTTTTATTGACTATGCAAAGTTATTTGACTGTGTGGATCATTACGAATTATGGATAGCACTGCGAAGGATGGGAATTCCAGAACACTTAATTGTGCTCATGAGGAACCTGGACACAGACCAAGAAGCAGCTGTTCAAAGAGAACAAGGCAATAATGCATGGTTTAAGATAAGGAAGGGTGTGAGTCAGGGTTATATCTTTCACAACTTATTCAATCTGTATGCTGAGCAAATAATGTGGGAAGCTGGGCTATATGATGAAGAGCATGGCATCAGGGTTTGAGGAAGAGTCATTAACAACTTGTGATATGCAAACGATACAACCTTACTTGCTGAAAGTGAAGAAAACTTGAAGCATTTACTGATGAAGATCAAAGACTACAGTCTTCACTATGGATTACACCTCAACATAAAGAAAACACAAATCCTCACAACTAGAACAATAAGCAGCATCACAATAAATGAAGAAGGATTGAAGTTGTCAAAGATTTCATTTTACTTGGATCCACAATCAACACCCATGCAAACAGCAGTCAAGAAATCAGACATTGTATTGTACTGGGCAAACCTGCTGCAAAAGACCTCCTTAAAGTGCTGAAGAGCCAAGATGTCACTTTGAAGATTAAGTGCACCTAGTGCCTAAGGCATCTGACCATTAACCAAAAGTCTGGTGGTTCAAACCAACCAGCTACTCCTCAGAAAGAAGGTTGGGCAATCTACTTCCGTAGTGATACCGCCTGGGAAACCCAAGGAGGGGTCACTATCTGACTCCATGGCAGTGGTTGCATTTGTTTTTTGCAACTCAAGCCATGATATTTTCATATGCCTCATATGCATGTGAAAGCTAGACAATAAATAAGGAAGACCAAAGAAGAGGTGATGCCTTTGAACTGTGGCATTGGCAAAGAATACTGAAAATACCAGGCAGTGCAAAACAACGAACAAATCTGACCTGGAAGAAGTACAGCCAGAAAGCTCCTTAAAAGCAAAAATAGCCACACATCATCTCACCTACCTTAGTTACATCATCAGAAGGGACCAGTCCCTGGAGAGAGGTATCATGCTCAGTAAAGTGGAGGGTCAGAGAAAAAGGGGAGATGATCAATTCCATAGACTGACACAGTGGCTGCAACAATAGGCTGAAGCATAGCAGGGATTGTGAGGATGGAACAGGACTAGGCAATGTTTTGTTACATTGTACATAGGGTCACTGAGTCAGAATAGACCCAACAGCGCCTAACAACAACAAGGTACCTTCCTGCTTAACAGATACGTGATTCAAATTGTAGAGATGGTGTATCTACATCTCCAGTGTTACTTCTGGCTCCCTTTCCTTAATCCTGACTAGCTCTATAGTCCTACTTTGTGTTCTTTCTGATTGTCTGAGGTGATTCGCATAAAAAGCTAATGCTAAATTATACTAAAACTTCTGCCATTTCCTAAAAAAACATTAAATCCAAGTCATCTTTTTATCTCAGAGGACATCAACATACACTGCTAGATTTGATATGTTTAATTGATTGCTCTTTCCAACCCCGACAAAAGAACTATCCCTGCCCTCCAACCAAGAGTACCCAAAAGTATTAGATGGACTTTCCCTGTGGCCCAATACCCAAGGCTATGAAATAAAGACAGACATCTAAGTCACCGTCATTTTATGCATTCAGATTTCTCTTTCACCAGTGGACCTAAAACAAACCCAGTGTGACTAGGAGGAACGACGTTTTAGTTGAAAATAAAGAGTAGTTTAAGTCAGTACCATGGAAAGTGAGATCAACCTACAAGTCATATTTATGAGGAAACAGAAACCATGAAAAACTGTGGTTACTGTTGTTGAGTGCCAATGAGTCGATTTTGACTTAGAGCAACTCATTGTGACTCATGGCCATCATCTTTACAGAAGCCGACTGCCATGTCTTTCTCATGCAGAGCTGTGGTGTGCTTTTAAACCTTTCAATTAGCAACTGACCACAAAACTGTTGCACCACTATGAAAAACTATGGTATGGCAAATGGAAGTAGAAAGTAGAAGTGAGAAAGGGAGCTGTAGCAGATGTGGAAAGAAAAGGTGAGAGAAGAAACCATATAGCCCCAGAACTATGGCAGAGAGACCAGCTTCCCAGATTCCTGACAGTTCTTCCACTCAAACAAGATTTGGTTGTTCTTCATCTCCTCAAATAACTAGATCTCTACAATAAGCTCTTCTTGAAGGCAAATAACACCTGATTAAATCACTGGTTTTCAAAATGTACACAAGATAAATAAAAAGCTGACAACAGATAAATATCCAAGGAATGAAAAAAAAGTACCAGGAAGAAACTGAAATCACAGATAGCGAAAAAACTCTGTAAATATGAATCTGACTCATCAGGGAAGTACCACTAATATTTAACATATTCTTGTAAAAGAAACAAATTAAAATTTAATTAGTCTTTCAATGCAAATTATTTAAAGTGTTGATAAATAAAAAATTGTCTCAAATCTGGAAGAAAACAAAAATCATATTGCTTATCTTTTCTGATGATATATTTGAGTAGTATTTTGTTAGCCTATTTGAAGCAGACCTTTGTTGTTGCATTTTTCAGTAATTTATGTTATATTGGATTAACAGCCTCATCTTTAAGGATAGGCTTTATAATTCATGCAGCTAACAAAAGGGCAGCTAAGTAAAAGCAGCCCTGTAAGTCAATGGTCCTTTCTTGTACCTAGACTAGCAATGATATCTGTAACATTTCTCCCTTTTTTTCTCCCCCTTAAAAGACTTTTCCTTAAAACCAGTATTTAAACTGATTTTCTTTAAAGCTAGTTCGCTTGCAACACATTCAAAATAAAACTATGAGAAGAGCTCATAATTAATCTGAGATGTTGGCTTTAACACTGTCAAAGAACAAACTAATGTCAGAATAGCTGTAATTATGGTCATCTAATAGAGATTCTAGCACATTCCTCTCTATCAAGAAATCTGTCATTTAATCCTTGAATTTATTTCAATCTTACACAGATGCAAAAATTATGAATAGCCCATAGTTAAGAATCAACCCCCGTAAAGCTTCCAATAACAATTCTTGGATCACTAAATGAACTAGTACTAGAGTTCTATTAAGAACAATGTAGGTACCTAAATCTATAAGTGTCTACCTCTGAGTTCTAATTCTGTCTGTAATCTCCTGTGAAACTAAGAAGGTAGGAGAAAGTAAAGAAGGAAAGTAAAATTTATGCAGTGCCAGGCCTTGCAGACACAGTACAAAGCCAAGAACTCAAGGGACACAGCTAGTCACTCAGTAGCAGAAGGGAATTCGAACCAAGCCCAGGTTTTCTCCCCACGGCTGGCTAATCATACCATGCCCTGTACTCTGAGTCCAGGATGTGCCCCGCACCTGTAGAAAGTCTCCATGTGGCATGGCCAAGTGTACTGCCTAGAAGTCACCAACAGCACAGTAGCAGGTCCATCAGCATCTCACAGATCTTGTCCAGGTCACTGTGGCACCAGCCAGCCACAGCCACCCAAAACCTACTGGCCCAAGATACACACAATGGTCCTAATAAAAAACAGATGCTGCTTCGAAATGTACGTCAAAATATTATTTTTATTATTATTGGTGTAATATTATGTTAAAGATATTTTGGTGTATTTGAAAGTGTATCTTTAATATTTCTTTATGAATAGAAAGGTATACTATGTTGTTGTTGTTAGGTGCTATCAAGTTGTTTCCGACTCATAGCGACCCCATGCACAGCACAACAAGACACTGCCCAATCCTGTGCCACCTCCACGATCCCTGCTATACTTAAGCCCATCATCGCAGCCACCATGTCAATCCATCTCCTTGAAGGCCTCCCCCTCTTTTGTCAACACTCCACCTTACCAAGCATGACATCCTTCTCCAAGGAATGGTCCCTTCTGAAAACATGACCAAAATAAGTGAGACAAAGTCTGGCCATTCTCACTTCCAAGGAACATTTCAGGTGCACTTCCTCCAGGACAGATCTGTTAGTTCTTTTAGCAGTCCATGGTACTTTCACCATTCTTCACCAGCAGCACAACTCAAAAGCATCAACTCTTCTTCAGTCTTCCTTATTCATTGTCCAGCTCTCACATGCATACGAGGCGATTGGAAAT
>NW_006921640.1:5660205-5660971 GCF_000298275.1 Orycteropus afer afer
TCTCTAAATTCAGGAGGGATATATTCAAGATCATATTTTGGCTCTCTTGGACTTATTTTAATTGACTTCAACTTCAAGTTGAACTTGCATATGAGGAGTTGATATTCCACAATGAGCTCCTGGCTTGGTTTTGGCTGAAGATATTGAGCTTTTCCACTGCCCCTTGCCATAGATGTAGTCAATCTGATTCTTGTGTGTTCCATCTGGTGAAGTCCATGTGTAGAGCTGCTATTTGTGTTGTTGAAAAAAGGTGTTTACAATGAACAAGTATTTAGTCTTGCAAAATTCTACCAGGCAAGTTCCAGCATTATTTCTGTCACCAAGGCCAAATTTTCGAACTACCGGTGATTCTTCTTTGTTTCCAATTTTTGCATTCTAGTCACTAGTGATCCTGATTGCATGTTCAGTCAATTTCAGACTGCAGAAGTTGATAAAATTCTTCAATTTCCTCATTTTTGACTTTGGTGGCTGGTGCATAAATTTGAATAATAGTCACATTAATGGGTCTCCCTTGTAGGCATGTGGACATTATCCTATCACTGACAGCATTGTACTTCAGCACAGATCTTAAAACATTCTTTGTGATGATGAATGTCATGCCATTCCTCTTCAAACTGTCATTCCTGGCATAGTAGATCACATGGTAGTCTGATTCAAAATGGCCAAAACCAGTCCATTTCAGCTCACTAATACAGAGGATATCAATCTTTATGCGTTTCATTTCATTTTTCTCTCTCTTTTTTTTTTTATTTTTTTATTTTTATTT
>NW_006921640.1:5664693-5688585 GCF_000298275.1 Orycteropus afer afer
AGCGTCTGTGCAGTCCTTCTGCCTCGTCTGCCATCTTGCTGGAACTTCATTTTTGACAACTTCCAATTTTCCTAGATTCATACTTCGTGCATTCCATGTTCCGATGATTAATGGATGTCTGCAGCTGTTTCTCTTCAATTTGAGTGGTGCCACATCAGCAAATGGAGGTCTCGACAGCTTTACATTATCCATAGGAGTAAGGCTGGCTTTACTTAGATGATGCAGCTCTTTCCCAGTCCTATTTTGAGAGCCTTCTAACCTAACCAGACTATTCAAAAAGCTGAGTGGTAATGTATCAAACAGTGTTTCTTTGGTACTCATAAGGTTTTCCCTGGACAATTATTTGAGAAGTGGACAGCCTCCTCCTTCTTCCTAGTCTGTCTCAGTCTGTAAGCTGGGCTGATACCTGTGCACCTTGTGCATCCCGCTGGGTTTGAAACACCGGTGGCTCAGCCTCAAAACTCACATCAACACGTTACCACGGTAGGACAAACCAACAGACAAGTTTGCCTCCCTGTTAGTATACTATGTATTATGACAAATATTTGACTAACTAACATTAGTAGATATGAACCATACCTAACTGCTAATGACTTAATGCACAATATGACTAAAGGATAGACTTAGGACCAGAACTCATTCGTAATCTGGGGATTGCCTGTAATTCCTTCTTTATTTAAAGTTTGGCAATTCTGATATGACTGCTAATGGCCCAGACCCTTCATGAATGAAGGTTTGGTTCACCCCACCAGGCAAAGAACCACGACGAGCTGAAGTGCTTATTGAGAGCAAGGGAAATACAGAATGGGTGGTAGAAGAAGGTAGTTCTGAATATGAGCTACAACCACATGACCAGTTCCAGAAACGAGGAATGTGATTGTTATATTTCTTCATTGTATATGTGCATGAAATATTTGTTTCCTTCTGTTATGAACTGCAAAATGTAAATAACGTTAATGCGTTTCAGCTGTACTTGTGTTAACGTATCATGTTAGGCACAAATATGACTTTATAATTGTCCTTATTTAGAGATTATATATAGTTAAGAAGTTGTGTACAACTGCCAAGTTGACAAAGGGTGGACTGTGACAGTTGGAGCTGTGTGGTTTAAGCAGTTGTGATGTGGTAAGTCCCATGATGGGATCAGATGTATGTTTTCAGCAGCCAATCCACTGAAAGGGAATTTCCCTAGGGGTGTAGCATGCTTCCAGTATATTTATGGACATCCTGGGAAAACAGACATTCTTCTGTGGGTTGGGATTCTATTCTGCTGCCTACAACTGTCCATGAGTGAACAAGCCACCATTCAGCCTGGAGATCTAGGATTCATCATTCATTGGATTCAACAGCCAGTATACTGCCTGCCAACCTTGAGCTCCTCACTGCTTGAGAAAATTAGTACATCTCCTGGTACTTAGTATGCAGCTATTGCTCTGCCCAATGCCTTTTTCTCGATACCAATTTTAAAGGACCATCAGAAGCAGTTTGCCTTCAGCTGGTAAGGCCAACAGTATACTTTTACAGTGCTTCTTCAAGGGTATATCAACTCCCCAGCACTATGTCATAATTTAGTCCATAGGGACCTTGATCGCCTTTCCCTTCCACAAGACATCACACTAGTCCATTATATTGATGACATTATGCTGATTGGACCTACTAAGGAAGAAGTATCAGTGACTCTGGACTTATTGGTGAGACATATGCATGCTAGAGGTTGGGAAATTAACTTGACCAACATTCAGTCACCATCCACCTCAGTGAAATTTCTAGGGTTCCAATGGTGTGGGGCATGTCGAGATAGTCCTACTAGACTGAAAGGTAAGTTACTGTATCTGGCTTCCTTCCCCCACAACTAAAAAGGAGGCACAACATCTGGTGGACCTCTTTGGAATTTGGAGGCAACATATCCCTCATTTGGGTGTGTTGCTGCAGCCTATTTAGCAGGTGACTTGGAAAACTGCTAGTTCTGAGTGGGGCCCAGAACAACAGAAGGCTCTGAAACAGGTTCAGGCTGCCGTGCAGGCTGCTCTGCCACTTGGGCCATATGATCCAGCTGACCCAATGGTGCTTTAAGTGTCTGCAGTAGACAGAGATGCTATCTGGACTCTTTGGCAGAACCCTATTGATGAATCACAAGAGAGACCCTTGGGATTTTGGAGTAAAGCCCTGCCATCATCTACAGATAACTACTCTCCTTTTGAGAAGCAGCTTTTGGCTTCTTATGGGCTTTAGTAGAGACTGAACACCTAACCATGGGCCACCAAGTCACCATGAGGCCTGAGCTGCCCATCATGAACTGGGTGTTGTCTGACCCACAGACTCATAAAACTGGATGTGCATAGCAGCACTCATCATGGCCAGATGTATGATTATATACGGATTCATGGGCTGTGGCTATTGGCTTGGCTGGATGGTTAGAACTTGGTAAGAGCATGATTGGAAGACTAGTGATAAGGTTGTAACGTGCATTATTACATAAAATACGGTGCTATGATTATCAAAGACTACAGCCTTCAGTATATATTACTGCTCAACATAAAGAAAAAAAAACTCCTCACAACAGAACCAATAAGCAACAACATCATGATAAACAGAGAAAATATTGAAGTTGTCAAGTATTTAGTTTACTTGGATCCACAATCATGCCCATGGAAGCTGCAGTCAAGAAATCAAACATTAGGCAACTGTGCTGCAAAAGACTTCTGTAAAGTGTTAAAAAGTAAAGATGTCACCTTTGGGACTAAGGTGTGCCTGACTAAAGTCATGGTATTTCCAATTCCTCATATGCATGCAAAAGCTGGACAATAAGGTGACCAAAGAAAAACTGGTATCTTTGAATTATGATGTTGGCAAAGAATGCTGAGTGGTATCATGGACTGCCAGAAAAATTAAAAATCTTAGAATGCTCCTTAGATGGGAGAATGGTGAGACTATATCTCATGTACTTTGAACATGTTACCAGAAGGGACCAGTACCTGGAAAATTACATCAGGCTTAGTAAAGAATAGGGTCAGTATAAAAAAGGAAGACACGCAACAAGATGGATTGGCATAGTAGCTGCAAGAATGGGCTTGAACACAGCAATGACTGTGAGGATAGCACAGGACCAAACAATTTCGTTCTACAGTAGAGTGGCTAACAGTCTGAACTGACTCAATGGCAGCTAACTAATATGCCAAAAGCATTTTAAAGGCTCAATAGCATTCTAATGGTTTGCAATAATGTCATGAAATATCTCCATTCTCAAAAAAATAAGTAAACTGAGGCACAGATTAGTTATGACTTGTCCAAGGTCATATAAGCTAATAAGTGGCAAAGCCAGGATTTGAACACTGGTGGTACAGGTCAATGAATTGCTTTCATATGGCCTTCTAGCCATGGTCTTATAACTTCCACAAAAGGACTGGCTGGGACTATACAAACTGAGTGACTTATGGTCTACCGAGGACACTGGCCAGTTTGTGGAAACTGGCTGGAAAGAGCATGCCTTGAAACCGCCAAGGAGTGGGCTTATATAAAGGAGCTCTGGTAGCACAGTGATTATGGTATTCAGCTGCTAACCAAAAGGTTGTTGGTTCAAACCCATCGCCCACTCCAGGGAAACAGATAAGGCTGTCTGTGTCCATAAAGATTTACAGCCTTGGAAATCCTATATGGCAGTTCTACTTTGTCCTATAGTGTTGTTATGAGTCAGAATTGACTGGATGACAGTAGGTTTTGGTGGGGCTTATATAAAGGCCAATCCCACAGAGGTGTAAGGGAATCTCACTATCATCAAGAAGAGTCTGGCTGAGATAATCTTTAAACCTTAAACCAAAAATATTCCTGAAGTCTTCTTAAAACCAAGTAACAGTTCAACTTAAGTAGTAAAGAATGTCTGCCTTGAGCACTATACTCCTTTAAGATCTATATGGGATCAAATTGAGAACAGCAACATGAAAGATTAAGATAGGAAACTTAGGGGGCAATGAGTTTATGTTAATAGAGGGGGAACAACTCAGAAAAGAAGGGTCAGAATGGTTACACCACACAAAAGAAACATAATCAATGTCACTGAATTGTACATGAAGAAAATGTTGAACTGGTGAATGTTTTGCTGTGTATACTGTCAACAAAAACAACAAATGAATTATTTGTTAAAAATAAGAAGAGGAGGAGGAATCTGGAGTGGGACTGCATTCTTTGGACCAAGGACCCAGGGTCCCTCTGCTGAGAATCTCCTAGACCCAGAAAAATTGTAACAATGAAGATGGTACAAGACAGTGAGAACAGTGGCGGTGGGCTTGGTGGCCCACGGAGCAAGAGCTGAGTGCCTTCAGGCAGAAAGCCTACCAGTGGAGTTATAAGAGCTGTAACACTTGCTCATGCAGGACAGAGGCTTGAGTTTGACCCATGCAGGGAATGCCTTGGAGGATCCTACGCAGGGATCTTCCAACAGCAGGGCAGAGCCAGACGCCTCAGAGCAGAATTGCCAATGGAGCTAAAAGAGCTGGAATGCCTGTGCAGGGAAATAGAGGCCTATTGTGCCCCATGTAGGGGCTGCATGCCTTCCCCCCTGGGTAGCATGATGGCAAGAAGGGGTAGGCTTGGGTAGCATGGTGGGACCCAGCTGCAAAAGCTTAGAAGGGACTGGTGGCAGAGGCTCTAGAGATCTTGTGCAAGAGTCCTATCTCCAGTGAGGCAAGGCCCAACAAGGCCCAATGGCAGAGCAAAACCCTCTGGAAGTGTGGAGGTAGGTGGAGGCAGTAGTGACGTGAACACAGCATCTGACCTGAACTATGCATGGTGTGCTTTCCCTGTGACATAAGAGTGGGCATAGGTAATTTGGGGAATGGTAAGCATTTCTCCTTTAAGAATCTGTTACTGTTTACTGTTTGCTTTCCATAAATAATAATGGCTTTCTCTTTGCCAACACTATGTACATGTCTCATGTGTCCAGCTCCAACACAGAAGAATATAGCATTCATAGGATGTTTCATCCCAGTGGATGTATGTATCCTAGGAATTTTATGGCTGCCTAGAAATTTCAGGCACGGCCTGTCTGCATGTGCAGTGAAGGTAGATGGACATGAGTTTGGATTTAAAAAGTGACTATTTTTAAATGAAGGGTGGGGAGCCGCTGAAAGGTTATAGGCAAAGCATTAGCTGAAAATAAAATTGGTATTTTATTTTACCAAAATCCATCAGCTAGAAACGTAGAATGACTAAGGACAAAAACAAAGCTGGAACATTAGTTAAGAGACTAATATCAAACCAAAAAAACAAACTCACTGCTGTCAATCCAATTTTGACTCACAGCAACCACACCTTGGGTTTCCAAGGCAGTACCACTACGGAAGTAGATTGCCCCATCTTCCTTCCAAGGAGTGGCTGGTGGATTTGAACCCCCAGCCTTCTGGTTAGCAGTCAGAGAACACAAATAAAATGAAAAGAATAGATAGAAAGGGTGTAAAATCAACATGGCTTCATGATTGGATGGGTAGAGTAAGGCTGACTGACTGAGTAAGCCTAACCAAACACCTTCATATTTTAACAATACTACTACTTCACACCATCACTCGTCTGTCAGTTTGTCATACTGTGGTGGCTTGCATGTTGCTGTAAGGGTGGAAGCTATGTCACAGGTATTTCTAATACCAGAAGGGTCACCCATAGTGGACAGGTATCAGCAGAGCTTCCAGACTAAGACAGACTCAGAAGAAGTCATAATAATTCTTTTATTATGAATAGCAGTGAATATATTACTGGAAAACTTTATGAATAGTCCTGAAACATTGTCCGATATAGTGCCAGAATATGAGACCCTCAGGTCAGAAGGGATTCAAAATATGACTGGGGTAGAGCTGCCTTCTCAGAGTAGAACTGACCTTAATGATGTGGATGGAGTAAAGTTTTTGGGACCTGCATTTGCTGATGTGGCATGACTCAAAATGAAAAGAAACAGCTGCAAACATTCATTAATAGTTGGAACATGGGATGTATGAAGTATGACTCTAGTAAAATGGAATGCATATTGATAGATATCCTAGGCATTAATGAGTTGAAATGGACTGGTTCTGGCCATTTTGAATCAACCATATGATCTACTATGCCGAGAAGAGAAATGATATGTCATTGATCATCACAAAGAATGCTTCAAGATCTATCCTGAAGTACAATGCTGTCAGTGATAGGCTCATACCCATACGCCTACAAGAAAGACAAGTTAATACTATTATTTGAATTTATGCATCAATCACCAAAGCCAAAGATGAGGAAATTGAAGATTTTTACCAACTTCCACAGTCTGAAATTGACCAAACATGCAATCAAGATGTATTGATTATTACTGGTGATTGGAATGCAAAAGTTGGAAACAAAGAAGAATCACCAATAGCTGGAAAATATAGTCTTGGTGATAGAAATAATGTTGGAGATCACACAATAGAATTTTGCAAGACCAATGACTTATTCATTGCAAATACCTTTTTTCAAGAACACAAACAGCAACTTTTTTCAACACATGAACCCCAACTATACACGTGGACTTCATCAGATGAAGCAAACAGGAATCAGATCAACTACATTCTGTGGAGAGAGGCAATGAAGAAACGCAGTATCTTCAGCCAAAACAAGGCCAGGAACTGACTATGGAATAGACTGCTTATATGCCAGTTCAAGCTGAAGCTGAAGACAATTAACACAAGTCCATCAGAGCCAAAATATGACCTTGATTATATCCCTCCTGAATTTAGAGACTATCTAAAGAGTAGATTTGAAATACTGAACACCAATGACTGAAAACCAGAGGAATTATAGGATGACATCAAGAACATCATCCATGAAGAAAACAAAATGTCATTAAAAAGACAGGGAAGGAAGAAAAAAAACAAAATGGATGTCAGAAGAGACTCTGAAACTTGCCCTTGAGCAGAGAGTAGCTAAAGCAAATGAAAAAAATAACAAGATAAAAGAGCTGAACAGAAGATTTCAAAGAGCAGCTTGAGAAGACAAAGTCAATTATTATAACGAAATGTGCGAAGACCTGGAGTTAGAAACCAAAAGGAAGAACATGCTTGGCCATTTCTCAAGCTGAAAGAACTGAAGAAAAAATTCAAGCCTTGAGTTGCAATACTGAAAGATTCTACGGGCAAAATACTGAATGATGCAGAAAACATCAAAAGATGATGGAAAGAAAACATAAAGCCACTGTACCAATAAGAAGGGGTCGATGCCCATCCATTTTAGGAGGTGGAATATGATCAAGAACCAATGGTATTGAAAGAAGAAGTCAAAACTGTGCTGAAGGAATTGGCAAAGACCAAGGCTCCAGGAATTGACAGAATACACATTGAGATGTTTCAATAAACAGATGATGCACTGGAGGCACTCACTCGGCTATGCCAAGAGATTTGGAAGACAGCTACCTGGCCAACTGACTGGAAGAGATCCATATTTGTACCATTCCAAAGAGCAGTGATCCCACAGAATGTGAAAATTATCACAGAGTATCATTACTATCATCACCAAAAAACCAAACTCATTGCCGTCAAGTCAGATCTGACTCACAGCAACCCCTCCTTGGGCTTCCGGGGCAGTATCACTATGGAAGTAGATTGCCCAACCTTCCTTCAGAGAAGTGGCTAGTGGGTTTGAACCGCCAGCCTTCTGGTTAGCCTTAGGCACTATGCCACCAGAGCTCCAGTATCATCACACTTAAATAAAATCTTGCTGAAAATAATTCAAAAACGATTGCTGCAGTATACTGACAGAGAACTTCCAGAAATGCAAGCTGGATTCAGAAGAGGACATGGAACGAGGGATATCATTGCTGATGTCAGATGGATCTTGGCTCAAAGCAAATACCAGAAAGATGTTTACTTGTGTTTTATTGACTATGCAAAAGCATTCGACTGTGGAGATCACAAAAAATTATGGATAATATTGAGAAGAATGGGAATTTCAGAACACTTAATAGTGCTCATGAGGAATCTGACAAAAACCAGGAAGCTATCATTTGAACAGAACAAGGGGATACTGCATGGTTTAAAATCAGAAAGGGAGTGTGTCTGGGTTGGATCCTTTTACCATACTTATTCAATCTCTATGCTAAGCAAAGGGAGCTCTGGTAGCATAGTGGCTAAGACACTTGCCTGTTAACCAGACGGCTGGCGGTTCAAACCCACCAGCCACTCCTTGGAAGGAAGGTTGGGCAATCCTACTTCCGTAGTGATACTGCCTCGGAAACCCAAGGAGGGGTCGCTATGAGTCAGGTATGACTCGACGGCACATAACAACAACAACAACATGCTGAGCAAATAATCCGAGAAGCTGGACTATATGAAGAAGACTGCAGCATCAGGATTGGAGGAAGAATCATTAACAATCTGTGATACACAGACGATACAACTTTGCTTGCTGAAAATAAGGATGACTTCAAGCATTTACTGATGAAGATTAAAGACTACAGTCTGCAGTATGGATTACATCTCAATATAAAGAAAACAAAAATCCTCACAACTGGACCAATAAGCAGCATCATAATAAATGAGAAAATATTGAAGTTGTTAAAGATTTCATATTACCTGGTTCCATAATCAACACCAATGGAAGCAGCAGTGAAGACATCAGAGGATGTATCGCACTGGACAGATCTGCTGCAAAAGACCTCTTTTAAGTGCTGACGAGCAAAGATGTCTCTTTGAAGACTAAGGTGTCTCTTTCAAAACTAAGCCACGGTATTTTCAATTACCTCATATGCGTGTGAGAGCTGGACAATGAATAAGAAAGACCAAAGAAGAGTTGATGCTTTCGAGTTGTGGTGTTGGCAAAGAATACTGAAAAGTACCATGGATTGCCAAAAGAACTAACAAATCTGTCTTGGAAGAAGTGCAGCAAGAATGCTTCTTGGAAGCAAGAATGGCAAGACTTATCTCACCTACTTTGGTCATGTTGTCAGAAGGGACTGTTCCCTGGAGGAGGATATCATGCTCGGTAAAGCGGAGGGTCAGAGGAAAAGGGGAAGGCCCTCAACAAGATAGATTGACACAATGGCTGTAATGATGGGCTCAGGTATAGCAAGAATTGTGACACTGGCACAAGAGCGGGCAGTGTTTTGTTCTGTTGTACACAGGGTTGCTATGAGTCAGAGCCAACTCGACAGCACCTAACAAAAACAAGTACTTTATCCAAATTTTAAAGCAAACAAGTTCAGTCTTAAGTCATACAGCAATACACACAGCATTTGACTTTTCCTCTATGAATAACGTGACACATACATTAAAATTATTGCATCTTAGTAATTCCACACTCATTGTTTAATATGTATATGGCAAAGAGAGCCATTAATGTTTTCAGTAAATCATATTCAGACCATCAATGAAAATAAGAGGGACAGAAGAGCTGTCTTCCTATTATAACCAACACTCTCAGCTTAAGAAAAACCTAAATGTTCTTTAAATGGATTAAAATCATTTTATCACTTAAAAGGAAGTATCTGAGTCCATCTGTTCTAGAACTTAAAAAAAATTATAAATGACCACTTTAAAGCTAAAACCAGACTCTTTTTTTTTTTCTTCTTTTGTTTGCAAATGTTAAAAACGTGTGTGTGTGTGTGTGTGTGTGTGTGTGTGTCTCCCCTTATGGCCCAAGTCAAGGATCTGTAATCTTTTGCATTGTTATAACCACCATTGGAAAAAGTTACTATAACATCAATCTCAGTACCAATAAGAGTAAAACTATGCTAATGCCAGGGTTTCCCAGTAAATACATGCTTTTGGTAAATGTCCAAGACAATGTTATAGTAAATTTCCAACTTGCTTTATCTCAGGTTAAAGAAAGCAAGTTATCTGAAGCACTGGATTATGTTTAAATAAACTCTAAAAAGTTTTATACCAAATAATCACTGGGAGAAATCATTACAGCTAGAATATATCCTTAAGTCCAACAATGAGGGCATTGGTGATTCAGTGGTAGAATTCTAGCCTTCCACACAGGAGACTCCAGTTTGATTCCTGACCAATGCACCTCACACACAGACATCAACCATTTGTCAGTGGAGGCTTGTATATTGTTATGAAGCTGAACAGATTTCAGTAGAGCTTCCAGACTAAGATAGACCAGGAGGAATGGCCTGGCAGTTTACCTCCAAAAACCAGCCAATGAAAATCCTACGGATCCCAAAGTCTGATCCTGTTGGGCATGTTTGCCGTAAGTTGGGGGCTAACTCAAAAGCAGTTAACAAGCCCAACAAGGACCATCTGGGGGATAGTTACACCTAGGAATCGAAGTCACATATTATTTAAGATATTATTTTGAGAAAACTTTCAATACCAATAGCTTTTATTTTGAGAGAATGTATTTTGCTTCCCTTATTTTGGCAGAATCTGTTAAAATAATGGAGTAGAATGATACTGAAAATCTCCCTGGTTTCTATGATGTGCAAAGCATGTGGATGGCTAGGCTTTGGTGCCTAACTTGAGCCACTGTTTAGTCTCCTGCTACTTATAAGTCAGATTCTTCTTTTTTTTTCCCCCCCTGCATATCTGATAGATATACATATACCAATTTCATATATAAGTAAACATAAAGGTGTTTTATATATGTATGAGTGCACACAAGGATGTACATAAAAGACACTCTAGACAAGCTGTACTTTCCACTCATAACAATTTTTTTGTAAATCAAATCTCTAATAACTGAAAAGTAAAAGTCAACATGTAACAGAAAAATCTAGTCAAAGAATAGCAAAATGAACTTTAAAATTAATTTTGAGAGCCAAAAAAAAAAACTAAGTAAAACACGTTCACAAAACAAAAGCAACACATTTTTCCTGAGCACTTTTAACTTTCTCTATCAATTTTCACATTTTCAAAAAGTTGGCTGGTACACTGACAAATTAATTTATAAAAAATGACATCCAAAGATAAATTTCTAATTCCAAAGAGAAACAATTCCAGCTTATAGACGTGCATACAAAAAGAACAGAAGCAAATGCCGCAATGAAATGAACAGTAAAAGCAAACATGCTTCCACAGGAAACATGGTAGCTCTCTGAAACATTAAAAGTGGAATGGACTGAATACAACATACGGAACACCTAAATGTACAAATTAAGTATGAATATTCCCGATGTATTAAAAAGCTACTGATATAAGCTATATCATTCCAACCAATGCTTGCCACAAACAATGAAACGACACCAAGATTTACTGCAATATACTTTCTAACCTACCAATACTGAGATACTAAGTTCGTATCAGTGAAGTAATTCATTTTAATGAAGACAAATAGAAGACTGAAATTTGTTTCTGCAACAGTGAAAGTGAAGCCTTACTGAAGATATTCAACATAAACCTGATCCTAAAGACACCTTTATGCACATCTGCAACCAGAAATAGTTGCACAAATATATGCAATATACTAACCAAGCAACAGATTGGGTTAAAATAGTTTGGATTTTCAGTTTCCCATAATACAAAGCAACATTTTTAGAAATGTGATCACATGAAAGTAAATGTGTCTTTCATAGTTACAGGATGAAATTTTAAGCTGGGCAGACACCAATGCCCTGATTTTCTACCTTTTCGTAAACCAAATGACTTCCACATGCTGAGAATACTTTATGCTTTAACCTGCAGTAAAGGCTTTACATCATTTTAATGCCCAGTGCTTAAAATGCAACAAAATCATTCCAACGAATGCAAGGAATATACTTGGTTTACATTTAATGATTTCAACCAGACCACTAGTCTTCAGAAAAAGTTTAATGAAAGCTTTTCCCAATAAGTACCTTCACATTTCCAAAGAAAAAAACTAACAAAAAAAATTTGGAGCTAAGGGTAGGTAGAATAGAACACATTCTAATATTTTTCCAACTCTTAAGCATTTTAGTTTTTTTTTTCCTAAAATAATTACTAAACATTTTTAAACCCTATGCTATCTGAATATCTTTAAGCAAAAAGCTCTTTGTTATGTAGTTATACAGGATTCTTTTTTAGTTTTTCCAAACTACTATTTCACCTTCAGATTAAAGGTTAAAACAAATCATTCTGGAAATCCTATCTAAAACTAACTCTCAGTTTTCCATAAATATATTCTACTTTCCAAACTTGTAATTTAAAAAACATCAATTTTTTTTTCTACTCAGGTCAATCTAAATAGATACACCACCTCACACAGTGAGCTTATCTGTGTGAATGACCAACTGCAGGAATTCCAAATCAAAAATTATAAAACATACCAAAAAATTACATACTTTCTCTAAGTAGCATTCAGTATTTACAGAATCTAAAGTCCCTTCTGATAGGTGACAGTTTCAAGAATTACTAAGTTTGGGGTCAAATACGTAAATATATGAAATTCTCAACAGTCTAAATAGAAATTATGACAATTCCTTTAGTTACTTAAAAGTACATTACATTAAAAAACAGTCACATAAGGCTTATTAAAGAACTTGTATTTCAGAGGGAAGTACAAAATATATGCTCCTAAATTTTTCTATAATAATGTTACTGAATATAAGACAGTGAGAAACAGGTGTTGCAATCCTCTTCCCTTTATAGCGCTAATTGAAACTAACAAAGAAACAGAATTCAAAATTTCCAAATTTGACTGATAAAACATATTTCAAGTACATCTAAAACTTAGTTGTGCAATTGAAAAATAAGTTTTTTTGCAAAGCCCTAAAATGCTAATGTAATAATTACCTGTGGCATAAGTGCAAAACAAAAATAAATGCAGTTTCTTTTCATCTAATGATGTACGTTACAGTAAAAAGCACAAAAATCACAATCATATTAGTGCAAACTAAATAAAAAGGTTCAAGAGGCATTATGTCCATCCGGGAAGAGAAATATACGATAGAAAGAAAAGAAGGAAAGAGTTTCTATATCTGCAGGATTCCAGAGTAATAAACTAGTCATCACTCTACCCTATACGATACATGAAGATTTTGAAGCTTCAGATTAAAAAAAAAAAAAGCACTTTGTATCATTCAACTTCACAGGGTACGCTATCTTTAATGCCGACTGCATTCTTCCCTTCACTTACCCAATGCTTCCTCACTCTTCCATACCAGCTTTTAGGCAAATGCGAGGCAGAGCAGGGTGGGGTAGAAGAAAAATACAAGTAGCGCCTTTCAGCTGCCCCCAAATAATTTCCAACAGTTTTTCCTGCTATGAACATAAGTCGCCCTATCTCAAGATACACAAACAGTCGTTTTGTGTCTTTAGAAGACACACAGAGACATATGCACAACTCAGCACTCCGGACCCCATCCTATGCGCCCAAATCTTAAATAATTATTTATATGCTTAACACTAAGACGACGAGATACCTCTACCTACTGTTTGGGGGTGAAGGTGGGTGGAGGACTCCTTTCAAAGTAGCCCCAATAGTGTAACCAAAACACGGTTCCGGAATAAAATATTAAGAACACTTTTCTTTTCCCACCTATATGATGATTTAAGGATGCAAAAATCCATCTCCATACCACATCATGTCTACAATCCTCCTGTACGGAGTTTGGGGTAAAGATCCGTCCAGAGGCGTGTGAGCGGGCAATGGGACACAAACGAGTTGCTAACCCCAGCTACCCCGCACCACGTCGTCAGCTAAACGTCCAGGTGCAGGACCTCACGCACGCTTCTCAGCCCAGGCCCAGTTAAAAGCAATGTTTCCAGCTATCTAACTTCTTATCTATAGCCGTTTATTCAATGCAAATATATTACATAAGCACATGTAACACAGTTTAAAACAGTTATACACACCAAACAAATCAACTCGTCTCAAAATCACCTCACAGTTTCCCAAACTCCAAACAGGAGACCCCACCTCCCGGATTCAAACCTTCCGCCCATAGTGGAAGAAACAAGGAGAAAAGAGTTGTGGAGAAGCCGACGCCTTTCATTTAATGTACCCTATAAACTGCCCCACCCCATACCCTACGTCCGGGTCATCCACTCGGAAGCCCCCTGCTTTCTTCCTCCTCTCAATCTGGCCGCTTAAGAGACCCTTGCCCATCCCATTCACTTTCTCCCCGAAACCTCTGGGGGGAAAAAAAATTAAAAGTAAAGAGAAAGAAGTGAGGAAAGAGACTTGAGGTAGTCTGGCTTCGGAACCGCTCGACTCACCTCAGAATCCTTGCTGAGTTCTCTCCGCCCGGCACAGCCCCCTCCCCAACGTCCCAGTACGAAGGGCTGAGATAGGTAGGAGGGGAAGCGGGAGGGGGAGGGGTGTCTTCCGCGTGGGGCGCCCGTCGGGAGGGGCTTGGGGAGGGGTTGAGGCCGGCACAGGAAGAGGAGAAGGGGGAGGGGAAGCCCCTATCTCCCAGTCTCCCCCTGAAAACCTCCCTTGTCTCAATCACATCAGACTGACTGTCTTTGTCTGGCTGACAACCGCCATATTGATAACAACAGCCCCACTCCCACCTGCTGCTTCCGGGCGGCCCTGGGAGTTGTAGTTCCTTCCTCCCTTGAGTGAAAAAGCGAGACTCAGCACCTAGAGGTCCCAGAAAACTACAACTCCCGGCAGATCTCGAGTCCATCCGCCTGCCCAGAGGGAGGAGGGGGAAAAGGGATTCCGAGCCACAGGGACTACACATCCCAGAATACCAAGGGTATCATGTCCCATATGGGCGACATGATATCATGCTGGGGGTGGAAAGGGAGGATGCAGAGGCGACGGGGATGAATTTGAGCTGACGGAAGGAAGAGTTCAGAGAGGAAAAGCGGAAAGAAATCCCAACCACAGTTCCCATAATGCATCTAGAGAGCTAGGGATGACTACATTTCCCATGATTCCGGGGATTGGGGTAGGAGATTGCTAGTCCTGTAAAGCTGTCTTTGGGTTGGTGGCGGAGATTGAACCGGAAGACACTTTCTGGGTTTGAGGAGTCGAGTGACTGGTATTGAACAACCAAAAGTCCGATATGAAACTGGTGAGTCTCCACAACTAGGTCAGAAGGCAAAGGTGATGCCGTTAACCCTTTGGACTTCGTCGTTTCCACCTTGGGAAAGAAAGCGCCGGGGAGGAGGGGTGACTGTTTCGGAACTAGAAAGCTAGGTAGACTGAGGAAAGCTGATTTTTGTTGTTGAGTAGGTTGAGAATCCCCCGCCCCACCTTTTCCACCTTAAAACAGAGAGGAGTATTTATTCACTCTTGTCACGTCCCTTTAGTCAGATAAGAGGTTGGCTCATTTTGTCACCTGTGAACTAGAATGGGAACATAGTTACCTATGACTTATAAAACTGCCGCGTGTTATAACAGGCACACTCTGTTGATACTTGTTTAGCTCTTCTCCCTGCCTTTGTGGATAAGACTTTGGATAGAAGAATCGAGTAGAAAGTATTAGGCAGAACGTAATAACTTATTAAGTTTCCTGTTAAAATTTAGTTATAATTGCCCTTTGAATTCAGAGGATCAACGTGTGATGTTGAAGGAGTTGAGTCTTAAACCCCAGATAGGATTTGGAATGGGCAGAGACACTCCAGTGTAGAGCTGTAAGGATTGTATGAACAAAGGTTAGATGGAACTAGCCAGTAACCAACCGAAGAAACCAAACTCACTGCCATCGTCTTCACTCCAACCCATAGCAACCTCTCCTTGGGTTTCCGACTGCTACTAGCCTTCTGGTTAGCAGTCAAATGCCTTAGGCACTAGGCAGCCACCAGAGCTCCTACTAGCCAGTATACCTGAAGAAATCCTTGAATCACAGAGCGCAAACACTTGACTTGTAGAAAAACTTCTGAGATCTTTGTTTTGACCCTTTACTTTTTTGTGTGCACACAGATCTAACAAGTTAGTTTATTCTAACTCTACTGAATTGTTGTTGTTACGTGCTCAAAAATGGCTGCCAACCACACTACTTTGAATGTGTGTGGCTCTCCATAGTCCTGCCAATCCAATCTCACATAAGGCTCCTGATAGGACTCATTCTTCCGTAGTGATACTGCCTTGGAAACCCAAGGAAGGGTCGCTATGAGTCTGGTCCGACTCGTTGGCACATAACTCCAACAACAACATGCCTC
Organism: Orycteropus afer afer; assembly: GCF_000298275.1. Lineage (NCBI taxonomy): Eukaryota > Metazoa > Chordata > Mammalia > Tubulidentata > Orycteropodidae > Orycteropus > Orycteropus afer. The sequence goes on from NW_006921640.1 coordinate 5,680,701, forward strand.
TTCCTAGTCTCAGGTTCCATACTTTGACCCATACTTTTCCCCATTCCAGATACCATTGTGGATCACCCAAAATTTAAAAATTCACGTCTCAGGGATGTTCCCCCAGAACCAGCAGCGAGAGAGCCTTCTCCTAGACCTAGTACCCTGAATTCAGACTTCTAGCCTCTTAAACTGAGGGGGAAAAATTTTGGATTTATTCTTTCACTTCATTACCATGACAGAACCAGTTTGAACCATTCAAAGCCCTGGAGTACATACAGCAGAATATAAAGTTTCTACATGTACAATTCAGTGACATTGATTATATTCTTCAAGTTGTGTAACCCTTCTCACCCTCCTTTTCCAAATTGTTCCTCTCCCATTAACATAACCTCACTGCCCCATAACTTTCTTATCTAATCTTTTGAATTACAGTTGTCAATTTGATCCCATATAGATAAATCATAAAAGAACACAATGCTCAAGGCATACGGTCTTTACTAGTTGGGTTAAACTGTTGTTTGGTTTTAAGAAGACTTCAGGAAACTGTTTAAAGATTTTCTAGGGAAATAGTTTTGGGGGTTCATTACCAGCCTTCATAGCTTCAGAAAACCTGAATTCCATGAGAATTTGAAATTCTCTTCTGCATTTTTTTCTCTGTTGATCCCTTTTGGTCAAGACACAGAAATACATTTCATTGACCACAGTCTTCTTTTTGAGATTATGACTTTCCAAAGTACCGTTCTCATGTACAACCTATGACCCCATCTTTTAGATTCTACTTCTTAAATGATTGTTTCTTGCATGGGTCTGTTTCTCTTCAGTCCCACTATTAATGCTTTTGTATAAGGTCTTCTCACTTGACACCTGGAACTCAGTAAGACCATCTTAACTGATCTCTTTGCCTTTAGTCTTAACCCTCTTAAATCCATTCTCTACACTGCATCCCAGAAGCTGTTTTAAATGATCAATAAAAATCTTCTGTAGTTTCCTTTGCCCTTAGGATAAAATCGTATGATTCTTAGCTTGTTTTACTTGGCCGTGCAGAATGTGACCTTGCCTACTTCTCTAGGTTCATGTCTTGCCCTTTTCTCCCTTGCTGTCTTTGTTACAATTATATTGGACATAATCCAGTTTGTTGAGCTTTCTTGTTCTCTTTTACCTCTGGGACTTAAAAAATGTCCCAGTGCCTGCAACAATCTTTTTGCTTGGCTAATTTCTTCTTATTTTACAAGGTTTCCTTGAATGTGGTGCCCCTATTATGTACTTCCATGGAATACTTCCTATTTGTAGTACTTGTAATGTTGGTTTTAAGGCTATCCTTCTTAGTATAAACTATGCCAGGGCCTGATACAGTGTGACTCCATGAAATAAGTGGTAGTTGAATAAATAACTTCTGAAGGAAGGAAATAAGTAGTAGTTGAATAAATAACTTCTGAGGTTGTGAATATGGCTAAGAAAAAACTAATGGGTGAAGGTCAAAGATTACAAGAAGCAGTATCTGTCAGAGTACCATTTATAGAGGAATTACTATGTGTGAGGCACTGTGTTACTGTTGATGTTAGATGCCATCAAGTCATCTTCGACTCATGGCGACCCTACATAGGGCAGAACGAAACACTGCCCAGTCCTGTGCCAGCTCCACAATCCCGGCTATACCTGAGCCCATCGTTGCAGCCACTGTGTCATTCCATCTTGTTGAGGGCCTTCCCTCTTTCGTTGACCTTCCACTTTACCAAGCATGACATCCTTCTCCAGGGAGTGGTCCCTTCTGACAGCTTGACCAAAGTATGTGAGACGAAGTCTGGCCATTCTTGCTTCCAAGGAGCATGCTGGCTGTACTTCTTCTAGGACAGATTTGTTAGTTCTTTTAGCAGTCCATGGTACTGTTAGCATTCTTCGCCAGCACCACAACTCAAAAGCATCAACCCTTCTGCAGTCTCCCTTATGCATTGTCTGTGCTGGCTGCACTTCCAAGACAGATCTGTTAGTTCTTTTAGCAGTCCATGGTACTGTTACCATTCTTCACCAGCACAACTCAGAGCCATCAACTCTTCTTCAGTCTCCCTTATTCATTGTCCTCTTACATGCATATAAGGCCATTGAAAATACCATGGCTTGTGTCAGGTGCACCTTAGTCCTCAAGGAGCCATCTTTGCTCTTGAGCATTTGAAAGAGGTCTTTTGCAGCAGATTTGCCCGGTGCTATACATCATCTGATATCTCGACTGCTGCTTCCAGTGGCATTGATTGTAGAACCAAGTAATATGAAGTCTTTGACAACTTCAATCTTTTTTCCATTTATCGTGATGATGCTTATTGGTCCAGTTTTGAGGATTTTTGTTTTCTTTATATTGAGTAATTAGGAGCTCTGGTAGCATAGTGCCTAAGGCGCTTGACTGCTGACCAGAAGGCTGGCGGTTCAAACCCACCAGCCACTCCTCGGAAGGAAGATGGGGCAATCTACTTCCATAATGATACTGCCTCGGAAACCCAAGGAGGGGTCACTATGAGTCGTGTCCGATTCAACAGCACATAACAACAACAACAACAAATCCATACTGTAGACAGTATTGTTCAATCTTCATCAGTAAGTGTTCCAAGTCATCCTCACTGTGAACAAGCAAAGTTGTGTCATCAGCATATCACAGCTTGTTAATGATTTTTCCTCCAAACCTGATGCTATGTTCTTCATATAATCCAGCTTCTCAGATTATTTGCTCATTGTAGAAACTGAATAAGTATGGTGAAAGGATACAACCCTAACACACTCCCTTCTTGATTTTAAACCATGCAGTGTTCCCTTGTTCTATTCAAACAACAGCCTCCTGGTCTATGTGCAGGTTCCTCATGAGTACAATTAAGTGTTCTGGAATTCCCATTCTTTTCAATGTTATTCACAATGTGTTATGATCCACACAGTTAAGTGCTTTTGCATAATCAATAAAGCACAAGTAAACATCTTTCTGATATTCTTTGCTTTGCACCAAGATCCATCTGACATCAGCAGTGATATCCCTTGTTCCATGTCCTCTTCTGAATCCAGCTTGCATTTCTGGAAGCTCTCTGTCAACACACTGCTGCAACCATTTTTGAATTATCTTCAGTAAGATTTTACTTGCATGCAGTATTAATGATATTGTTCAATAATTTCCACATTCTCTGAAATCACCTTTCTTTGGAATGGGTACAAATATGGATCTCTTCCAGTCAGTTGGCCAAGTAGCTGTCTTCCAAATTTCCTGGCATAGCCAAGTGAGTGCCTCCAGTGTGGCATCTGTTTGTTGAAACATGTCAGTTGGTATCCCATCAATTCCTGGAGCCTTGTTCTTTGCCAATTCCTTCAGTGCAGCTTTGACTTCTTCCTTCAATACCATTGGTTTGGATCATATGCCACCTCCTGAAATGGATGAACATCGACCAGTTCTTATTGGTACAGTGACTCTGTGTATTCCTTCCATCTCCTTTTGATGTTTCCTGCATCATTCAATATTTTGCCCATAGAGTCTTTAAATATTGCAACTCAAGGCTTGAATTTTTTCTTCAGTTCTTTCAGCTTGAAAAATTCTGAACATGCTCTTCCCTTTTGGTTTTCTAACTCTAGGTCTTTGCACATTTCATTATAATAATTGACTTTGTCTTCTCAAGCTGCTCTTTGAAATCTTCTGTTCAGCTCTTTTATCTTGTTATATCTTCCATTTGCATTAGCTACTCTCCATTCAAGGGTACTTGCTAGTAGTATCCCATTGAATCATTTGAACTAGATGATAATAATGTGGTTTTATAAATTTAAAAAACTAAGCCTTGAAGAGGTAAAGTAACACAGATTTTAAGTAATAGGTAAAAAATTTGAGCCCATCTCCTGACTCTAGAGTCTGTTGCTTTATGAAGTAAGGGTCTCTAGCACTTGCACAGTGCTAGATTATCACTTGAAGAAAGGTAGAGTACACACAGGGAGATTTTATTCAAGCCTATTTTTAAAATTGGTTTGAAATGTAAGTTTGATTAAATTAAGATCTTAAAAAAAGATTATTGAAAAAAATTAATCAAAAGTTTGGAAACTGTCTTGACAATCTAAAGGCCCCACGTCAGAATATGTCAATTGAGTACTGAAGTTGGTATATATACTTTACAAATTTAGCTTTTGTGATATCATTCTTGGCTCTCAACTTTTCACATCATTCTGTTTTCACACACCCACACAATGACACTGGGTGTCATTATAATGTAATACTTGGATAGTTCCACCTTAGTTACTAACTTAAAGGATTTTAATTACTGGCTATAATTTTATTTATGATACAGTATTTAGGCAGCTTTAACTGAAAACAATTTATTGCCACCTTCAATTAATCAGAATCATTTTTGAAAGAACAGGAAAATTAGAAATGTATCTGCTACATTTGCACATTTTAGAGCATGTTCTGATACTGTATAGATTGAACTTAATTTGGTACACCCTGATGGTCAGTTGAGCTAGGGGTAGAAACTAAATTCACCAAGGTCCTTAAAAAAGACCAGTATCATCATCATTTCTTAGTGCTGCTATAATGTAAATACCACAAGTGAGTGACTTTATCAAACAAATTTATTTTTGCATAGTTTAGGAAGCTAGAAGTCCAAATTCAGGGCGCTGGTTCTAAGAGAAGGTACTCTATCAGTCATCTTTGGGGGAAGACCTCTCAGTTTCTGTAGACATGGCATTCCTTGATTCTTTGATAATCTCCACTTGGCATGTATCTACCCCTCTTTTTGTGCTTGCTTTTCTCTGCCTAGTCTCTGCTTTTTTTATGTCAAAGGTGACTAGGTTTGTAACACATCCTACATGCTATCGCCTCATTAATGTAACAAGGAAAACCCTATTCCCAAGTAAGATTATATCTACAGGTATAGGGGTTAGGATACCAACACATATTTTGGGAGGACACCATTTATACTATATATGGAACAAGTATTTTCTGTTCCATATTTGAATACATGATGAATTTACCATATATTATGAGGTTGTGTTTGTACTATATAATGTACTGTATTTAACATGTTCATTGTTGTGAGTAGTAAAATAATTGTTTCCAATATAACATGATTCAACCTGAATTAAAGACTTCTCTATTGCAAATTCATATGAGATTTTTATGATTTGTAAGGATTGGGAATTGAATGTGTTAGCACGTTTGACATGAACTTCTTCTATATTCAAATCCTAAAATTTCTTTCCTTAGTAATTGAGTTAATAGGGAAATATATATACATATATGGAAAGAAATAGATTATGTATCTCTAGTTATATAAATATATATAGGATGAGAGTCCCTAAGTGGTACGGTTAACACGCTTGGCTACTAACCCATAGGTTAAGGGTTCAAGTCCACCCAGAGGTACCTTAGAATAATGGCCTGATGATCTACTTCTTAAAAATCAGCCATTAAAAACTCTATGGAGCACAGTTCTATCCTGACACACATGGGGTTGTCCTGAGTCAGGACTTCACCTTTATGGCAACTAGTATGTTGTGTGTACGTATGTACGATATGTGTGTATGTGTATGTATACACAGGAGAAAGATGTGGTAGTCTGTTTCTGTAAAGATTTACTGCCCTGGAAACCCAGTGAACTAGTTCTCCTCTGTTCTATTGGGTCACTGTGAGTCAGATTGGTGGCAGTAGATTTGGGTTTTATATATACATATACATACACACACACATACATATACACTATTTTATTGAGATATAATTCATGTACCATATAATTTACCTATTTAAAGGGTACAGTGGGAGCTCTTGTGGCACAATGCCTAAGGCATTTGACTGCTAACCAGAAGGCTGGTGGTTCAAACCCATCAGCCACTCCTAGGAAGGAAGATTGGGCAATCTACTCTTATAGTGATACTGCCTTGGAAACCCAAGGAGGAGTCGCTGTGAGTTGGATCTGACTCGACAGCAGTGAGTGAGAGTAAAAGGTACAGTTCTTCCCAAGACTGTGACTCTTAGATACCCTTCAAGCTTGGAAGTGAACTTACTCCAATGACTCAACTGTCAGCCAAATAGTAGGTAGTCCTGTAAGGTGAACAATTAACACCAGGGAGGTATGGATTCCTTAGAACAACCCACTATGCAAAATCAAAGGGCAGCATTTGCCCACAGATAAAGCTCAGAAGGCAGGAAGGGACAGGAAGGAAGAATGAGTGGAAGTGAGAAACAGAGAGAGGAAGTGAAGAATGCTGTTACATTGTGGATTACAGTGTCACAAAACAAAATGTTTATGAATTGTTGAATGGAAAATAAATTTACTCTGTAAACTTTCACCCAAATCACAATGAAGAGTTAAAGTGTACAGTTCTGTGTTTTTTAGCATATGTACAGAGTTAAACAACTACCACCACAGTTACTTGTAGCACAGTTTCATCACCCCTGAAAAAACCATACCCCTTCCTTTATCTACCACTCCCTCCATCCCCCCTGCCCTAGGCAGTCACTAATTAGTCTCCATGAATTTGCCTTTTCTGGACATTTCTTATAAATGAAATCATACAGTATGTGGTCTTTTGTGGCCATCTTTTATTTAGCATAATGTTTTCAAGGTTCATCCATATCAGAGCAGATGTATTCTTTTAAGTTGTGAACAGAGTAGAATAGTTGGGTATGTTTTAAAGTTGAACAGCACAATTACCTTTTATTGATAGTAGGTCTATATTAACAGAAGTTGAGTCTGAAACATTATGGCTGAAAATCTAGTCATTCAAAGTAAATAAAATGATAAGAAGCAGTTCAAGAGCACAGTATGTGTATATACTTTCTATGGATAGCTCCGGAGGTGGAAAGGATCCTCTAGTTTATTCAGTCAGTAAAAGTTCATTATGTAACCATAGTAAGCCCTTGGCATTCAAAGCTCTAACACTTTCCACTGTTATAGTTGACCCCAAAGATCTATGATAGGGTATTATTTGTACTTTTGGCGAGGCATAAATTTGAATATGACTCTGACACTAATGGTAATCCCTAGTGAATGAGCCTGATTACCTCTGAATCTATGTCTCTCTGCAGATTATTGTTGCTATCTTGTTAAAGGTCTGAAAGAAAGATCATTTAAATGTTTGTTATACTATATTTACTTAATTTGATGGAGAACATTATGTGCTGTAGTTGTATTTACAAATTTAAAAACTCAGGAAGGCTAGAAGGTATGTTCTTCAGTGGTAGCTCCTTTGTGCAAAATACTATTTCATTCCTACTGGCTTTTGGGGAAGGCTCAAGCTTTAAGTCACCATTTCTCCTGGGAATGCAGATGGAGCAAAGTAATGGATTCATAGACTCCTCCAGTGGAGGATAAGTAAAGTACAAATGGGATTGTAGATTATAGGCAGTCCCCAGTTTACCAACATCTGATTTACGTACAGCCATAGTTACAAACCCACTCCCACCCCCTGCCAAACCCTATTATATTAATATCTGAAATACATATAATGGTCCATAATAACAAATGGACACTACTTTGTGATGCACATCAAAACATTATTATTACGGTATTACGTTAAAAATGTCTTATTGTATCTGGAAGTGCTTTTTTTATTATTATGTTTTATGCACATAACCAAAACCAAACCCACTGTGATCAAGTAGATTCCAACTCATAGTGATCCTATAGGACAGAGTACAACTGCATCATAGGGTTTCCAAAGCTTTAAAAAAGAAGAAAAAAAAAAAAAAACCTCACTGCCCTCAAGTCAGATCCGACTCATAGGAGTTTCCAACTCATCATAGGGTTTCCAAGGCAGTATCACTATAGGAGCTCTGGTAGCATAGTGCCTAAGCACTTGACTGCTAACCAGAAGGCTGGTGGTTCAAACCCACCAGCCACTCCTCGGTAGGAAGGTTGGGCAATCCTACTTCCGTAGTGATACTGCCTCG
>NW_006921640.1:5689071-5697016 GCF_000298275.1 Orycteropus afer afer
AACCGCCAGCCGTCTGGTTAGCAGGCAAGTGTCTTAGCCATTATGCTACCAGAGCTCCTGCCTGTATGTAGAAAACGTTTGTTTGAAAGTAGCAAACCCAGATTCAAGGTCAGTTTAACAAATCATTAGAAGGGGATGTGGTGAATCCTCAGATCTGACAGGAGTGGATTTTTTCTCCAGTTTATTTAATTGCAGAGTCCTTTTGGCTTCCTACAATTTGGATTTTAAAAATCTCTCGGTTATAAATTACAAACATTCAAAGTTTTACTTATTCTTAATTCTCCTGTTGTTGTTGTTACGTGCCACTGAGTCGGACCCGACTCATATCGACCCCTCCTTGGGTTTCCAAGGCAGTATCACTATGGAAGTAGATTGCCCCATCGTCCTTCCAAGGAGTGGCAATTGTTAAATGTCAGCCTGATTTCACGATCTTTCCGTGTTTCTCTTTGCTGATTGATTGGAGTGCCCTCATGTGTCTTTGTGATGTAATGTAATTTCAGGCTTTTGAAGCCTACTGCCATCAAGTTGATTCTGACTCTTAGCGACCCCCGCTGGGTTTACAAGGCTATAAATCTTTATGGAAGTAGATTGCCTCATCTTCATCCCTAGAGCAGCTAGTAGGTTTCAACCAATAACCTTCTGGTTACCAGCCAAATTCCTTACCTGCTACACCACCAAAGCTCCTTACAGGCTTTTGAAAGGTCATGTTTCTTCACAACCTCATTATGATAGGTTTTTTTCCTTTCATGATTCCCTCAAACCCTGAAAAGCTATATGTAACATAGGCCAAGTTGTGTACCTTGTTCAGTAGCATTCTGCAAGAAAAATTGATATTTACTGCTGTAATAATAGAGGAGTTTGGGGGGAAAAAATCTGGCTTACCTGGTTAATCAGCAAAGCTGGAATGCTTCCCTACTAATACAAACCAAAAAAAAAAAAAAAAAACTCACTGCCATCAAGTCAATTCCAACTCATAGCCACACTCATAGAGTTTCCAAGTCTGTAAATCTTTACAGAAGCAGACCACCTCATCTTTCTTCTGGAGCAGATGCTGGGTTCAAACCACTGACTTTTTAGTTAGCAGGCAAATGCATTAACCTCTACACCACCAGAGCTCTTTCTACTAGTACAAGCCTGACAGTATTACTGTTGTTGTAACAAACAACACTAGCTTAGTTTGTGATCAGTTACCTCTGAGACTCACATCCCTTTGCCTTTTGCTCTGATGATCAGCAACATGTATTTGGCAGGTAAACGATGAGGGCTGAGGATGCAACATGGCCATGGAAATCAGTAAAACCTAGCCATTTCTAATGTAAATTATCTTCTGGCTTACAAACACCAGCGATAAACTGACCTTTCAGATCTGCCATCATCATTCAGTTACTCATTCACCAAATCGTGCTGAACACCTTCTCTGTGCTAGGCATTATTCTAGGTATGGGGTGTATTGCAGTGAACAGTTAGCTTCTCTCTGCTTTTATGGAACGTAAAGAAATTGGCTTTTTATTTTAAACGTATCTTTGAGTCTAAGTGCAAGAAATGTCTCTTCTTTACTTAAGCCGCCTTTTACATCCCTTTGTAGCATTTTAAAACTTTTTCTTGAAATGTTGTCAGTTGCCAGTTCTCATTCATGGCAACTCTGTATATGCGAAGTAGGACTGCTCCGTAGGGTTTTCAAGGATGTAACCTTCCAGAAGCAGATCCCCAGGCCTTTCTTCCAGGCACTCGTAGTTAAAACCAGCAAACTTTTAGCTAGTAGTTGAGCACCACCCAGGAACTCTTTTTCTTAACATAGATTTTGGCTATTTCTTGTTAAATCTATGTTCAAATATTTTGTTTTTCATTGTTGATGTAATTTGTATTTTTATTCCATAGTTTACCAAAAGAAGGTTATTGATTACTTGTGTTCTTTACCCAGCCTCTTGTTGAATCCTCTTATTGTAGTTATTAATTTTTCCGGTTGATTCTATTGGGTTTTTTAGTGTATAACTTTGAAAATACTCCTTTTTTTTTTAACTTTTTATTGTGATTTGGGTGAAAGTTTACAAAACAAATCGGTTTTCCATTCTACAGTTCATGTGTTTTGTTTTGTGACATTGATGGCAGTCCTCACAATGTAGCAGCACTTTTCCCACACTCTCCCTGTGTTTACCATTTCCATTTGTCAACTTTCCTATCCCTTCCTGCCTTCTGAGCTTTACACCTGGGCAAATACTGCCCTTTTGACCTTCTAAGCAGTGCATACCTCTCTGGTGTCATTATTCTGTCTATCATTGGGCTGAAAATAGAGCCACAGGGCTGAGCTCATTTCCAGGCCCAAAGGGTATCTAAAGGCTGTAATCTGGGGGTTGCACCAGTGTCTATCAGACCCTTAAGCATAGTCTTTTTTATGATTTTGAATTTTGTTTCACATTTTTCTCCCACTTTATCCAGGATCTCCTATAGTGATCCCTTAAAGAGTAGTCAGCAGTGGTGACCAGGCACCATCTACTTGTTTTGGACTCAGGGTCACGGAGGCTGGGGGTTCATGTGGTCCATTAGTCCTTTGGTTGTTTTTTTGCATCTTTGACTTTTTTTTTACTCTCCTTTGCTGTGGACAGGGAGAGACCAATTTTGCAACTTAGATGGCTGTTTGGAAGTTTTTAAGACCCCAATTGCTACTCACCGAAGGAGAATGTAGAACACTGTGGGCTGTGTTATACCAGTTGACTTTGGTGTCCTTGAAAACTATGGTCCTGAGCCCCCAGGCCAAGCAACTCATTTCCTCAAAGTGTTCAATTATGGCTAAGAAGTTTTTATAACTTTGCCCCCTGTGTACTCTACTGCGTTAAACTGGGTTCTCTGGAGAAACAAAACCAGTAAAGCTTGTATATAGAGAGAAAGGGAAATTTATCTTAGGAAAATGGCTCACAGGCTTATAGAAGCTGGCAAGTCCAAAGTCCTTGGATCAAACGTCAAGCTGGAGGCTTTTCCCGATTCACATAGCTGCAGGGGCTGAGGAGCTCAAGGTTGACAGGCAGTATACTGGGTGTTGACTCCAACGAATAACAAATCCAAGATGTCCAGACCAAATGGTGGATTGTTCGGTCATGGACAATTATAGGCAGCACGACAGAATCCCAAACCACAGAAGAGTGTCTCTTTTCTCAGGATGTCCATAAATATACTGGAAGCAGGCCACACCCCTAGGGAAACTCCCTTTCAACGGGTTGGCTGCACAAAGCATATACATCTGATCCCATCATTGGAACAAGCCACATCACAATTGCTTAAACAACACAGAATTGTGGTCCAGCCAAGTTGACACACAGCTCCAACTATCACATCTACTATATTTGTTGATATATTTGTAGCATATGTAAATACATTATGTAGAAATAACCTCTGTCAAATATATGTATATTTATGAGTGTAGTCCCATTCACCTTCCTACTCATTCAGCTTGAGTGTCTATATATCTACTTGTAGATTATTGTTATTGCTATTATTGCAGAAGTGAATATGTAATAGTATTTACTTCCGTTTCCTTTAACTTTTGTGCTCCTCTCAGGGTCTTCATCAGCATTGATCATTTTGTGCTGACCTTCCCCTTATATTGCCTTTCCCTTCACCCAAGTTGATACATGCCTACCCTCTAGTTAGTGATTTAGGAGCACTGGTGGCATAGTGCCTAAGGCATTTGACTGCTCACCAAAAGGTTGACGGTTCAAACCCACCAGCCACTCCACAGAAGGAAGACTGGGCAGTCTGCTTCCATAAAGATTTACCACCTTGGAAACCCAAAGGGGGTCACTGTGAGTCAGAATCAACTCAATAGCAGTGAGTTTGTTTTTGATTGGGATTGCTGAATCATATGGTATCTCAATTTGTTTAAGGAAGTACCATGCTGTTTGCCATAGTGATTGCAAAAATATTCTTTTAACCTCATTGCTTTCTGTAGTATAATTTCTTTGGTTCGTACCTCTTGAGCAGTTGGGCATAGGAGTGGTGGTGGTGTCATATTTGTTCTGTTTCTGACATGAGTAGATATGCTTCTTGAACTCCGTGTGCTACTGTGATGTTAATGTTGGCTTGAAATGTGTATATTTTAACTTACATCTTATAACTAGCTGCATTCTTGATCCAAAACTCCATAGTCATTGGCAAAGTGAAATTCTTTCACATAAGCTAACAATAAGTTATTTTGTAAAGCGAAGATCTATTTGTGTTTTATTGTTTATCCTAGGCAGTTAATTATATCTTGCAAGCCATTTTCAGACTTTAGCGAAAACAATGGTCTTAGTAACTTAAGGTAAATTCTTAGGTGGTACATAACAGACTCATAGAAGTAAAAGATTTCTGTGACCTTAAAAGAAAATTACAAGGCATCCTTGGAAAACAGAACAGCCAGAAATAGTTTCTCTGTGCTTCAGAGACAGGCCTGATAAAGCCAAGAAACATAAACAAATCAGTCTGTTAAAATAAACATAATTCCCACCACCAAAAAAAACCCTCTACAGAAACAAAAAATGTTTTCAAAGCCTTACCCAAACCCACTACCATCAAGTCAATTTCAACTCATACCAACCCTGTTCAACAGAGTCGAACTGCCCCATAGGGTTTCCAAGGCAGGTTCAACCTTTGGTTAGCATCCACATGCCTTAACTCCTGTGCCACCAGAGTTCTTTCAGAATCTTAAGCAGTGGTTTATTTATTTTATACAGTATTTGGTTCAAGGTGCAGATTGAATAGGGAGAAATTATTGGTGAATGGTTGTGTGATACTTGTAACTAACAGATAAGAGAAGCAATAACAAAAATCCATTCTTTGGCCATATAACTCAACCAGTGTTGTTAAATTCCTTTCTTACATAAAACCTGCTTGGTGCTATGGAACATGCTAAAAGTGAATAGACCCTACCAATCAGTAACTCACTATTTAACGAAGTATAGACAAGTGTGCTGTGTATATACTTTATGTCTGTGATTTATTTAGCGTGTAGTTTTGGGGATAGACAATGATAAAGGCACTAGTGATATATATAAGATTAGGATTATAAAAGAGGAATTTCAGCTGGAGAATCAAAGTTTCCTAGAGAGGTAAAATCTGCTGGCCTTGAAAACTACTTTGGCTGACAAATATGTAAAAGAAGCAGAGTTGTGAAAGAAGGATTAGATTATAGTGAAAGGATTTGGAAAAGTGAGATATTTATGTTGGGCAATCCTACTTCCGTAGTGATACTGCCTCGGAAACCCAAGGAGGGGTCGCTATGAGTCGGGGCCGACTCGACGGCACACAACAACAACAACAACAATAATATGCAAATACGATTTATTATGAATTTTTTACTTTGTAGTGTTCAGTAAAAGTATATAAAAATGGACACATTTCTATTCTCTAATACCGTCTTAATTCATTACTTCATGATATCACCGTTTTCATTTTATATGTGTTAGTAAAGTCTGAAAGATATATATGTTTGGGACACTAGACCACTATAACTGGGGACCAGGGTAGAGTTGTTATAGCATATTGGGAGAAAAAGCTAGAAACAGATTAAAGGCATAGCATGGTAGACTTTGGATACAAGACAATAGTTTGGATAGTGTTATGGATTGAATTGTGTCCCCAAAAAATATGTATTGTAAATCTTGCTATATCTGTGGCTATAATCCCATTGGAATAGAATTTTCTTTGTTGTGTTAATGAGGCAATACTACTACAGGGTGGGTATATTTTAAATTGGTCTCTTTGAGATATAAAAGAGTAGATTAAGCAAGCAGCATAAAAAAGCACAGATAGAGGAAGATAATGCCACACCACATGATGGGTCCAAGGAATCAAGAAGCAAGCTGAGAAGAGACAAAGACCTTCCCCCAGAGCCAACAGAAGGGCAAAGTCTTCCCCTGGAGCTCAAACTCAAACTCACTGCCATTGAGTGGATTCTGACTCATATGACCCCCTATATAGGGTTTCCAAAGCTATAAATCTCTACAGAAGTAGACTGCCTCATCTTTCTTCCACAGAGCAGCTGGTGAGTTCTAACCAGCAACCTTCTGGTGAGCAGCCAGCTGCCTGAAGCACTACACCACCAAACCAAAACCAAACTCAGTGCCATCAAGTCGATTTTGACTCATAACGACCCTTCCTTGGGTTTCTGAGGTGGTATGTCTACAGAAGTAGATTGCCCAATCTTCCTTCCCAGGAGTGGCTGGTGGGTTTGAAATGCTAGCCGTCTCGTTAGCAGTCAGATGCCTTAGGCACTACACCACCAAAGCTCCTTAATTCGGACTTTGAGCCTCCTAAACTCAGAAAGTAAATTTCTGTTTGCTAAAGCAAGCAATTTGTGGTATTTCTATTGTAGCACCACTAGAAAATTAAGACAGAGTATCAGAATGAGGATTTTTTTTTCCCAGAAAAAGTTTAGAAGCTTAAGGTCAGAATTTGAAAACATCTGGAGCCTTTAAATTCATACCTTTGAAAATCTGTTGTAGTTGTTGTTATGTGCCATCAAGTCGGACCCGATTCATAGTGCCCCTCCTTGGCTTCCCGAGGTATCACTATGGAACTAGATTGCCCAACCTTCCTTCCGAGGAGTGGTTGGTGTGTTTGAACCGCTAGCCTTCTGGTTAGTGGTCAAATGCCTTAGGCAGTATGCTACCAGAGCTCCTTTTGAAAATCTAGGTTGAAGGAATAGAAATGTATTTTGCACACTTAAGAAAAAACTTTCTAATGTGAAATTTAAAAGTATGACTTCATTGCAGTACGGAAGATTTTTGAAAAGTGAAATAGAATCAAAAAGGAACTCTGCAAATGTGTCTAAGCAAATGCAAAGTTAGAATCACCTACCTACATAGGACAAAGAATTGTTCTCAAAACTTTACAAAGAACTTCATAAGCAGTTAGTAAGTTCATAAATACATAAGAAGGTGAAAGATATCCAGAGAATTAGTAGGACCAACTGGTGAATGTAATATGAGAAGAATGCCTAGATAAGAAAAAGAGAAAGCAGACAGTTAGTGAATTCCTTTCATTATCAACTTTATGGGGAAAACTGGGAGTCCCATTCATCCAAAATTGATAAATGCACAGAATATTCTAGGTCATATCAACAGACTGAATACAGGAAAATCACTAAAAAATTTGATGGTGTCCTCATGGATTTTGTTTGTGTATTTCTAGGTTTAATTTGCATGTAGTAAATCTACCACAAATTTCAAACATGCCTACAGCTTTATCATTGTTTACCTATATATATATATGCATTCATGTATTCACAATCCAGATGAAGATAAAGAACATTTTCATCAACTTAGTTTCCTTCTCAGTCCAGTTAATCACTACTCTATCTTCTGTATTATATTTACCTGTTCTTAAACATCTTTTAAATAGAACAATACTGTATGTTCTCGTCTGTGTCTGGCTTTTTTAACACAGCATAATGTTGACCTAAAATTTTAAAGGATAAATTTGTTGAATCGTTAGTTAAATTCTCATCGCCCATCTACAAATAGCAATTTGATAGAGGACTGGCAGACTGCCTTTGGGATTACCATTTATATATAAGGTTCTTGAAGAGACCCCAAAAATTCAGCCTGGTAAAAACTGTTTCTATACTGACCAAGCTGCTGAAAATCAGCAGGAAACTGTCAGGCAAAGGAAACTTGATTTCTTTTATAAGGAAGTCCATCTGAATAAGCTTTTGGATTCCTTCAGAGGGAATGAATAAAGGAAACTTGTTACTTTAATTCACTTAAAGTTTCAGAATATTTTTCTCAAAATAAAATTAGCTTTATTATAGAATCAATACACACTAATTTAAAAAAAAATTAGATTTTTTTCAGGATATAATTGAGAGGTATAACGTAGTGCCCAAGGCACTTGACTGCTAACCAGAACTTGACTGCTTCCTCAGAATGAAGATTTGGCAATTTACTTCTATAGAGATACTGCCTTGGAAACC
>NW_006921640.1:5703727-5705082 GCF_000298275.1 Orycteropus afer afer
AAAAAAAAAAGAAAAAATCCCCTTTAATTTCACCAACTAAAATAGCCCCTGTTTAATTAACATTTTGGTATGTAATCTGCTAAGATGTGTGTGTGACATCTTTCTGTGTCAATTATTGTAAAGCAGTCTATCATTTAGGATTAGATTCACCTCTGAATGACAGAAAGCCTGAAGTAACAGTGGCTTAAACAAGATAGATGTTTATTCCTTACTTATGTAAATGAAGTCCAGAAGTAAATAATCCAGGACTGATATGTTAAGGATCTCTGGTGGCTCAGCAGTTCAGTGGTCAGCTGATAATCGAAAGGTCAAGATTTCGAACCCCCAGCCACTCTGTGGGAGAAAGATATGACAGTCTGCTTCTGTAAAGATTATAACCTGGGAAGCACAATGGGACAATTCCACTTTCTCATATGGAGTCAGTATGAGTCAGAATCAACTGGCAGGCAATTGGATGGTATGTCAAATCCATAATCATTAGGGATCCAGCTTCCCTGGTAGCTTATTGCTCCACCATCTTCAACATGTGTCTTCCTCTGTATGATCCAACATGACTTTACCAGATAAGGCCATCATATCCTTATTCTAGTCAGCAGGAAGGAGCAAGGGACAAAGAAAGGTATGTCCTCTTTCTTTGATAATTTCTCAGAGTTCCATACACCACTATGATTTATTTATATCTGGTGGCACTGAAGTGAAGGCATCAGGCTGCTAACCAAAAGATGAGCAATTTGAACCCACCACCTGCTCCACGGGAGGAAGATGAGGAAATCTACTAGCACAAAGATTTACAGCTTTGGAAACCAGATGGGGTTAACTATGAGTCAGAATCAACTTGATGGTGCTGGGTTTTGGTTCATTTTCACCCACCAAAAATAAATGGAATTTCCCATTTATTCACAGCTTCATGGTCAGTTTCTTTATTCTCTGTGTATGGACAGATCATTTTATCTCAGTGTAATTTTAACTTGCATTTCGATTACTTACAGTGGGTTGAACATCTTTGTATATGTGTGTTTTAGCCCTCTTTAGTGAATGAGGTGCTTGTGTTTATTCCCTATTTTGTTGTTGTTGTTGTCATTGGAGTCTTTATCTTTTTCTTAGTTTATTAAAGCTTATTTATTAAATATTATTTATTAATGATATCTTTCTATCTTAAGGATATTATCTTCTGTTATATAACATTTTTCCCAGTGTGCATTATATACCTTGTTGGTAGCTGTTTTTCCCATACAGAAGTTTTAATAAAAATAATCACATCTATTTCAGTATTTTCTCTTGGATCACATTTTTTAGGATTGTGTTTTGAAAGTCCTTTCCTACCCCAAGATACATATACCAAATATTTCCCTAAG
>NW_006921640.1:5705537-5708416 GCF_000298275.1 Orycteropus afer afer
GAGTTTTGTTCCACATTGTTCTCTCTCTCTATCAAGGGTCTCCTACATAGATTCCCTTCCAAGTGGATGACAGTGGTAGCCAGGCACCATCTAGTTCTTTCTGGTCATAACAAAGATTTTCAGAGAAATATTTTACCATCAACCAGAAGACTGAAAATTAAAATCAAACTAGATCTTCCTGGAAGTGTGGATCTCCCTGCTACCGTTTCTGTAGGACAAGGATTACTAAAGAAGCTATTTATTCAGTTCTCTCCAAGTCAAATGAAAAGCTCTTTCCTTTACTGACCTCTGACTTATTACTAGTTTGAGTATTAAGACATATTTCAATTCAAAAGCTTTTTCTAGACCCCAGAACAATGATCATAGAGTTGATTTTTGTCCTTATATAAATGCATATGAAAAATCCAGCATGAATTTAGTGCTCTGTGCATGTTACTTATTTTAGAAACTTGTCTACTTGATCAAAAGCTGTTTGTAAATCCATTTCTTTCAAAACCTAAAGTAGCTAAAAACTTTTCCCTGATTCACCAGAAGCACATTAATTCAAATGTTGAAATTAGGTGGGCTCTTTTCTTTGCTGGGAGCTGTGGTAGCGTTGTACCTAACATATTTGACTACTAACCAGAAGGCTAGTGGTTCAAGCCCACCAGCCACTCCTCAGAAGGAAGGTTGGACAATCTACTTCCTTAGAGATACCACCTCAGAAACCCAAGGAGAGATTGCTATGAGTCGGTCAGACTAGATGGCATTATGTTTGTTTTGTTTTTCTCTTTGCTAATATGCATTATATTGTGCCTCTGTACCCTAAATAAATCTCTGTTGTTCACAATAAAAGTCTGGTGAGGTTGTAACACCCCTTCCTGATTATCTCCACAGATTCAGAGAGAATGCCCTAGTACCATTAGTATCTATGTTCTCTGCTTTGTGATTCACTTTGATGTGCAGATTTGTCTGCAATTTGAACCTTGAATCAATGGATTTATCTGTGGCTTAAGGAAAAAAAAAAATCAACATTTTTTAAATACCTAGAATAAACTCTGGGAGCTCTGGTAGCGTAGTGGCTAAGGCACTTGGCTGCTAACCAGAATGCTGGCGTTCAAACCCGCCAGCCACTCCTCAGAAGGAAGATGGGGCAATCTACTTCCGTAGTGATACTGCCTCGGAAACCCAAAGAGGGGTTGCTGAGTCGGGTCCGACTCGATGGCACATAACAACAACAGAATAAACTCCTAGCTAACTATTGAATTGACATTAGACTAATAGGTCTCCCTTGTTGATGTTTATCCTCTAGCAATTTACAAGTGTTATCCTTTGTTACCCAATTTTATTCATTCTTGTCGTTGTCATTGCTGCAGAGCTTCAGCAAAATCAGGAAATTAGCTCTAGAGGAGGCTTCTTCTTGTTTTTGTTTATTTTTTTTAATTGTGATTTCGGTGAAAATTTACAGACCATACAGCAGTTCACATACACTTTGTCTCATGACATTGACTATAATTTACCACAATGCAACGGCTCCCTTCCCACTTCCTCCCTATAGTTACCTCTTCCCTGTGTCCATTCTTCCATGCACTCCTGCCCTCTGAGCTGTCTCCCTATGCATACATGGCCCTTCTAGTCTCTCATGATTGTTCTCTCCAAGGAATGTATCTTCCTAATGCAGATGTTTACCTCATATGCCTGTCTTTTGTTTGGCTGGAAACCACAGGTGTGGGTTCAATTGCAGACCTGAAGGGCAGCTAGGGGCCATAGTCTCAGTGGTTCCACCAGGCTCTATCAGACCAGCAACCTTGGTCCCCCATCCCCTCCTTTTTTCCCAAATGATTTTGAGTTTTGTTCCACATTGTTCTCCCTCTCTATCCAGGATCTCCTACATAGATCCCCCTCCGAGTGGTTGACAGTGTTAGCCAGGCACCATCTAGTTCTTCTGGTCTCATAGTCGTATAGGCTGAGGATCGAATGGTGTACCAGTCACTTGGGCTAATTGTTTCCATGAATCTTTGGTTTTCCTCATTCTTCTTTGCTCTAGATGAGGAGAGACTCATTGTTGCATCTAGATGGCTGTTTGCAAGCTTTTACGATCCCAGTTGTTACTCACCAAAGTAGAATGTGGAACAATGTTTTGTGTAGTATGTTATGCCAATTGAACTTGATGCCCCCTGTGACTATGGTCCCAAGACCACAGATCCAACTTCTCACTCCCTCTGGGTAGCTGGCTGTGCCTAAAAGGTGACTACAACCTTGTCCCTTGCCATCTCTACTATACACCTGGCAATTCTTATAGAACATAGCAATACACTTGTAGAAACATTGTCTGGCAACCCTGTACATGGTCCTGGGCACACTCCCCCTTGCATAGACATAGCTAATAGTTCAACCTGTCCACCCATCTATCCACCCATAATACCCATGTTTACCATCACTGACAATGCAGTACTGTATGTGCAAAAGGGTTCATCTTTGTTGTCTGTACTCCCATGTACCTCTCTATGTCTTCCTCTTCCTCAGTGCCACCAGATTGATTACTCACATTTGGTACATTGCCCTTCTCTTCACCCAAACCAATGCTTGTCTCTACCTATCTAACAGTGTTACCTCCCCTCCCCTCCCCTCCCACCTTTGGTAACCAGAAAAGAAAATATCCTTCCATATATAAACCTTTCCTTGACTTTTTACAATAACGGACTAATAGAATATTTGTCCTTCTGTGATTGACTTATTTCACTCAGCATAATGTCCTCCAAGTTCATCCACATCATGCGATCTTTTGCAGATTCTGTGTTATTCCTTAGTTTTGCATAGTGTGGTAGTTAAAGTTCTATGTCAACTTGGTTGGGCCTGTGTGATAGTTGAAGATGTGTCAACTTGGCTGGACTCCAGTT
>NW_006921640.1:5726121-5732009 GCF_000298275.1 Orycteropus afer afer
AAATAGACTATCAAGCATAACCCAAAATGCACAAACAGCAGAAGAGAAACCAGATGATTGGGACCTTCTAACAATTAAATTTTTATGTGCTTCCAAAGACGTCTTCAAAAGAGTCAAAAGAGAACCTACAGATTAGGAAAAAATATTCAGCAATGACATATCTGACAAAGGACTTATCTCTAGAATTTAGAGAAAACTCCAACACCTCAAAACCATAAAGAAATAATGCAATTTAAAAATGGGCAGAAGACATGAATAGACACTTCACCAAAGAGGGTATTCAGGCAGGCAACAAACATGTAAAGAAACGCTCATGATCATTAGCCGTCAGAGAGATACAAATCAAAACAATAGTGAGATTCCATCTTACCCCCAGCACTAGTAGCAAAATTCAGCAAGACAGAAAATGCTGGTGAGGATGCGCAGAGTTTGGGACTCTCACTTAGGACTGCTGGCAGGACTGTAAAATGATACAACCATTGTGGAAAGCAATATGGTAATTCCTTAAAAAGTTGGAATTAGAAATACCATTTCACCCAGCCATTCCATTACAGGGTTATGTATATCCTAAAGAAGTGAGAGCCAGGACAAGAACAGACATATGCACACCCAGGTTCATTGCAGTACTATTTGCAATAGCCAAAACATGGAAACAACCTAGATGTCCATCAACTGAGGAATGGATAACCAAACTATGGTACATACATACAATGGAATACTATGCAACCCAAACATAGAATCTGCAAAAGACCACATAACGTGAATGAACTTGAAGGATATTATGCTGAGTGAAATAAGTCAATCACAGGACAAATATTGTATTAGTCCATTATTGTAAAAAATCAAGGCAAGGTTTATATATGGAAATAAATTTTCTTTGTTGGTTACTGGGGGTGAGAGGGGAAGGGATCACTTGTTAGATGGGTAGAGACAAGTATTGATTTGGGTGAAGAGAAAGGCAGTATACCAAATGTGAGTGATCAACATGGTGGCATTGAGGAAGAGGAAGACAGAGAGAGGTACATGAGAGGTATAGACAACAGAGATGAAACCTTTTGCACATACGGTACTGCTTTGTCAGTGAAGGCAAACATTGATATATATGGGTGGATAGATGGGTGGACAGGCTGAACTATTAGGTATGTCTATCAAGGGGAGCTCTGGTAGCATAGTACCTAAGGCACTTGACTTCTAACCAGAAGACAGGCGGTTCAAACCCACCAGCCACTCCTTGGAAGGAAGATGAGGCTATCTACTTCCATAGTGATACTGCCTTGGAAACCCAAGGAGGGGTCACTTTGAGTTGGGTCTGACTCGGTGGCATGTGACAACAACAATAACAACATGAAGGGGAGAGTGCACCCAAGACCATGTATAGGGCTGGCAGACAGTGTTTCTGCAAGTGTGTTTGTATGTTCTGTAAGAATGTCCAGGTATATAATAGAGGTGACAATTGGTGGCAAGGTTGTTACACTTCTTGGGCATAGCAAGCTACCCAGAGAGAGAGAGTATTTGGACCTGTGTGCTCAGGACCATTGTTGCAGGGGACATCAAGCTCAATTGCCATAACATACTACACAAAATATTGTTTCAGATCCTACTATGGCAAGTAGCGACCGGTATGTTACAAGCTTGCGAGTGGCCATCTAGGTACAACAATGGGTCTCTCTTTGTCCAGAGCAAAGAAGAATGAAGAAAACCAAAGATTCATGGAAACAATTAGTCCAAGTGACTGGTACACTATGAGATCCTCAGCCTATATGACTGAGACCAGAAGAACTAGATTCTGCCCAACAACCACTCGGAGGGGGCTCTATGTAGGAAATCCTGGATGGAGTGGGAGAACGATGTGGAACAAAACTCAAATCAGTTAAAAAAAGCGGGGGGGGGGGGACCAGGTTTGTTGGTCTGATAGAGCCTGGGGGAACCCTGAGACCATGGCCCCTAGCTGCCCTTCACATCTGGAATTGAACCCACACCTGTGGCTTGCAACCATACAAAAGACAGGCATATGAGCTGAACATTTACATTTGGTAGATACACTCCTTGGAGAGATCTATCACGGAAAAATAAAAGGGTTGTGTATGCACAGGAAGACAGCTCAGCGGGCAGGAGTGCATGGAGGGAAGGACATAGGGAAGAGGTAACTATAGGGAGGAAGTGGGAGGGGAGTTGTTGCATTGTGGTAAATTGTAGTCAATGTCATGACACCAAGTGTATGTGAACTGCTGTATGGAAAGTGAATTTGCTCTGTAAACTTTCACCCAAATCACAATAAAAAAATTTTTTTAAAATTGTTATACGTAATTTCTTATGATCCACACAGTTGAATGCCTTTGCATAGTCAATAAAACACAGGTAAACATTCTTCTTGTTTTCTTTTCATTAGATTATGATCCATCTGATATCAGCAGTGATAACCCTTGTTCTACGTCCTGTTTTGAATGCAGCTTGAATTTCTGGCAAGGCTCTGACCCTTTCATTTACTTGCATGTGATATGAATGCTGTCCAATAATTTTCACATTCTTTTGGATCACCTTTCCTTAGAATGGTAACAAATATGGATTTCTTCCAGCCGGTTGTCCAATTCCTTCAATGCACCTTGAACTTCATCCTTCAGTACCATCAGTTTTTGATCATATGCTACCTCCTGAATTAGTTGAACATTGACCAGTTCTTTTTATTAAAACAGTGACTTTTTATTACCATCTTCTTTTGATACTTCCTGCGTTGTTCAATATTTTGCCCATAGAGTCCTTCAGTGTTGCAACTCAAGGAGTACATTTTTTCTTCATTTCTTTCAGCTTGAGAAATGCAAATCATGTTCTTCCTTTTGGTTTTCTTCCCTTTTGGTTTGGTTTGCATATTTCATTATAATACTTTACTTTTACAGGGTGGCTGGAAAAGACAAAAGGAGTCTTTTACTTCATCATTTCTTACATTTGCTGTAGGTACTCCCCCATTCAAGAGCAAGTGTCCGAGTCTCTCTGACATCGATTTTGGTCTTGTCTTCCTTTCCTATCTTCTTAATGACCTTTTTTTGATGTCATCCCACAACCTATCTGGTCTTTGGTCATTGGTGTTCAAATTTGTTGAATCTTTTCTTTGGATGGTCTCTAAATTCAGGTAGGATATAATCAAGGTCATATTTTGCTTCTTGTGGACTTGTTTTAATTTTCTTCAGCTTGAATTTGAACTTGCATATAAACATTTTGGTCTTCTTTCTTGTCTTTTTAATGATCTTTTGTTTTGCTTTCTGCATGTATAATGCACTTGATGTCATCCCACAATTCTTCTGGTTTTCAGTCATTGGTGTTCAATGCATCAAAATCTATTCTTTACATGGTCTCTAAATTCAGGTGGGATATACTTAAGGTCATAATTTGACTCTCATAGGCTTGTTTTAAATTTTTTCAGCTTCAACTTGAACTTACATATGACCAGTTGATGGTCTATTGCACAGTTGGCCCCTGGCCTTTTGCTAACTGGTGATACTGAGCTTCTCCATCATCTCTTTCCACAGATAAAGTCTATTTGATTCCTGTGTATTCTGTCTAGTGAGGTCCACCTATATAGTAGTCACTTTTTATGTTGTTGAAAAAAGGTGTTTGTGATGAATAAGTAATTGGTCTTGCAGAGTTCTGTCATGGGGTGTCTGGTGTTATTTCTGTCACCAAGGTCATATTTCCCAAGTTCCAGTGCTTCCTCATTTCCAACTTTCGCGTTCCAATCATCAGTAATCATTAGTGCATCCTCATTGCAAGTTCGATCCATTTCAGCCTGCAGAATTTGGTAAAAATCTTCAATTTCTTCAACTTTGGCTTCAGTGGTTGGTACGTAAATTTGAATAATACTTGTATTAACTTGTCTTCCACGTAGACATAGGGATATTATTCTATCACTGAGGGCAATGTACTTCAGGATAGATCTTGATTTTTTTTTGTTTTTTTTGGTCATTGAATTGTAATGCCATTCCTCTTCAATTTGTCATTCTGGCATTGTAGACCATATGACTGATTAAAAATGGCCAGTACCAGTCCATTTCAGCTCACTGATCCCTAGAATATCAATTTTTTATGTTTTCCATTTCATTTTTTACGACTTCTGATTTTCCTAGATTCATACTTTGTACAATCCACATTCTGATTATTAATGAGTATCTGCAGCTGTTTGTTCTCATTTTGAGGCATACCATGTCAGCAAATGAAGGTCCAGAAAGCTTTACTTCATTCATTTTATATAAGGTAGTTAGAGTTGTGTGTCATCTTGTCTGGGCTGGACAACTGGATACAGTGGTTCCTCATGATGAGATTGTGATCACCTCCATGATGGAATCTGCTGCATGTACCTCAGTATTTGCCTTCATGATGTGTCCTGCTTCCATTATATATGGAGAAGATTTGAGGATGGTCACTAGCTTTTTGGCACACTTGAATCCTGCATTTAGCCAAGTCTTCATCCAGTAGCCTGGTGTGTTGCCTGCCAATTTTGGGGTTGTTCCTGGAATTGAACCAGTTGCCTGACATGTGCCTCTTGATCTTGAGATTGTGCCATTCTACTTACCAACCATGGGTTCATCAGCCTCAGCTGCCAGCAGCTAAATGAATTATAAGAAGCCTCCAGCTCCAGTGGGTCTGAAATAAGAGGCAGAGCTGTAGCCCAGGTGAAGGCTCCCAGAGCTGGCACTCTCAATTTGGACTTCTAGCCTCCTAAACTGTAAGAGAATAAATTCCTGTTAAAGCCAGTATTTCTGTTATAGCAGAACTAGAGAACCAAGACATATGTCATTAAGGTTGACTCTACTTTGAGGAGACAGCTCTTCCCCAGTCATATTTTGAGTGCCTTCCAACCTGAGGGGCTGATCTTCTGGCACGATATCAGGTAGTGTTT
Organism: Orycteropus afer afer; assembly: GCF_000298275.1. Taxonomy (NCBI): domain Eukaryota; kingdom Metazoa; phylum Chordata; class Mammalia; order Tubulidentata; family Orycteropodidae; genus Orycteropus; species Orycteropus afer. Next base: position 5,731,013 of record NW_006921640.1, read on the forward strand.
CCCTGCTATTCATAATGTTTTCAGTGGCCATTTTGTTTTTCATAAGTGCACCTGGCTGTGTTCTTCCTAGTCTGTCTTACTCTAGAAGTTCCACTGAAACCTGTCCACCATGGATGGCCCTGCTGCTGTTTGAAATACTAGTGGCCTAGCTTCTAGCATCATAACAGCATCCAAGCCACCACAGTACAACAAACTGACAGATGTGGGGTGATAGCTCTAGTAGCTTCCAGCAGTTCTTAGAATTCTTAGGCTTGTAGTTGTATTTGCCGCCTTCCTCACATGCCTTCTCTCTTCCCTGTGTGTGTCTGTGTCTATTCTTCTGTTTTTATAAGAGACTACTCAGAAGAAATTAGGTTTAGGACCCATCCTACTCTACTGTGACCTTGTTAACATAACAAAAGAAAAACTTAATTTTCAAGCAGGATCAATTCACAGGTACCTGGGTTAAGATTTCAACATATGTTTTTAGGGAACACAATTCAATCCATAACAACTGTCAAATGATTCATCCTAGAAATTATACTTGTCATTTCTATACCACCTACTCATTTTAAACTTACCTTTACCTTTATTTTTGTCATAATCATATGTTACTTTTTGCTAGTATTTTTTATCATTCTTCCTGCTTTTTTGTGCTTGTACTAATGTTCATTAAAAGTCTGAAAAGCAATCCCAAATATAACAAACACTATAAACCCTAAGATAAGAAACAATGTATAGGTCAATCATGTATGATCTTTAATGAGATTTGTTTTTGGAGAGGGATGCAGTGATAGAGTTTCTATGAAGCATTAGAATATTCTCCTTACTATAATTTATTATTATTCCTATTTCTATCTCTTGTTGTTGTTGTTGTTGTTATGTGCCGTCGAGTCAGCCCTGACTCATAGCGACCCCACCTTGGGTTTCCGAGGCAGTATCACTACGGAAGTAGGATTGCCCAACCTTCCTTCCGAGGAGTGGCTGGTGGGTTTGAACCGCCAGCCTTCTGGTTAGC
>NW_006921640.1:5732174-5763888 GCF_000298275.1 Orycteropus afer afer
ATCTAAAGTAGAAAGTGAAAGTTCCCTAATAGACACCCTCTCATTAATAGTAACCACATTTACCAGTTCTGCTTACATGCTTCCAGTCTTTTTTTTTTTTTTTTTTAAATACACCTGTAAATATACATGGAGACCCTGTATGATACAAATGAGAATTTGGCTAATAGCCAAAAAGTTGATGGTTTGATCATGCCCAGAGGTGCTTCGGAAGACAGGCCTGGAATCTGCTTCCAAAAGATTATTCGCAGGTGTATACATAAGAATTACCTGAGAATCTATAAAAATCAAGGAGTGGGGTGAGATCTTGTTAAAATATAGATTCTGATTCAGTGTATGTATGGAAATGCAAACTCTCAGCATGTGGTAGCAGAATGAACCAGTTTGAAACCCTGGTTCACGATGCATGCTGTGGATGTTCTGCACAAGTGGAAAATGATCCCTCTGTTTTATTCAGCTATGTATGCAGTATGATTGGCACATTTAACATCCCCTGCCAAATACAACAATATAAAAAGTGGAAAAAGTTAAAAATTACCAAATAAAAATTGAAATATTTTTATAGAATTCTCTCAGTATTGATTGGCCCAACCCAAAAGTCTTAGCAAAGGTAATAGTTCCTAATTAGATAAATTTGTCTCAGTGGAAACAACTAAGGATTTGTAAGTATAAAGTAGGATTTTGAATACGGTTTGCTCTCCCCTTTTCCTGTGCCACACTATGACACTTAAACACACAGCTAGGCCATCCAGTTTCTCCTAATGAGCCACAATTATTGATGGCAGTGAACTTTTATACTCCTCAGGTGTATTGGGACAGAAAAGTTCACAAGCTCTGAAAGAGGTAGGTTCCTCATATGGGTTGTTTCCAGTTTTGATAGTTATGAATAAAGCTGCTATAAAGTGTCATGTACAAGTTTTTGTAGGTTATATGTTTCTCTTGAGTAGTTGTCCCTCATAATCCACAGAGGATTGATTCCAGGACCCCTGCAGATAACAAAATCCATGGATAAGTCCCTTATATAAAGTAGTGTGGATTTGCATATAACCTACACAAAACTTCCCATGTACTTTAAATCATCTCTAGATTACTTATGGAGCTCTGGTGGTGCAGTGTCTAAGGCATTTGACTCCTAACTAGAAAGTTGGCAATTCAAACCCACCAGCCACTCTGTGGAAAGAAGACTGAGCAATCTACTTCCATAAAGATGTACTGTCTCAGAAACCCAATGGGGGTCACTATGAGTTGGAAACAACTCAGTGGCATGAGTTTGGTTTGGTGTTAGGTTAGATTACTTATAGTGTCTTAATACAATGTAAATGCTATATAAATAACAATTTATACTCCCTCTAAAACTTTGAGGGATTGCTTTGACCACTTAACTCCCCACTCCACCCCCAGTATTTTTCAACCCAGGGTTGGTTGAATCTGTGGATGCAGAAACTGTAATTACGAAGAGCCAATCATAAATACTTAAAAGTGGGATTGCTGTATGGTAAAAATATGTCTAACTATATAAGAAACTGCCAAACTGTTTTCCAAAGTGGATAGACAATTTTTCATTCCCACTGACAATGTATGAGATTTTTCACTTGCTCTGCCTTCCCACCAGGAGCTCTGGTAGCATAGTGCCTAAGGCACTTGACTGCTCACCAGAAGGCTGGTGGTTCAAACCCACCAGCCACTCCTCGGAAGGAAGGTTGGGCAATCCTACTTCCGTAGTGATACTGCCTCGGAAACCCAAGGAGGGGTCGCTATGAGTCGGGGCCAACTTGATGGCAAAACAACAACAACAACAACTGCATTCCCACCAGTACTTATCAGTTCTTTTAATTTGGACCCTGATGGGGCAATCTACTTCTGTAGTGATACTGCCTCGGAAACCTAAGGAGAGGTCGCTATGAGTCGGTCAGACTTGACAGTACATAACAACAACAACAAGTATTAGGAGCTCTGATAGCATAGTGCCTAAGGCACTTGACTGCTAACCAGAAGGCTGGTGGTTCAAACCCACCAGCCACTCCCTGGAAGGAAGGTTGGACAATCTACTTCCATAGTGATACTGCCTCGGAAACCCAAGGAGGGGTCACTATGAGTCAGGTCCAACTCAACAGCACATAACAACAAGTATTAGGAGCTCTGGTGGCATAGTGCCTAAGGCATTTGACTGCTAAGCAGAAGGATGGCGGTTCAAACCCATCAGCCACTCCTTAGAATGGAAGATTGGGCAATCTACTTCTATAGGAAACCCAAGGAGGGGTTGCTATGAGTCAAATAAACTGGATGGCAGTGAGTTTGGTTTTTTTGGTTTAGTAAGAGTATCACGAAAAGAAGACTGGGCAATCTACTTGCGTAAAAGATTTACCGCCTCGGAAACCCATTGGGGTCGCTATGAGTCAAAATAGACTCAGTGGCAGTGGGTGGAATAGTAAGACTGTGAGAACTCTTGTGGTTCAGTAGTTACAACATTTGGCTGCTAACCAAAAGGTTAGTGGTTTAAACCCACCAGCAACTCCATGGAAGGAAGACAAGGCAGTCTGGTTCTATAAAGATTTACAGCTTTGAAAACCCTGTGGGGCAGCTGTACTCTGGCCTGTGGAGTCACTGTGAGTGGGAATTAACTCCATGGCAGTAGGTTTTATTTTTGGGGTTTTGGAGTAAGAGTCTAGTGGTATCTTTTTGTGGTTTTAATTTGCATTTCCCTAATGGCTAATGATGTTGAGTATCTTTTCATCTCCCATCCATATGTTACTATCAGGGAGTTGCTGTTACAGTAATTTGCCTGTTTTGATTACATTGTTTGTGATCTTAATGAATTGTAAGAATTCATTTTCAGTGTTCAACTTCTGTATCAGAATTGTGTTTTACAGATACTTTCTTCTAGTATGTGGATTATCTTTTATTTTCTTAACAGTGTCTTTTGAAGAGTAAAAGTTTTCAATTTGTATGAAGGCTAATAGTATTATTAAGTTTTTCTTTTTTGGCCCTTGTTTTTTTGTGTGTAATCTGAGAAATCTGTCCTCTCCAATATGGCATCTGCTAGACACATAGGGCTATTAGTATTTAAAATGTGACCAGTATGATTAAAGAACTTAATTTTAGATTGTATTTAATAAATCAACCAGTAGCAAATGATTTTATATTATTTTCTAAAAGTAAATTTTAAGTCAAAGAACATTACGTGATTATAAAAGGAATAGTTAACTAAGAAGATATAATAATCCTGACCCTTAATCCCCAGCAATGTAGCCTCAAAATGCAGAAAGAAAAATTTGGCAAAGTTAAAAGAGAATCTGATAAGTTCACTACCATAGCAGGACATTTTAACACATATCTCTCTACTAAGACTCAATAAGGATATAGGAAATTGAAGCAAGATAATAAATTTAATCTACTCTGTACACAACAATTAGAATATATTTTTTCAATTTTCATGCACACTGACCCATTTATGAAAATTGGCTATGTACAGTGTAAAAGGCCAAAAGCAAGCCTCAACAAAGACTAGAATTAATGACAGATTCTGTTTTCACAACAATAAACTTAAAAAGTCAATAACCAAAAGATTACCAATATAGTTGGAAATTAAAAACCATTTGAATATTAAACTAAACACATGCACAAACATACAAGTTTGTGGCTAAATAAAGAAATCACAATGGAAATTATATAAGATTTAGAAATGAATGAACTGAAAACATTATATCTAAAGTTATGAAATACATCCAGAGCATCAATTAAAGGAACTATAAAATTAATAAAATAGAAAGCAATACATTAATGCTGATTCAGAGAAATGTTACATAGTAAAGCTGACAGTGTTCCCTAAGGATAACTGCATTCCTTAAATTAATATTTACATTAAATGTAGCCTCCCTTTACATCCCTCTTAAAAAATTTTTTTTCAAAATTTAAGCTAATTGCTCTAACATGTATGAAAATGAAAGTATTAAGGAGCCCTGGTGGCACAGTGGATGAACAGTGCTAACGAAAAAGGTCGGCAGTTTGAACCCACCAGCCACTCCATGGGAGTAAGATGTGGCAGTATGCATCCATAAAGATTACAGCCTTGGAAACCCTATGGAGCAGTTCAGCTCTTCCTTATAAAGCTACCATGAGCTAGAATCTACACGGCAGTAATAGGTTTATTTGAAAATATTAGAAGGCATAAACTTTGCAGTATCGGAGGTAAAAATTAACTTAAAAAAAAAGGTTAGTGGTACAAAATAGAGATTTCAGAAACATATTCAGGCTGTTATAGGTCTTTCCAGTAATGGCAAAGGTGAAAAGAATTAAGTCTAATGAATTTTACTAAGACATGTAGTTAAATGGACTCATATTTTGGCCCAATTGTGAATAAGAGATCAATTTAGAACTATTTTTAAAATATTTTAAGAAACCAGGTGAGTTTTTGACATACCAAGATATTCTGCAAAAGTTAATCAATATCAAAAGGAAAACAAGATAGGCAGACATGGATAATTGTTAATGCTGAGTAATGAATATACAGGGGTTCATTATATTATTTTACTTATTATTTACATGTTTGAAATATTCTGTAATGAAAATTTATTTTTAATGAAAGATATATATATAGTAAGTGTAACTGACAAATTTTATGTAAAAATTAAAAGCAATGCTTGTATATGCTAAACATATAAAAGTTCCAAAACCAGATTACACTCAAATCAGTGGGAAAAAAAGGAGATCAATAGACACTTGGGAAATATAGATACTAAATAATTACATAGGAAAACCTGCAGCTTTATTATAAAGTAGAAATTAAATTAACATAAAAGCATTCCTATATGCTTAAGTTAGAGGGGAAAAAAAATTGTAAGGCCTTATTCTGACTGGAATATTTACTTCTGCACTCACTTGTGGTGCCACTCTCAATTGAGTCTGTCTTCCAGAGGGCAAACTAACAATAGGCAATAATTGTAAAATTGTTCATTCACTTTACCCAGTTTTGTGGGATATACAAATGTTGAAGACATTAGTGATGCCACCATAAAACATGAGTTCTTCTGTAAGATCCTGTAATTATTGCTGCCAGATTTAGGTTACCTCTTCAGACCCTTAATGATTCTGTAACTGCACCAAACAACAATGAGCACATATAAGTACTATATTTAGTCGTTACAACTGTGTGAGTGTAGGTTTAATTATTACATCTTACAGATGAGGGAACTGAGACTTTACAAGTTTAGCTTTACAAGCTAGACTTTCCCAAGATCATACATTAATAACTTATGGGATCAGAACTTGAGCTCAGGCAATCTTATGCCAAAACTTCTGCTCTAATCAATGTTTATAATGGTTACTATGGCTGGGTTGAAGAGAAGGAGAAAGGAAGACACCATGCCTATGGGACACTGAGCTTCTGTGAAAATTAGGAAGCAGTTAAGGGTGATGGTTGAACAACATGATCAACATAACTGATGCCATTGAACTATACATGTGCAGTTGTGTAAATATGGTATATTTACCATAATTTTAAAAAATTACTATCCCCCCACCTAAAAAAAAACCTCTAATAATTTCATCACACTGCCTCTCAAAACTAAAGTGATTTATCAAATATTTGACTTTTCAGTTTCAGACTATCTAATTACTTCCAGATAGCTATTACTACATTACAACTGCACTTTGGTGTAGATTCTAGATGATTTTGACCACAATGCTGATGGGAATAAGCAGTGAAACAGATTTTCTGCTACATTACTGATGACATTGTAAATTGGTACAGCCTTTTTTGGAAGGCATTTTGGCAGCATATTTCAAGAGCCATAAAGTGCTCTTTTTTTTTAACCTAGTTAATGCCACTTCTGGGAATCCTCTAAAGAAATAGTCCAGTATGGAAAAAGCCATAGGCACTAAGGTGATCATCACAGCCATGTTTGTGGTAGGCAACTGGAAGCAACCCTAAATGTTCAACATTTGTAGTAATTAAACAAATCATGGTATATTTACTTAAGCATCCCCAAAAAATGAAATATGATACAATGTCCACAAAGAAAACAGTCATAATGAGTTTTTAAAGTAGGATACAGAGGGCTATATACACTACAATTATAGCTTCTACAGATATAAAAAAGATGTTGTATGCTATCAAGTCATCGAGTCACTTCTAACTCATAGCGATCCTAAAAGACAGAATAAGATTGCCCCACCATGTTTCCTAGGCAGTGATGTTTGTGGAAGCACCCATGGAGCCACTAGGTGTGTTTAAACCACCGATCTTTCAGTTAACAGCCAAGCACTTAACCATTTTGCCACCAGGGCTCTTTATAAAAAGGATAGGGAATAGATCTAAAAGTGATAATAATTAGTTGGTATGATTGTGGTAATATTTTTCTTTATAGTATTTTTCGGAGTTTTTGTAATAGAGAATTATTTCTAATTTTAAAATTAAAATCATATTATTATTTAACATTTGTGTGCATTTGTCTCATAACCCTCACTAGATAAGTGGCTTGGTGATTAGAAGGGAGCTCTGGTGATACAGTAGTTAAAGTGCTTGGCTACCAACCAAAATGTTGGCAGTTTGAACCCACCAGCCACTCCATGAAAGAAAGATAAGGCAGTCTGCTTCCGTAAAGATTTATAGCCTTGGAAAACCCTATGGGGCAATTCTACTCTATCCTATATGGTCACTATGAGTTGAATCAGCTTGATGGCAACAGGTTTGGTTTTTTGGTTGGTAATTAGAGGCAGCATATAGTGTGAACGTTCAGAGTGTCTCATTGGAGGTAATTAAACCTTGGGTACTTTGCAGATACCCCATTTACTGGTTGTATGAACCTCAACCAGCCACTCTTTGTTCCTTAGTGGACTTGGTTGACCCACAAAGTGAGCATTGCAATTTGGAAAGGATAAGTGTGATCTTTGCAGTCAGGAGGACTTCACTGTGTATCTTTGGCATTTCTAAAACAAGCCACTTAACCTGTGTAAAGCTCAATTTCCTCATCCATAAAAATAGGTCTAATGAGATCAGAGTTTGGCACTCCCTTAGTTGCTATTATTGTCAGGTGCTATCAGGTTGGTTCCGAGTCATAGCAACCCTTTGCATAACAGAACGCAACACTGCCCAGTCTTGTGCCATACTCACAGTTGTTGCTGTGTTTGAACCCATTTTTGCAGCCACTGTGTTAATCCATCTCAAGAGGAAGGTCTTCCTCTTTTTCCCTGACTCTCTGCTTTGTCAAGCATGATGTCCTTCTCCAGGGACTGCTCCCTCCTGATAACATGTCCACAGTACCTGATACAAAGTCTTGCCATACTCTCATCTAAGAACCATTCTGGCTGTACTTCTTCCAAGGCAGCTTTGTTCTTCTGGCAGCCCAAGGTATATTCAGTATTCTTCACCAACACCATAATTCAAATGCATCAATTCTTCTTTGTTCTTCCTTATTCATTGTCCTGCTTTCAGATGTGTATGAGCCAGTTGAAAATACCATGGTTTAGGCCAGGCACACTTTAGTCCTTGGAGTGCTTTTTAACACTTTAAAAAGGTCTTTGTCAGCAGATTTTCCCAGTGCAGTATGACATCTGATTTCTTGACTGCTGTTTCCATCAGCATTAGTTGTGGATCCAAGTAAATGAAATCCTTAACAACTTCAGTATTCTTTGTCTTTTGATGACAGCAACAAAGGTAAAAATCTTCAACTGACTTGTCTTTTGTCGGAGACTTTTTGAGCAGCATTTATATAGTGATCTTCTGTCTTCTGGTATACCTTGTTATTCATAATTTAGAGTTAAAGATGAGGAAGAAAAAAAGGTTCCATTATTCACTGTGGCTGGCTAATTTATCATACAAAAATGTAAATACTCATTGTAAAACATTGCAAAAATGGAAATAAAAAATGAGCACCCTAATCACCTCACCCAGAAATAATCATTATATACATTTCATTGTATTTATTTCCTTTTGTTTTTTCTATTTGATTTTTTTTTTAAATATAGAAACAAGAAAGCTCTTAGTAGAACATTTGTTATGCTTGGGGCTTGTTTAACATGGTAAGGTTCATGTTGATTTTGAGATGGTTTATCTTAAGCTAAATCATTTTTAGACTGGATGGAGACCAAGATAGTAGTAAATAACGAGGTAAAGGATGGGGGTAGGAATATCTCTGCCTTAAATAGTAAGAAAATGTTTTCTATAATTGTGATTACTTTTCACAATATAATTTCCCAAATCATGCATCCTGGACTTTTTCAGGACATTTACAATTGTCAATAATTTGTATTGTTTTCATCATAAGTAAGCATATGCCTTTTCACACCATGAGTTGTAGATTTTTGTTTTGAAAAATAATCATCATGCATAAAATTGAAATATAGAAGAAGTTTCCAAAGTACTCAGAATTTCTTAACTCCTGACCTTACCATTTTTAAGACGTACAGGGGTTTTTTGCTGTGTGTGTATTTCTTTTTTAAATCACTAGTTTTGTATTGTCCTCAGGAAAAACATAGAAAATTTATCAGTAGTACACCAAACAGAGCAACAAATACCTGGAAGGACTTTGCTTAAGTGATTGTGGCTATAGGGGCCAGGCATTGATGTGGCACTACTTTGATTTGTGCTACTGTTGCATTCAAATCAGAAAGAAAGAGTATACTTGTCAAGGGCTTAAGAAAATTGATCCCTCCATTTTCTGAGCTTTGCTATTCAAGGAAGACTTCCACAAAATGACTTCAAAAGTGGGAAAAAAGGTCTTTCCCTCTTCTTCAGAGCAGCGATAGAATTATTTAAGGTGACAGGATATCTACCATAAACATAATGTTGAGTCTGGCCTATCTGTCATCACCACTCCATTGAGGAGGAGGAGAAATGTTGCAGGTCAGTGTATTGTCTTGTCTCGTCATTCTCCTTTTAACAAATCATTATACATTGTGCTCCTTCGACTTCTGAGCCAGGCTGCCACAGGCAAGAGACACTTGATTGTTTGGGAATAGGTGTCCCACACTTGTGCTTAATATCTGCACATCAGGAAAGTTATTTGTCCTTCTGAGTCATTTCTTCTAACAAGGCTGAGCCATAAACCTTTACCAGTACTTGTTAATTAACCTTCCCAACCATTTCCTTTTAGAGGAAAGTCATTTGACCTCTTACCAGCCAAGAAAACCAAACCTAGAGCACAATTGGAGGATTCAGTTTAGAATTTAGTTGACTTCCACAGCTTTACAGAATACTTATATGCAGACAGGTTAGTAGAATCTTAGAAGTGCCAGGTGAGAATGGGACAGATAGCCATAGGCATGACATCTTGTATTTTGAATAACTGCAGCCACTCCAAAATTGTGCTTTGCCTAATATATAACTATGAAGAGTTGAGTGTGATCTGAGACTTTTGAGTATTTTGAACCATCAAGGGAAATGACATCCTGAGCAATAAAAAGGAGGAAGACAGAAAATTAGCTGACCGCATACTGTTCTTAAGAAGGAAGATGATCTGCTTTACTTAAATTACTTTACTTTTTTAACTTTTTCTATAATTGATTATTGACAAAAGTGATTGTATTTTTTTCAGTATTGCCTGTCGGGGCACCCAACTTTACCATGCAACGTGCTCAAATTCAAATCAACCACCATTATGTTGGACTGTGGACTGGACATGACTTCCACCCTCAATTTCCTTCCTTTGCCACTTGTTCAAAGGTATGCACTGATGTGTCTCAAGACAAATGAACTTTAGTTTGCTGAAAATGGTAGCCATTAGTGTAAAGATTACTACCAGTACCTTATGTATTGGTCTAGTATACTTTGTTCTCTTAAAAATGTTCTCTATCAAAATAATTTCCTTTGGCTGGGTTGATGGAAAGTATTCTATTGATTTATTGACTGACTTCTTTATTATAACTTCTTCTGAGCATCTGTAAAGTGTTCTTGCAACTGCTTAGTGCAAGTGAGGTCATATATATTTCATCTTTCTTGCTAATTCATGTAAGAGCTGATAAATGGTCAACCAGGAGCCCCAAAATTGAATTTGAGAATCATTTAACTGCTTTTGCAGCACCTTGACATCATAGGATCTGACATTGCTTTTTGATAGTTATCTTTGCATTATCTTCTTACTAGCCAGTTTTAGATATGATAGAATCATGTATGTAGCCAAAGTCCATGTCTTGGAACAGATAGATTACCCCAGGCCTGGAATCAGCACTGTTTACTTTTACTAGAACTTTGCATTATGAAATTGATTCCCCAGCTTGCTGCTATTTAGAAGCAGTAATTTGTAAGAGAAATGATTAACTTTTAGAAGCAGATATACTCACAGTAGCAAATAGTTACATCACATACAAGAGGGGAGATAGAAAAGTTACCTAAAGCACATTTAAGAGCTCAAAAGCATAGCAGGCTGGGTAAGCCATCTAATGTAGCCAAGTCACTCCTAAAGACATCAATTTATGCAATGATTATCCATAATGATAACCCTGTGAACCGCTTATAAAAATTATTATTAAAATCAACCATTGATTTTTCTGAGATAAGGGAAATGATAAGATGATAGGGAAAAGGTCAGATATAGTTCCAGATTATCTGTTATGCAAAGCTGATGGAATTCCATTAAAATTTACCCATTGCTTAAAAATGCATGTACCATTTTATACATATTATGCAAAAGAGTAAAAATAATATATTTACAATCATTCAGAAACTGTAGACAATAAGATATTTCTTGGGGGAAAAAAATGCGTTCCAGATTATTTCTAATTAAAATAACCTGATATTATGGTCTGTTTCTTCTCAAAGATTAGCACATTCATTCCTTTGGTGATTATAGAGAATGTAAACTATGCTGAACCAGGGGATTCAAACATGAACAAGACAACATTCCTTTCCTGTGGAACTTACAGTCTATCAGAGAAGAAAGACATTACAAGGTTAAAGATTTAATTATACTACAACTATATACTTGACATAGTTACTAGAAAAGTAAAATACAAGGTACTGTGACAGCAGACAGAAGGAAGCCAGCCTAACTTGCTCTGGGGATTATGGATTTTCTTGGTGATCAAATCTGAATTGGATAGACAGTGCCAGCTACCTATTAATCCTTTCCTTTTCATTCTTTTCTATGCCTATTTTCTCTGTTCTCATGGCCCTGGTGCAGTACTGGAATCCACTTCTACTTTTTCTCCCCGTTGACATTGTTTTACTTTCAGAGGGAAAGTTGTACTAGTGGGATGATTGGTAAGCCAGATAGTTTCATGTAAAAAGTATCTTCCTCAGCTCAGGCCTTGAAGACATCCTTAGTTCTTCCTTTATATACCCTATACTCAGTCCATCAGCAAATGTTTTGGCTCTGCATTCACCTCCACTGCTGCCACCTTAAGTTGCCATCATCTGGATTATGATACTGCCCTCCTAACTGGTCTCTCTATGTCTACTCTTATCTTTCCATAGTCTGTTCCCCACATAGCAAGAATGTTCCTTTGAAACATAAATAAGTTCAAGTCACTCCCCTAATCTTAACTATTCAGTGGTATCCCATTACATTTAGACTAAATTCTGATGTCTTATCACAAGGTTCTACATGAACTGGCTCCTGATTATTTCTGTCTCATTTCTAACTATTCCTTCTTTTGCTCACTCCTCAACTACACTAGCCCTATATCCCTCTTGTTATTTCTAAAACGAAACTGCCTCAAGGACCTGTTTCCTCAGCTTCAAAGATTATTTCTCCAGATGCTCCATAGAAGGAAGATGGGGCACTTTACTTCTGTAAAGATTTACCTCCTCAGAAATCCAGTAGGAGTTGCTATTAGTTGGAATCAACTTGATGGCAGTGAGTTTGGTTTTGGGTTTAGATCCTCATAATACATAAGTCTCTGCTTCAAGGCTTTCTATGACCTCCCTGTCGGAAGTAATATCTCTGTTCCTCTTTATCAAGCCTTATCCTGTTTTACTTTTCCTCATGGCGTTTACCTGACTTTATGTGTATGTATGTGTGTATATATATATGCACACACGCACATACTTCACTTTATTCATTTATTGTCTTTCTTCTCCACTGGAAGAAACTCTTTTAAGTCTTACAAGAGCAGAGATGTTTGTTCTCCATTGTATCCTCAGTGCCTACCTAGAGTACTTCTTCTCAGTAAATTTTTATTATATGAATAAATCCCTTTATCTTGCCCTGGATCTCATCCCTTCTCATCTTCTTAGGGTTCTGTCACCATCAGTTATAATCTTTTCTTTATTTTGAGCCTTTCCATTTGGACTCAACCCTTCCCATTTAAATATGATCAGTCACTTCTAACTTAAAATTAAACATCTGTACACACATATTTTTTAACTTCTCTCAACCCTTCTTTCTCTTTCAGCATGCCTAAGCTCTCTCTAATCAGTACTCTGATTAGAGAGCAAAGCATTTCTAGCAAAGCATTTCTCACTGAGGTCATAGATGGATTCCATGTCATTAAATATGATTAACATTTGCAGTCCTCATCTTACTTGACCATTCAGCATTACTGGCTTTTATGATAATGCGTTCCTGGTTTTTCCTCTTACTTCTCAGATACTTCCTTTTCTGTCTACTCTGGAGATTCATTTTCTTCTAACTGACCATCATGTACTGGAATTTTTCAAGTTCAGTGCTTGGCCATCACAGTCTCTAGCAAGGGTTTTAATAAATGGTTAGGCTTCACTAACCATTTAAATAATTATTTAAAAATCTATATCATTAGCTAATAATTCTCTTCTGAATTCCAGATTTATATATCCAAAATACCTGCCCTCTAGGTGCCTTTGAAGGCATCTAAAAAAACAACATAGCTACAACTAAATTCCTCTTCAGGTTTGGTCCAGGGAAGGAAAACAGACCCTCATAGACCACCACAGTTCCCTATCTTAGGGAATGGCATCCTGTAACAAAAGCCAGAAAACTTGAGTGTTAACCTAGATATACCCCTCTCCTTTTCACCACCATATCCAGTCTGTTGCTAAGGCTTCCTTTTTTTACTTTCTAAATAACTCTAGAGTCTAGTTACTGCTCTTCAATTCTATTGTGTCGTTGTTGTTGTTATGTGCCGTCGAGTTGGACCCGACTTGTAGCGACCCCTCCTTGGGTTTCTGAGGCAGTATCACTATGGAAGTACATTGCCCCATCTTCCTTCTGAGGAGTGGCTGATGGGTTTGAACCACCAGCCTTCTGGTTAGCAGTCAAGTGCTACGCATTGTCATGTTTTATAAAAACACCTGCAAAAGTCTCTGGTTTCTCAATTCTGATCTTGTCCCTTCTCTGAATCCAAAGTCATCTTTTTTGTATAACTTTCTATTTCAAAATAATGTCATATTTACAGTAAATTTGAAAGAATAGTACAAACAACTCCCAGTTACCCTTACTAGTTGGTAACATTTTACCACATTTGCTTTGTTTTTTTGTCTTTGTTTGTGCATATGATTTTTTTTCTGAATCATTTGAGACTAAGATGCAAATGAGATGCTCCTTATTTGTAATTGTATGTCATAGAGTCAGTTCTGACTCACAGTGACCCTATCTTTGAGTGTATTTTTTCCTAAAATGGACATTCTTTTATGTAACCACAGAACATTTATCAAAATCAGGAAATTTACGTTGATATTATACCAGCATCTAGTTTGCATATACCAGGAGTGGCTGGTAGGTTTGAACCGCCAGCCTTCTGGTTAGCAGTCAAGTGCCTTAGGAATTACGCGTCACTTCCCCCTATAATGTCCTTTATAGCAAAAAAAAAAAAAAAATTAACAACGATTTCTGGTCCCAAATCTAATCTAGATCTATCACTGGAGTTAGTTGCCATGCCTTTGTTGTTGTTGTTGTTGTTGTTGTTGTTATGTGCCATCGAGTCAGACCTGACTCATAGCGACCCCTCCTTGGGTTTCCGAGGCAGTATCACTACAGAAGTAGATTGCCCCATCTTCCTTCCGTGCCATGCCTTTAGTCTCCTTTAAGCCTCAGTCTGCCTATCTTTATGACCTTGACGTTTTTAAGACCAAAAACCAATTACATGATATCCTTCAGTTTGGATTTGTCTTATGTTTCCTCATGATTCCAATTCCAGTTGCTATCAAGTCAATTCCACCTCATGGTGACCCCACATGTGTCAGAGTAGAATTATGCTCCATATAGTTTTCAATGGCTGATTTTCAGAAGTGGATCTTCAGGCCTTTTTTCCAAGGCACCTCGAAATGGACTCAAACCTCCACCCTTTCAGTTAGCAACCGAGCACATTTACCATTTGCACCACCCACAAACTCCTTCCTTACAGTTAGGTTGGGCTTATAATTTTTAGTACTTATCTGTCAGTTTTTCATACTGTGCTGGTTTGTGTGTTGCTGTGAGGCTGTAGGCTATCCCACCAGTATTTCAAATACCAGCAGGGTCACCCATGGTGGACAGGTTTCAGGGGAGCTTCCAGACTAAGATAAACTCAGAAGAAAGAAGGGGTCATCGACTTCTCAAAGAATTGGCCACTGAAAACCTTATGAATAGCAGTGAAACACTGTCTGATATATTGCTGGAAAACTTTATGAATAGCCCTGAAACATTGTTCAATATAGTGCCTGAAAATAAGCCTCTTGGGTCAGAAGGCACTCAATATATGACTAAGGAAGAGCTGCCTCCTCAGAGTAGAGCTGACCTTAATGATATGGATGGAATAAAGCTTTTGGAACCTCCATTTGCTGATATGACACGACTCAAAATGGGAAGAAACAGCTGCAGACATCCATTAATAATCAGAACATGGAATGTACAAAGTATGAATCCAGGAAAATGGGAAGTTGTCACAAATGAAATGGAACACATAAAGATCAATATCCTAGGTATTAGTGAGCTGAAATGAACTGGTTTTGGCCATTTTGAGAGGAATGGTGTGGCATTCATTGTCACAAAGAATGTTTCAAGATCTGTCCTGAAGTACAATGCTGTCAGTGATAAGATAATATCCATATGCCTACCAAGAAGATCAGTTAATACTACTATTATTCAAATTTACACACCAGTCACCAAAGCCAAAGCTGAGGAAATTGAAGATTTTTACCAACTTCTGCAGTCTAAAATTGACCAAACATGCAATCAAGATGTGTTGATTGTCACTGGTGATTGGAATGTAAAAATTGGAAACAAAGAGGAAACATCAGTAGTTGGAAAATATGGCCTTTGTGAGAGTAATGACGCTGGAGATCACATTATTTTGCAAGACCAACGACTTACTCATTGCAAATACCTTTTTTACAACAGCACAAATGACAGCTATACACAAAGACTTTGCCAGATGAAATAAGCAGGAATCAGATTGACTGCATCTGTGGAAAGAGATGATGGAAAAGCTCAATATCTTCAACCAAAACAAGACCAAGAGCTGAATGTGGAAGAGACCATCAGCTACTCATATGCAAGTTCAAGTTGAAGCTGAAGGCAATTAAAACAAGTCCACAAAAGCCAAAATATGACTTTGATTATATCCCTCCTGGATTTAGAGATCTTCTAAAGAATAGATTTGATTCACTGAACACTAGTGACTGAAAACCAGAGAAATTGTGAGATGACATCAAGAATATCATCTGTGGTGATTATGTTTGTGTGTCAACTTGGCTAGGCCTGGTTGAGTGCCTGGGCAGCTGGATGTAGTATTTCCCATGATGAGACTGGTAATCAACTCCATGGTGGAATCTACTGTGAGCAGCTGAGTAGCTGCCTTTGGGTATGTGGTCTGCTTCCTGTATTTAAGGAGAAGCCTTGGGAATGGTCTGTAGCCTATGGCACACTTGGACCTTACATGTAGCCATGTCTTTGTTGAGCAGCCTGCTATGCCCTGCCAACCTTGGGACTTACAACGGTCTTAAGTTAATGTCCTGCTGTGTGGTTTGGTAACATCGGGACTGTGCCTTTTGACTTGTCAACCTTGGGGCTTCTCAGCCTCAGCAGCCAGCAGCTGTCTGAGTGAAGAAATGCCTCTAGCTCCAGTGGGCCGGGAGCAGGAGGCAAAGCTGGACCCCCAAGGTTGAGGGGCTTTCACCCAGCCTCTAGAACCTGGCACTTTGAACTTGGACTTAAAGCCTTCAAATTATAAGAATAAACTGTTTGTTAAGGCCATCCCATTTGTGGTATATTCTTATCAGAGGTTATCTAGGTAACCAGAACATCATCCATGAGGAAAGCAAGAGGTCATTAAAAAGGCAGCAATGGAGGAAAAGATCAAAATGAATCTCAGAAGACACTCTGAAACTTGCCCTTGAGTGGAAAGTAACTAAAGCAAATGGAAGAATCAACAAGATAAAAGAGCTGAACAGAAGATTTCGAAGAATAGCTCAAGAAGACAAAGTCAATTATTATAATGAAACCTGCACAGACCTGGAGTTAGAAAACCAAAAGGGAAGATCACGCTCAGCATTTCTCAAGCTGAAAGAATTGAAGAAAAAATTCAAGCCTTGCATTGCAATATTGAAAGATTCTATGGGCAAAATACTGAATGACGTAGGAAACATCAAAAGGAGATGGAAGGAATACACAGAGTCACTGTACCAAAAAGAATTGGTCGATGTTCATCCATTTCAGGAGCTGGCATATGATCAAGAACCAATGGTATTGAAGGAAGATGTTGAAGCTGCACTGAAGGAATTGGTGAAGAACAAGGCTCCAGGATTGACAGAATACCCATTGAGATGTTTTGACCAATGGGTGCTGTGCTGGAGGCACTCACTTGTCTGTGCCAAGAGATTTGGAAGATAGCTACCTGGCCAACTGACTGGAAAAGATCCATATTTGTACCCATTCCAAAGAAAGGAAATTCCACAGAATGTGGAAATTATCAAACAATATCATTAATATCACATGCAAGTAAAATCTTGCTGAAGATAATTCAAAAACAGTTGCAACAGTATATTGACAGAGAACTTCGAGAAATACAAGCTGCATTCTGAAGAGGACTTGGAACGAGGGATATCACTGCTGATGTCAGATGGATCTTGGCTGAAAGCAAAGAATACCAGAAAGATGTTTACTTGTGTTTTATTGACTGTGCAAAAACATTTGATTGTGTGGATCATAACAAATTATGGATAACTTTAGGAATGGGAATTCCAGAACACTTGATTGTGCTCATCAGGAACCTGTACATAGACCAGGAGGCTGTCCTTTGACCAGAACATGGGGATACTGCATGGTTTAAAATCAGGAAGAGAATGTGTCAGGGTTGTATCCTTTCACCATACTTATTCAATCTGTATGCTGAACAAGTAATCCAAGAAGCTGGAGTATATGAAGAAGAATGTGGCATCAGGATCGGAGGAAGACTCATTAACAACTGGTGATACACAATGACACTTTACTTGCTGAGAGTGAGGATAACTTGAAGCACTTACTGATGAAGATAAAAGACTTCAATCTGAAGTATGGAGTACATCTCAACATAAAGAAAATGAAAATCCTCACAACTGGACCAATAAACAGCATCACAATAAATGGAGATTGAAGTTGTTAAAGATTTCCTGTTACTTGGTTCCACAATCAACACTCATGGAAGTAGTAGTCAAGACATCAGACAACATATTGCACTGGGCAGATATGCTGCAAAAGACTTCTTTAAAGTGCTGAAAAACAAAGATGTCTCCTTGAAGACTAAGGTATCCCTGACGCAAGCCATGGTATTTTCAATCACCTCATATACATGGAAGAGCTGAAAAATGGAAGACCGAAGAAGAGGTTATGCTTTTGAGTTGTGGTGTTGATGAACAATACTGAGAGTACCATGGACTGCTAAAAGAACTAACAAATCTGTTCTAGAAAAAGTGCAGCTGGAACGCTCCTTGTAAGCAAGAATGACTAGATTTCGTCTGACCTACTTTGGTCATGTTATCAGAAGGGACCATTCCCTGGAGGAAGGATATCAGTAGCGGATCAATGAAAAAGGGGAAGGCCCTCAACGAGATGGATTGACACAGTGGCTGCAACAATGGGCTCAGGTATAGCAGGGATTGTGAGGCTGGCACAGGCAGTGTTTTTTTCTGTTGTACATAGGGTTGTTATGAGTCGGAGCTGACTCAGTGGCACCTAACAACAACATTATTTTTGGTAGCAGTGTCACACAGTGGATGATATGTAATATCAGAAAGTGTAGGAGGTTGATTTTTCCAGAATCATATTTTAGAAATACAAATCTAATCTTGTCTTTCACCTGCATAAAACCTTTCAGTAGTTTTTCACTGCTTTTAGGATAAATACCAAAGTCATCATCTTGGTACAGTAGTCGTCATGGCTACTTCTCTAATATCTTCTTTGTACTCTGCCTCTTGATCTTTTTTTTTTTCTTTCAGAGATTCAAAGAAATCTTGTTAACTCTTATCTCAGAGCAGGCATTCATGTTGTTCCCTCAGCCTGGAAAGCCTTTCTCCCTCTTCCGCACCGCAACTTCCACTTAGCCTACTTAGCAAGAGCGCATCCCTCAGATTTATTTATGGCTCCACAGTAGTCTAGTTGTGTTCATGGGTTGCAGGGGGTGAATCTATGGGACCCTTAAAGTTTCATTTAAATTATCTGCTATGTGAGATACCCCTTCCAAACAGTGGTAAGAATGACTGGAGCAAATTATTTTGACTTGTAGCTGTCTTCTTTCCCTATTCCCTGCAAATTCTGCCCCTTGAGTGAAGTATCCCCTTGATTTTCTTACTGTCTAGATCTCACCTAAATCATCATATCCTCAGGGAAGTCTTTTGACGCTGCCTGAACTAGTCGTTTGTTATGGGACTTTTGTGGTACTTCATATTATGCTGCTTCATTATTTTTAACAGCTTCTCTATTTATTTTTGTGGTTGCTTGATTTGGGTGTCTTTCCCACCTCCTCAGGGGATAGTTATGTCTTGCTCACTATTATATACCAGAAATAGCTGAGTGCTTGACACAAATAAAGATTCACAAATGAATTAGTGAAAATGAACACCTAATTCCCCTATAATACTATACCAAATGATGAGGCTGTTCTTCATTGCCTCCTTCTGGAAAGACTTCCTCCATCTTCTTGTCTAACTCCTACTCCTGCTCTCCCACCTCACTGCAAATTAGCTTAAGTGCCCTTTCTGTGTGAACCCATAAAACCTTCGGCCTACTCCTGTCAGAGCTATTCTTTTATTCTCTTGTAATTGTTCTTCACTATCTCCCTATCCTAGGCTCCTATTAGGCAGAATTGTTTTATTTACTGTCATATCCTAGCAGATTGTGTATTTTGTACAGAGTAAGCTTTTGAATACTTTTTAAATGAATGAATATACTCATGGCTTTTTCATTATTATTTTCTGACTTTAAAAGTAATATATTTCAAAGTAGGAAATTAGAAAATTGAGAAGTATAAAGAAAAATATCAGTTACATATCATCTTGTTCATTCTACCTTTCAGTATTTTTCTAAGTGACAGATTGCTTTAAAATGCCTTAGGCTATTTATCTGTTTGTTTACTTAATTTCATTTTTAACCATGGGACTGTTTTGCCTATTTAAAGAATAAATATTCAAAAATGCAGAACAGATATGAGCAGACACTTCACCAAAGAAGATGTTCAGGTAGCCAACAAACACATGAAAGAATGATCACAATTATTATCCATTAGAGAGATGCAGATCCAAACAACAATGAGATATCATCTCACCCCAGCAGTAATAGCAAAGTTCAACAAGGTAGAAAATAACAAATTCTGCTGAGGATATGGAGAGATTGGAACTCTCATATGCTGCTGGTGGGACTGTAAAATGGTCCAGCCACTGTGGAAAATGTTATGGTGCTTCCTTAAAAAGTTGGAAATAGTAATACCATTTGATTCAGCAATCCCATTACTAGGATTATAGCCTAAAGAGGTGAGACCCAGGACATGAATAAATACATGCACACCCATGTTCATCATAGCACTATTTACAATAGCAAAGAGATAGAAACAACCTAAGAACAAATGAATGGATAACCAAACAGTGGTACATACACACAATGGAATACTATGCAACATTAAAGAATAACGAAGAATCAGCAAATTGCTTCATAACATGGATGAACTTGGAAGACATGCTGAGTGAAATAAGTCAATCACAAAAGTACCAGTATTGTTTGAGTCTATTATAAAAAGTCAAGGAAAGTTTTTCTGGTAAGATGGCAGATTAGGCAGACAAGCTGCACAGACCCTCTTCAACAAATAAAAGAGAAACCAGTTGACAGAGATACAGAAGATAATCCTGGAGCCCTGAGCTTTGAAAGGAAGTACACAGAAGTGGATTAGGCACCAACTCGTGAAAGAATCTGAATGAAAACAGTGAGTACAGAGAAGGACAGAGCTGTGAACTGTCAACTACTCTGATGGCACCAACAGCCTGAATATTTCCAAGTGGTGTTGAGACCTCAGAATTGACCTAAAGATCATCTCTGGTTGCCAAGGGCTGCAGGGACAAGTGCGCTGGTGGCTGATGACTAGGAAGGGAAACAGCACAAAGGGAGACAACTTGAGCTGTGGCCTTTCAGCTGTCTGGAAGGTGCACCCATTTTGAATGTTTACAAGCAGTGGCCATTTTGGATATTTAAAGTGACAGCATTCTCATTCGGATTCCAGGGACCTAAGAATAGGCTCTGGTTGCCAAGAACGGCAGGGACATATGGGAGGCTGACAACAGGAAAGGAGACAGATGGTTGCTGTATAAGTGCTGCCAACTAGCAAACAGGAGGAGCACAGTACCCTGCTTATGTAGATAACATCCAAACAAAAGTCTTGGGCAAATCACTCCAACATACAATCACCATTTAAATATAAACACAAAAATGTTACAATGTCTGGGAGACAAGAGACCATCACAGTCCACACAAAGAAGCAAGATAAAGCAGGAGAAACAAGGGACCAGGATACAGACCCAGAACACATCCCTGAAGAAGCAGCAGCATTGGAACTCCCTGATAAGGAATTCAAAAGAATTATATTTAGATACCTTCAACAGATTGAGAGATAGATCAAGGGAAACACTGACAAAATTGAGGAAAACACAGAGAAGACCCTAGAACAATTTTGAAAGACAATACAAGAACAAAAGGACAAAATAAATGAAAAATTAGAAATGATACAAAACCTACAGATAGAAATCCAGAAGATTAATACTAAATTTTAAGAAATAGATAAGACATTGAAAGGGCAGAGAGTAGAACTGAATCAATGGAAGACAGAATTAGTGAGACTGAAGACAAATACCTCAATACTTCTTTGGAAAAGGATCAGTCAGAAAAATGATCAAAACAAAATGAAGAAAGCTGATGGTTCATGTGGGATACCATCAAAAGGAATAACCTACGTGTAATTGAAATTCCAGAATAGGTAGAGACAAATAAAACCACAGAGAAAATTGTCGAAGATTTGTTGGAAGAGAATTTCCCTGGTATGATGAAAGATGAGAAAATATCCATTCAAGAAGTACAATCCCGAACAGAATAGACCCCAAAAGAAAATCACCAAGAAACATCATTATCAAACTCACCAAAACTAAAGACAAAGAAAGAATCCTGAAAGCAACATGGGAAAAATGAAGTTACCTGTAAGGCACAAGCAATAAGACTAAGCTCGGATTTCTCGGCAGAAACCATGCAGGCAAGAAGACAATAGGATGGTATATATAAAACCCTGAAAGAAAAACATTTCTAACCAAGAATTATATACCCAGCAAAATTGTCTCTCAAATATAATGATGAAATTAGGACATTTCCAGATAAGCAGAAATTAAGGGAATTGTTAAAACCAGAAACCTTACAAGAGATGCTAAAGGGAGTCCTTTGGACAGAGAACCGACAACAGCAAAAACAACCGACCATTAACACATGATGACATAACCCAGAAAACAACCCAGTGTTGGAAGTATCCAAAGTAAATGAGCCTACAAGATTTTAAACAGGGAACCAGAGACATCAATTGACAAATGAGGACAACTACAAACCAAAAAGAGGGGAAAAAATTGTGTAGTTACAGAATTCTAAATGGTAGAGAAGTCAAGACAACTGCAAGACAGAACGAACCGTTCTAAACTTGGGAAGAAAATTATAAATCACAGGGTAACCTCAAGGAAAAATGATAAACCTTCACATCAAAATAAAAAAGAGGACCAGCACAAATATTTCTTGTTGTTGTTGTTATGTGCTATGGAGTTGGACCCAACTCATAGCAACCCCTCCTTGGGTTTCCAAGGCAGTATCACTACGGAAGTAAATTGCACAACCTTCTTTCCAAGGAGGAGCTATGAGTTTGAACCACCAGCCTTCTGGTTAGCAATCAAATGCCTTAGGCACTATGCTACCAGAGCTCCTAGCACAAATAGTTAGTAAAATACTAAAACAGTAGGAACGAAGAAAGTGGTAACACGATTCAAAAACAAAACAAGCTCAGCACAGAAAATTATATGGAAGAAATCAGCAACACCATGAAAATGCACATAACAAAATGACAGCAACAAATTCATATTTGTCGATAATTACACTGAATGTCAACAGATTAAATGCACCACACAAGAGACCGAGAGTTGGAGACTGGATAGAATACATAACCCACCAATATGCTGTCTATAAGAGATACACCTTAGAGACAAAGACAAAAATAGACTAAAAATCAAAAGTTGGAAAAAGATATATCAAGCAAATGGCAACCATAAAAGAGCAGGAGTGGCAATATTAATTTCTGAACAAATTGACTTTAAGACAAAAACCACTATAAGAGACAAAGAAGAACATTACCTAATGATTAAAGGATCTATTGAACAAGAGAACATCACAATAATAAATATCTATGCACCCAATGAAGGAGCCCCAAAATACATAAACCAGACTGTAACATAACTGAAAAGACAAATAGGTGACTCCACAGTCATAGTAGAAGACTTTAATACACCACTTTCAATCACAGATAGAACAGCTAGAAAGAAAGTCAGAAAAGACAAAGAAGAAGTAAACAATACAATCCACCAGCTTGACCTTATAGGCATCTACAGAACATTTCACCCAACAACAGCATAATATACATTCTTTTCCAGTGCACATAGCACATTCTCCAGGATAGACCATATGTTAGGCCACAAAGCAAGCCTTAATAAATTTAAAAACATGAAATACTGCATAGCATCTTCTTCTCAGATCACAATGGTATAAAATTAGAAATCAACAATAGGAAGATCAGTGGAAAAAGAGCAAACACATGGAAACTGAACCCTCCTTGAAAATGACTGGGTAATAGAAGAAATAAAAAATGAAATTTAAAAATTCCTTTAAAAAAGAAAGTCAAGGAAAGGTTTACATCCAAAACCAAACTCCCTGCCATCGAGTCAGATCCAACTCATAGCAACTCCTCCTTGGGTTTCCAAGCAGTATCACTATGGAAGTAGATTGCCCAACCTTTCTTCCAAGGAGTGGCTGGTGGGTTTGAACTGCCAGCCTTCTGGTTAACAGTCAAATGTCTTAGGCACTACACCACCAAAGGGAAGAAAATTTTCTCTATTGGTTACTAGGAATGGGAGAGGAGAGAAAAAAGATGGATAATTATAGGTAGGTTTGATATGGGTGCTCTCTTGGCCACAAAATTTTTTAATGACATTTTAATTTTTTTTTAAGAAATTATTGTTAAATAGTAAATTGAAAGATGTGCTTGTCTAAAATCATAATTTTCTTCATATCTTCATCTTCCATATTTTATTTAAAATAGATTTTTGTAGAGGCATCTTCTCTTTCCTTGTTTGCAGAGTCAGCTTTTGTAATCAGTAAGAGCAGAGTAGTAGTAGCTTCAAGTTTACTCTTTATGGTTTAGTCATTAACTCAGTAGAACTCAGTATTGATCTGTATAATCAGCCTCCCTTTGCCAATTTGATGATGTTTTTGTGGCCCTTCATCTTTGCCATTATTGTTATATGATCATGCTTTCATTCAGTCCTATGTACAAGCAGTGACTCAAATCCAAAATAACATCGAATGTGTAATGGAAGGTCTGTTGTTATAAAGTATTTGTCAGGAGTTCATGAAGTAGGACCAATTGTGGGTCCCTGCCCAGTGCACAGTCAGGCCAAAGCAGTTTGCACACCAAGTGATTAACAGGAGAGAAAATTATTTATTGCAAAACAGCAATGCAAGGAGATAGGGGCCAGTACTCAAATCTGACTCCCCGAATGGTGGTCGGGGTACAGTTTTTGTAAATTTCAGGAGAGGGGGGGTTATACATATTCATAAAACTTAAGGAATTTGGGCATGAATTAACTGAGGGTTGGCTAAAGTTTCCTTTGCCTTGGTTTAAAGGGCCATTCAATTTTTAATGCATTGTGCTTATGCACCAGATTGGTCATACCGGCTTCCTGTCATCAGCCGACCCGGGCTTAGGCAGAGGGGAGAATGTCAGTTCCCAGCAACTTTCTTCCTGTTTGTCTCACAGCGCATGTCCGTAGGCCAAGGTTAATTTTCACATTGTCTCCTTAGACACATTAACATACTTATCACCTGTTTCTAGGGGGATAGCATGGAAAGAATGTATAAATTGACCTTTCATTACATTTAGTTCTTAAGGAACAGAGTTATTATGTTTACTTATTTGTCTCCATCAGAGGTCCTATCTGTCTTAACGGCTGGGGGGGGGGCGCGGATAGTTGAGCTTTCATCCTATTCAGTTGTTAAGGAACTGTGTTATCATGTTTACTTATCTGTCTTCAACCAGGGATGCAGGCTGAACTTTGACTTCACTCGGTTTCATTCATACCACAATAATTGAAATTTTTGCTTTTTAAAAAAAAATTCTGATAAGCCATGTGCCATTTTGAATCATTTGTTGAAGAGAACTAAATGAATCCGTCAACTGTGTTTTGAAGGTTGATTTATGTGTGTCTAAAACTGGGAGAGCTCTGGTAGCGTAGTGCCTAAAGCCACTTGACTGCTCACCAGAAGGCTGGCAGTTTAAACCCACCAGCCACTCCTCGGAAGCAAGGTTGGGCAATCTACTTCCCTAGTGATACTGCCTCAGAAACTCAATGAGGGGGTCGCTATGAGTCAGTCCGACTCAAGGGCACATAACAACAACAACAACAATGGGAAACCAGCCTCTCCTCTAAAGGAAGGTTGGGCAGTCTACTTCCGTAGTGATACCACCTCAGAAACCCAAGGAGGAATCGCTATGAGTCGGATCGGACTGTACAGCACATAACAACAACAATGGGAAACAGACAGAATACATGTCCTTTGATCTAGTTGTCTTTGTAAAGGAAAGGGGGATATTTACAACCTTGTTTTGGAGAATTAACATGCATGAAATGAGAAGAGTACCTACATTGACTTGTACTCTTATTTGAATGCTTGGTTTTTTAATCTGATTTGATAGTAAATATCAAGAAATAAGAAGTGTAAAAGTAAAGACGTATGTGAAGATGGATAGGAATTAAAATAGCTGGTGGTGATAGGAGTTTTTTCTGCCCTAGAGGTTAGAGCAGAAAAATCTCCTGAATTTTAAAAATATGTGTGTGTAGATATGTATGTATATGAGCTCTTGTGGCATAGTGCCTAAGGCATCTGACTGCTAACCAGAAGGCTGGCAGTTCAAACCCACCAGCTACTCCTCAGAAGGAAGATTGGGCAATCTACTTCCATAGAGATACCACCTCAGAAACTCACGGAGGGGTCACTATGAATCAAATTGATTCAACAGCAATGAATTTGGCTTGATATAATTTGAGGAGCTCTGGTAGTGCAGTAGATAAGGCATAAGGTTGCTAACCAGGTCAGCAGTTCATACCCACCCAGCTGCATTGCTGAAGGAAAATGAGGCTATCTATTTCTGTAAAGATTTACATCCTTGAAGACTGAATGGGGGTTGTTATGAGTTGGAATTGACTCAATACAGTGGTTAGGTTAGGTGTAATTTAAACCAACCAAATTTGATTCTCTCATTATTAATTTTCATTCTTGATAATGAAATTTAAAATTCTCACTTTTCAATTAGTAAAGGCAAAATGTAAATAGTTGGTCAGTCTAGTAAAGGGTATATGGTAGTTCATGGACTTCTCGCAGCTTCTTTGCAAGGTTGGAATATGTCAAAATAAAAACATCTCTTTTTATTCTGAAGTATATTTTAACTTTTCTTAGAAGATTGACAGATACTCACATATTTATGTTTCTATTTCACTTTCATACCTATCATGTTGTGTTAGACTGGGTTCTCTAGAGAAACAAAACCAGTAAAGCTTGTAGAGAGAGAAAGAGAGAGATTTATCTTAGGAAAATGGCTCACTCACTTACAGAAGCTGGCAAGTCCAAAGTTCCTGGATCGAACGTCAAGCTGGAGGCTTTTCCACGTCAAGCTGGAGGCTTTTCCCGACTCTGCAGCCGCAGAGGCCGAGGAGCTCAGATCTGGCAGGCAGTACACCGACTGTTGACTCCAACGAATTACTAATCCAAGATCTCCAGGCCGAATGGTGGATTGTTCACTCACACACAGTGGTAGGCAGCACAACAGAATCCCAATCCACAGAAGAATGTCTCCTCTCCCAGGATGTCCACAGATACTGGAAGCAGGCCACATCCCTAGGGAAACTCCCTTTCAACAGATTGGCCACTCAAAGTCATCTGATCCCATCATGGGAACAACCACACCACAACAGCTCAAACCACACAGAATTATGGTCCAGCCAAATTGACCCACAGCTCCAACTATCACACATGTAATTACAAAGTCAGAAGTTGATAAAATTTTTTTGGGAAGAGGATGAGGAAATACACATTTTGTTTGTGATTATAGAGGCCTTTTAGTCACACACTCTATTTTTTTCCTTAACTTTTATTTCACAGACTTTAATTCTGTTGTGAAATTCTAAAATTCTTTTACCATCCAACTTACACTTTTTCTTCACATCTGTCCTTGGTCATTACAATTTTTTCATTAACATATTTTTTTTCCCCACTGACTGAATTATATACATTTTCTGCCTCTGTTATAATTATTCTGGTCAACTAGCAGTACATAGCTAATTCCTGAGATTACCAAAAGTGTAATTTCTGAGTCCAGACTTTTTAAATGTAATGTGTACATGAAGTTAACTTCACCTTGTAGAATTTATTCAATTAGATATTATGGTGATGTTTTGTAACACTTGGGAAGACTAGCTTCATCTTCCAGAATTGGAAGCTCACACTAGCAGTGATAAGTGACTAATCCACTTATAAGCAGTGAGTGAATCCAGAATATGATTTTACTAGAATTCTAATATTTTTACTCTCTGTGAGTTCTGACTGGTAGATAATGAGGCTTTTATTAAATCAGTGTTCTTGTCAGAACATCTAACCTTTGAGCGTCTGTTTTTTCATGTACCATATGATGATACCCCTTCTTCCCACCTGTCAGGGTTCTTCTCAAACAAATAAGGTGAAGTCACAGGCAGTGACTGGAAAACTATAAGATACTCTAGTATCTCATTTTTCTTTTTTCTTTATTACTCTGCATAACATTCTGTGGGTTTTTTGTTTTTTTTTTCCCCAATATAGTGCTAAACTGTTTGCCCTTTTAATCCATTGCCACATAGTTCTTACACCTGATATAACCTGGTAATTTTTTATCTTTTTGGTCAGTATTTTGCGTGAGTATTGCTGAGTAATTTCAAACTGTTTTCAACTTTATGGAGACCATACAGTTATCATGAAACCTGAGGATTATAACTTATTTAGGATACTTTAATCTTTTGTTTTTCAGTCCCAGGCTGTCTAATCTTCCTGGCTGGTCCCTAAAGGATGGAAATGCTTTCTTGGACAAGGTAATGATATCTACACCCAGTGGAAACCTATGTCTTGTCATACTGGAGCCACCCTGTAGTAATGTGACTGATGGGGCTCTTTTTTTTTTTTTTTTTCCATATCTATCCTTCCTAAAAAATCCTAGAGCCCATGTTAGCATCTCCAGTACTTGGTGATTATTATTTTCTAAGAGCTTTTTAGTGTATCAGATCCAATTTACTTATGTGTACAAATCCAAGTACGTCTGCTGCAAGTATGTTTTATCACCACAGAAAGAAAGTTGTTATTGTTAGAATTGTCATGTTAGTTTCAAAGGTGATGTTTATTAGAAAGTTCAATCCAGCCCATTTTGAGACTGTACTGACTCTATGACTGGAAAGAATAAACCTTTTTTTTAAATAACTTTAAAATACTCAAGTATTTTTATGAGTTATAAACCCCTGCTTCTGTCAGGAGTCAGATTAAGTAGGCTTTGTAAGAAGTTTGGGCCTTATTCTAAGAAGTTAGGGGAGGTCATGGAAGGTTGGTAGGACTGGGGAGGGAGCAGTTAGCATTGTTAGACTGGAACACTCTGGCCACTGTGTAGAGAATGATGAAGCAGCAGAGGTTTAACTTTTAAGAATCTTGCAAAGTGGAGAAGGCACATGCTCTTAGATAATTGAGTAATGGACCCTCCAGACTATAATCTATCGTTCTTTTCTACCCTTTTCTTGGTATTCTAGAATGGGCAATCATCTAGCTTGTGTTTTAAAAAAAAAAAAACTATTCTAGGAATCTAGGGTTTGGGCTCCTTTTCTGACTTTAATAGGAGCTCTGGTGGCATAGTACCTAAGAGATTTGACTGCTAACCAGAAGGCTAGCAGTTCAAACTCACCAGCTGCTCCTCAGAAGGAAGATTGGGCAATCTACTTCCATAGAGATACCGCCTTGAGGACCCAAGGAGGGGTTGCTATGAGTCAGAAGCAACTTGACAGCATTGAGTTTGGTTTTTTGTTTGTTTGTTTGTTTCTGACTTTAACCATCAACTGACTAGACCTAAAATAAATTACTTAAATTCTTTTTCTTTTCTAAGGCTATTACATTTTTTACATTAGGTTATTTCCTCAGTAATTCTTTCTCAGATCAGTATTTAGACAGTTAATTTAGGTACCTAAGGTACAAAAATGTTAAAGTATGACGTAGTCATATTTTGTACTAAAATAATCAGAGGCAAAAGAAGGTTAAGAACTGTAAAGCTCATCCAAGCCACTTCCTCATTCTCTAAATCATTCTTCCTCTCATAAATTTCACAATTGAAAAACTAAATATGGAGTTTAAAAATGCTTAAAATGATTCATCTGAATAAGGCATTTCCTTCTTGTAATAGATACTGTTAAATAAAGAGGTGTTTTTTTTACAGAATTAATTCCTATAACTGTACCCCAAACTAAAGTTTAAGCCAAATGCATTTTAAAAACACAGCTCCTGGTAAAATTATGTGACATTCAGAAACTTGTGCACCTGATTTCAGCTTAATTCTCCTGCTGGCTATAAATCATTTTTCCCCGAGAAAGCTCAGAAGCATCCCATTACCAGTGCATTGTGAGCGAAATGACTTGCATGTATATGTGGGAGTATTTCATTAGAAGGGAGTGGTGAATAAAATGCAGTGACATTGTAAGTGTTTGGAATGGCAAATATGCCTCTCCAGGCCAGGAAGGATAAGAGTCCAGAGAGGACTTTATCATAGAGGGTAGACATGCCCTGATGTAGTGTTATGGGGAAGAAAACTACATAGCAAGTTTAAGATCATGCAAAGCTTTGAAATTTTCCGTGATTTGTCTTTGATCATTTTTAACCTCATCCTAAGGGAGCTAGGAGTCGTCTCCTGTTAAACATAATTGTTCATTTGTTTTTAGTTGTCATGTACATTGTAATTAAGCACTGTTTTTAATCTCTTTTGGCTCAGCCTATCACTGGTTAATAATATTCATATAAGGAGAAGAACCAGACTTGACAGGAAAATGCTCAATCAAGGTTCTGATATAAGACTCACAAGGGACAGTAAAATTCAAAAGGAAAATAACATGTAGTTGTTACTGTTGTTAGATGCTGTCAAGCTGGTTCCAACTCACGGAGACCCTATGTACAACAGAACGAAACACTACCCAGTCCTGTACTGTCCTTAAAATCATTGTTGTGTTTGAACCCTTTGTTGCAACCACTGTGTCAGTGCATCTTCTTGGAGTCTTCTTCCCCGCCCCCCCCCAACTTCCTCTCTACCCAACACGATGTCCTTTTCCAGGGACTGGTCCCTCCTGATAATATGTCCAAAGTATAAAGACTGTCTTGCCATCCTCACTTCTGAGGAGCATTTTGACTGTATTCCTTCCAAGACAAATTTGTCCATTCTTCTGGCAGTTGAGGATATATTCAGTGTTCAAAAACATCAATTCTTCTTTGGTCTTCATTATTCGTTGTCCAGCTTTTGCATGCATATGAGGCGATTGAAAATACTATGGCTTGGATCAGGTGCACCTTAGTCTTCAAGGTGGCATCTTTGCTTTTGAACACTTTGAAGAGGTCTTTTGCTGCAGATTTGCCCAATGCATTATGTCATTTGATTTCTTAACTGCTGCTTCCATGGATGGTGACTGTGGATCTAAGTAAAATTAAATCCCTGACAACTTCAATATTTTCTGTTCATCATAATGTTGCTTATTGGTCCAGTTATGAGGATTTTTGTTTTCTTCATGTTGAGGTGTAATCCATACTGAAGGAAGTCGTCTTTGATCTTCATCAGTAAGTGTTTCAAGTCCTCTTCACTTTGAGCAGGCAAGGTTGTGTCATATGCATATCTCAGGTTGTTAATGAGTCTTCCTCCAATCCTGATGCCTCATTCTTCTTCATTTAGTCCAGCTTCTAGGATTATTTGCTTAGCAAACACATTGAATAAGAATGGTGAAAGTGTACAAACAACCCTGATGCACACCCTTCTTGATTTTAAACTAGGCAATGTCCCTTGCTCTGTTCAATCAATGGCCTTTTGGTCTATGTACAGGTTCTGCATGTACATGACAGTTAAGTTTTCTGTAATTCCCATTCCTCACTATGTTAATTATAATTTGTTACGATCCACACAGTCAAATGCCAACATACAATCAACACCCTGTTTTTGCATAAAGATAGAGAGTAAAATCATTCAAACTCTGATATATAAATTTGTATATGTGTATAACATATATAAATATATGTCCAATGACTAAAAGAAACACTGTAGAACAGAACTTCAAATAATATCTTTCTGGAAAGAGCAAATCTATCAGCCAGTTGATATTTTTCACTGGTTTCATTAAACAACCATAGATAGCTTTGGCCTTACTGGTATTAAAAAAAAAAAAAAAAAAAAAAACTAGTTTATATTATTGGAGAAGGAACAGAAAAACTTGAAGGATGTAATCAATGTCACCAAATTGTACATGTAGAAATTATTGAATTGGTGTATGTTCTGCTTTGTATATTCTCAACAAAAAAATAAATATTTTATTTTCTGTATATGAGTTTAAAGTCTCAGATTAAAAAACTCTAATGGCCTTTTGGAGGCATTATAACAGTCAGACCCTGTTGGTGGCCCACATACATCTTTGGAGTCTTATCACTTCATGTGCTCCATCAGAATTCCAGCTGCCAATACTTGTTTCACTCTGCCTGGAAGATTTTTCCTAAAGCTGCACAAAATGGTTGTTCTTGTTACATGCCATCGAGTCAGCAATGACTCATAGCAACCCAGTGTACAACAGAACAAAACACTGCCTGGTTGTGCACCATCCTCACAACCCTAACCATGCTTGAGCCCATCATTGCAGCTACTGTGTCAATCCATCTTGTTAGGGTCTTCCCCTTTTTTGCTGACCCTCCACTTTACCAAGCATGATAGCCTTCTCCAGGGAATGATCCCTTCTGACAACATGACCAAAGTAGGTGAGATGAAGTCT
>NW_006921640.1:5773833-5782954 GCF_000298275.1 Orycteropus afer afer
TCTATGTACAGGTTCCTCATGAGTACAATTAAGTGTTCTGGAATTTCCATTCTTCTCAGTGTTATCCATAATTTGTTATGATTCACACAATCAAATGCTTTTGCATAGTCAATAAAACATAAGTAAACATCTTTCTGGTCTTCTTTGCTTTGAGCCAAGATCCATCTGATATCAGCAGTGATAATCCCTCATTCCACATTCTCTTCTGAATCCAGCTTGCATTTCTGGAAGTTCCCTGTTATGTACTGCTGCAACTAGTTTTGAATTATCTTTAGGAAAATTTTACTTGTGTGTGATATTAATAATGTTTTTACATTCTGGTGGATCACCTTTCTTCGGAATGGGTACAAATATGGATCTCTTCCAGTCAGTTGGCCAGGTAACTGTTTTCTGAATTACTTGGCAGATGAGTAAACGCCTCCATTGTAGGATGCATTTGTTGAAACATCTCAGTGGGTATTCCTGGAGCCTTTTTTTTTCATCAGTTCCTTCAATGCAGCTTCAACTTCTTCCTCCATTGATTCTTGATCATATGCCACTTCCCAAAATAGTTGGACATCGACCAATTCTTTTTGGTACAGTGACTCTGTATTCCTTCCATCTTCTTTTGATGCTTCTTGCATCATTCAATATTTTACCCATAGTATCTTTCGATATTGCAACTTGAGGCTTGAATTTTTTCTTCAGTTATTTCAGCTTGAGAAATGCTGTGCATGTTCTTCCTTTTTGGTTTTCTATCTCCAGGTCTTTGTACATTTCATTATAGTAATTGACTTTGTCTTCTCTGGCTGTTCTTTGAAATCTCCTCTTTAACCCTTTTATCTTGTCATTTCTTCATTTGCTTTAGCTACTCTCTGTTCAAGAGCAAATTTAAGAGTCTCTTCTGATATCCATTTTGGTCATGTCTTCCTTTCCTATCTTTTTAATGACATTTTGCTTTCTTCATGTATGATGTTCTTGATATCATCTGGTTTTCTCTCATTGGTGTTCACAGTGTCAAATCCATTCTTTATATGGTCTCTAAATTCAGGTGGGATATAAGCAAAGTCATATTTGGCTCTCGTGGACTTGTTTTAATTTTCTTCAGCTTCATCTTGAACGTGCATATTAGCAGTTGATGGTCTGTTCCACAATCAGCTCCTAGCCTTGTTTGAGCTGAAGATAATGAGCTCCATTGCCTCTTTCCACAGATGTAGTAGATCTGATTTCTGTGTGTTCCATCTGGTGAGATCCACATGTATAGCCGCCATTTATGTTTTTGAAAAAAAAAATATAGATATATTTGCAATGATTATGTTGTTGGTCTTGCAAAATTCTGTCATGCTATCTCTGGCATCATTTCTGCATCAAGGCCATATTTTCTGACTACTAGTGATTCTTTGGGAGCTCTGGTAGCATAGTGCCTAAGGCACTTGACTACTAACCAGAAGGTTGATGGTTCAAGCCCACCAGCCTCTCCTTGGAAGGAGGATGGGGAAATCTACTTCCATAGTGATATTGTCTCGGAAACCCAAGGAGGGGTCGCTATGAGTTGGGTCCGACTCAACGGCACATAACAACAACAAACAACAACAAGTGATTCTTTGTTTCCAACTTTTGCATTCCAATCACTAGTAATCATCAATACATCTTGATTGTGTGTTTGGTCAATTTCAGATGGCAGAAATTGGTAAAAATCTTGAATTTCTTCATCTTTGGCTTTAGTGGTTGGTGTGTAAATTTGAATAATAGTAGTATTAACTGGTCTTCCTTGTAGGCATATGGATTTTATCTTATCACTGACAACATTGTACTTCAGGACAGATCTTGAAAAGTTCTTTGTGACAATGAATGTGACTCCATTCCTCTTCAATTTGTCATTCTGGGCACAGTAGATCATATCATTGTCTGATTCAAAATGGCCAATACCAGTCCATTTCAGCTCACTGATATATAGGATATCAATCTTTATGCATTCTCTTTCATTTTTGACAATTTCCAGTTTTCCTAGATGCATACTTTGTACGTTCCACATTCCAATTATTATTGGATATGTGCAGCTATTTCTTCCCATTTTGAGTTGTGCCCCATCAGCCAATGAATGTCTCAAAAGTTTTACTCCATCCTGGACATTAAGGTCGACTCTACTTTGAGGAGGCAGCTCTTCTCCATTTGGATTTTGAGTGCCTTCCAACCTGCAGAACTCATCTTCTGGCATTCTAGACAACGTTTCAGGTGTGTTCATAAAGTTTTCCAGTAACATATCAGACAGTGTTTTGCTGCTACTCATAAGGTTTTCACAGGCAAAGTTTTTCAGAAGTGGATAGCCCCTTCTTTCTTCCCAGTCTGTGTAAATCTGGAAGCTCTGCTGAAACCTGTTGACCATTGGTAACCATGCTGGTATTTGAAATGCTGGTGGCATAGCCTCCAGCCTCACAGCAACACACAAGCCACCACAGTACAACAAAGTGAAGGACAAATGGTGGCCACAAAATAAAGGAGCTGTTACATAAATGTCTCAGATCCTTTATCCCGTAGTAGGATAACTCTGAGATGTATGCTTTATACTGTTTCTCAGAGTTTCCCCACAGGAATAAGTGCCCGTTGCCCACTGTGGTATGTGGCTCATTAATATATCCTTTATCAGCCACCTGCCTGTCCTTTTATCACTTCCCCGTTCTCCTGCTGTGTTTTCAGCACCTCTTTGCTCTCAACCCCTTTTCTCAGGGTCTACTTCTGGAGCAACCCAAACTAAGACAGGTATGCTAAATATGGTAGGTCATGGGCAGGGTAGAGAGTTGCACTATGTTATATTTCTTTTGAATGAATACATTTGGTAATTTTTGCAGGGGCAAAGATTATAGTCATAGTTGTAGTGGTGGTAGTTTTATCCTTACTACCTATTCCTCTTCTTGCTTGGCCCTTTCCCCCAATTGTGAGGAGAAGAAAGAGACTCTTTGTAATTTGTCTGGGGCCATAATTCCTAACCTGATTGATAACATAATCTGGAGATGCTTGTTACAAGTACTGATTCCAGAGGTGCTTCACCAGAGTTTCTGATCCCTTAGGTCTTAGATAGAACCCAGGAACTTTGACTTTAGTTAGTATCCCCAGATAATTCTGATATTGCTAGTATAGTCCACATAAACACTATTTGGAAACCGTTAGATCAAGGGTTACTGGAAGCAGCTTCCCTGAAAAGGCATCTAGAAATGTGTGTTCTAGTTCTAAGTCTGCCACCAATCAGCATTTTTACCCAAATAAGGCACTTAGCCTCCTGAGCCTAAATAGGGAACAAAACCAAAACCAAACCTACTGCCATCGAGTCGATTCCAAGTCATAGTGATCCTATAGGACAGAGTAGTACTGCCTCATATGGTTTCCAAGGCTGTAAATCTTTATGGACGCAAACTGCCTCATCTTCTTCCTGGGAGCCATTGGTGGGTTCAAACTACTGACCTTTTGGTTAGCAGCCAAATGCTTTAACCACTCTACCACAAAAGCTCCTCCAAACAGGAAACTATTGACTTAAATAGCCTTTCAGCTTCCCTCCAGTTCTAGCAGTCTGATTTCTCATAAAAAGTTTGTGTTTTGAATTAAATTTCTTTGATGTTTCTTCTACTGGGTATCTCTTCCTATGGATCTTTTTCCTTTTCTTTTAGGAGCTAAAAGAGTGCTCGGGTCACGTATTTGTGGATTCTGTGCCTGAATTCTGTTTACCAGAGGTAAGATTAAAGTTAATCTTATTGTAGAAACAAAGCATATCCTGTAATCTCTCCAAATAAAATCTAGAAATAATTTTAAGGGGCTTAGCTTCCTGTTTTCAACTTGAAATGCATCTGTTTTTCTAGGCACATAGTTATACGGTTTTTCATATTGTTTATAAATGATTTAAGTCACTCCCTTCTTCTACTCCTAACTCTTTGTATAAATCCCCACTAACACTTCTACTGGAGCATAGTTTTGAGTAAGGTAAGAAAATAGTTCAAATCTTTTAGTTTTGTAATTAAAGTGCCTATATGCATAGATTAACTATGCTTTTTTACCTTATCTTGGTTACACTGTGTAATTGAGAGTTTATATTATCCAATAAATGCCAGTAAAATTAAAAATTTTTACTGACTTGAAATATACTTAATATTGCATGAAATGCATAAATTTTGAACTAAGTCATGTATATGTGTCACATTATCATAGTGAGACATGTTATAAGGACTGTAAAGATTTGGGGCCAGTCTCATAGTTTTAAAGGAACATGAAATTAGTTTCCAGTATTTTGAAAGGAAACCAATCAATCTCAACTGACAGGCCTAATCCCTTAGTGGCCTAGGGTGGGGATCTCAACAGACAAATAAAATGTTAGGAAGCCAGTGTCTAGTCCAAAGTTCCTGAGGAAATCAGTGAGAAGCTGCCGCCAAGTGGATTACAATCCCTATAAAAAATACTTCCATGATTCAGTGTTAAAGAGAAAAGAAAATTTGGAATACAGTTTGCCTTACTTTACATTCTCCCCATTGATGCCCTGTAAACTTTTTTTTTCCCCTTCATCTCTGAAGTATGTGTATGTGTCCTTTTAGGATACCAGAGGGAAAGAGAAGAAGAAAAAGAGATGTACTTGGTAATTGAAGGTGGCAGTTTTGAGATATAGTAGTGAGAAGAGTAAGGGTAGAGAGTTACAAAGAATCCTGAGCTCTTCCTCACTGCTTTTGAGTCTTTCTGTCATCCTCATTTGTCAGTTAGGAATTGGTGGTGCATTTAAGGTTTTATGATACAAGTTAGTAATAGTCACTGTGTTAGAGTCCTAGGGCATTGTGTGACTGGGAGAAAATAGGAGAGGAGTAAAAGCAACAGAGAAGTACCTAAAATAATCCAGTTACTTTGCTGACCTGTGGGTGAACGAGGCAGACCCAATCCTATTACTCATGGAATTTGTAATCTAGTGCAATTACCTTAAATATTTTTGTATCCCTTACAGGATCTAGCACAGTATGGTGAGCAACCAATAAATTGTGGTTATTTTGACCCAATTCAAGGTCTACAGAATTCCAAATTAAAATGTTATTTATTGGACTCCATTGAATGAAAGTATGTCAGTAACTACATAAGTGTGAGCCTACAAACATGTTTGAATATTAAATGTATTTCTCAGGGGAAAAATGAAAAATATCTATGTAGACACTCTTGACATCTATACAGACAGAATTAGTTATATATATACATGTTGTTGTTAGGTGCTATCAAGTCGATTCCACCTCATAATAACTTTATGTATAGCAACAAAACGCTGCCCAGTCCTGCTTCATCCTCACAGTCTTTGCTGTGTTTGAGCCCATTGTTGCAGCCACTGTGTCAGTCCCTCTTGTTGAAGATCTTCCTCTTTTTCAACAACCCTCTAGGAAGCATGAAGACCTTCTAAGGACTAATCCTTCTGATAATTTGTCCAAAATTCGGCTGTTCTGATTACCTACTACCACTCAGACAGGTATATATACCACAGATGGGATACTTGAACAAGCAGGAGTTTATTCTCTTAGAGGTTGGAGGCTTTAAGTTCAAAGTGCCAGGCTCTAGGGGCTGTGTGAAAGCCCCTCGACCTTGGGCTTCAGCTCTGTCTCTTGCTCCCAGCCTATTGAAGCTAGAGGCATTTCTTCACTCAGGCAGCTACTGGCTGCTGAGGCTAACAAGCCCAAGGTTGACAAGTAAAAAGACACCGTCCCGATGTTACCAAAACACACAGCAGGCCATTAATTTAAGTCTATTGAAAGTCCCAAGGTCAGCAGAGCATGGCAGGCTGCTGAACAAATGACACGGCTACATGCCAGGTTCAAGCATACCATAAAACTAGAGACTATCTTCAAGGCTTCTCCTTATATACAGGAGGCAGACCACATCCCAAAAGCACCTACTCAGCTGCTTGTGGTAGATCCCACCATGGAGTTGATTGCAGTCTCATCATGGGGAATAACTACCACCAGCTGCCCAACCACTCAACCAGGCCCAGCCAAGGTGACATACAAATTTAACTATCACAACAGTCTTGCCATCATCGCTTCTAAGGAGCATTTCGGCTCCACTTCTTCCAGAACAGCTTTGTTTGTTCTTCTGGCAGTCCATGATATATTCAATACTCTTCACCAACACCATAATTCAAGTGCACCAGTTCTTTGGTCTTCCTTATTCATTGAGGAGTTTTTGCATGTATATGAGGAAATTGAAATATCATGGCTTGAATCAGGTGCACCTTAGTCCTCAGGTGACATCTTTACTTTTAAACACTTTAAAGAAGTCTTTTGCAGCAGATTTGCCCAGTGCAATATGTCCTTTGATTTCTTGACTGCTGCTTCCATGAATGTTAATTGTGGATCCAAATGAAATGAAATGTCTGATAAACTCAATCTTTTCTCCATTTATCATGATGTTGTTTATTGGTCCAGTTATGGAGATTTTTGGTTTCTTTATGTTGAGATGTAGTCCATACTGAAGGCTGTAGTCTTTGATTTTCATCAATAAATGTTTCAAGTCCCCTTCACTTTCAGCAAGCAAGGTTGTATCATCTGCATATCACAGGTTGTTAATGAGTCTCCAATCCTGATGCCATATTCTTCTTCTTATAATCCAGCTTCTCAGACTAGTTGCTCA
The DNA here is from genome assembly GCF_000298275.1 of Orycteropus afer afer. Classification (NCBI taxonomy): domain Eukaryota; kingdom Metazoa; phylum Chordata; class Mammalia; order Tubulidentata; family Orycteropodidae; genus Orycteropus; species Orycteropus afer. Next base: position 5,780,452 of record NW_006921640.1, read on the forward strand.
ACATACAAACTGCATAAGAATGGTGAAAGGATACAACCCTAATGTATATCTTGCCTGATTCTAAACCACACAGTATCCCCTTGTTGTGTTCAAGCAAGTTTTCTCATAATTCTAGATTCTGTGAACTGTTTTATATTGAAAGGAAATTTCAAATATTCTCACCCAGTTTCTGTGTATATGAGGAAAGGAGGTGATGCTTTTGAGTTTTATTGTTGCTTAGACTGTTATTCCCATTGTTTCCTTCTGAATCTATCACTCAGCTACTCTGTCTTAATTGCTTTATTTGTTTAAAAATGGTTCTAGAGAAGTAGTAGATGGTTGGAGCAATGAAGTGTTACATGATCCTTCATCTTGATAGAAAGTAAAGATATTATATTGGAAGGGCTGTGCTCAGCATGGAGTTAAGGATGGTATAAATTGGCTATTTTTGTTATTAAGTATTTTATTCAAATAGATTGTCATTGCCCTAGCAGTGAGTATCTTATGACCTCTAATCAACATGCTGTCCTCAGAAGCCTATAATGCCTTGCAGCTTTATTAAATTAACTTATCTTATATGTAAAGTCATTCAACCAAAAAATACCCACAGCCAAAATGACATGGTGCCTCTTATCATTTGCTGATGTCACAGAGATCTTTGTTACTTCTCTGTTGGAGAGATACTAGTTTAATTACCTGTTCTAACTAAATACCTTCCTTGACTTTACCTTACGCTTGTCCCTTAGTGCACTATATAATTTTCCAGGGTTAACTCTTCCATGACGGAGAGCTCAGTAATTGGTATGTTGTCTGAACCTTGTTGTTGTTACTTGCCGTCGAGTCAGACCTGACTCATAGCGACCCCTCCTTGGGTTTCTGAGGTAGTATCACTACAGAAGTAGATTGTCCAGCCTTCCTTCCGAGGAGTGTCTGAACCTTAGTATCTCACTTATCCCCACAGAAGGCACTGCTTTTAAAGATACAGTCCTTTAACAAATGGTACCCAGACCTATTAAGGAGTGGGAGGGGGCAGAGAGGAGTCACTACAGGATTTTGACCTCACAGAGATTCAGTTATTGAAGGGCAAAGCGATAATCTGAGGTGCAGTTGAACAGTGTGAAGACTGCTGTAGAGATGCATTAACTGGTTTGGGAGTTCTGAGGAGTAAGTGGTTTCTTTCATCTGTGAAAATCAGGAGGCCTTGGTGGAAGAAGTGACATTTGAACTGAGCCATAAAGACAGGTAGGAATTAAATACATGGGGAAAATATTCCATTCTATTAACTCAGCAATAAAAGTTTCCATAAAATTTACCAAACATAGGTAGCATTGTCCCTCAGCTGCTAGCTTATCTTTTCCCTTTTCACATTACCTGAATAATGGAGTGAAAGGGTAGAATTGAGTTTAAGATTAGGCTAGAATATAAGAGTATAATTTCTTTCATGACCCCTCTGTGTGTGCATGCCCTCTCTAACAGTAGTAGTCAAAAGTTACCCCCCACATTTGACATTTGAAGAGCTGGTTTCTGTGTGCTGCTTTCCTTGTTTCGTATTCATCTACAACAGTACTGCATTACATTCTAGTATGCCTTTATAGCTTATGTTGTCCTCCTTCTGCTTCAGGTTACCTGTTTTCACTTGCCAGGCAGCAGGTGCTGAGGCATCCTGTTGTCATTTATCCTCACGTGTCTAACTCAGAAGAATTAGTAAAATCAGAGTGCTGCTGGTAGACTGGCTACATTCACATTGTTCACAGTCCTGTCCTGCTACATGATGTCAATATTAGGAATTATCCTAAAATGAGAGAATAGAAGTATTGCAGGAAAAGTGTCATTATTCTTTAGTACAAAAAGTACTTCTCTGCATCTGACAACATCATTTTTCAGATACATCATGTTGATCTATGAGCCCTGTACAGATATGTATCATTCCCTCCCCTTTCTTTTCAGACCGAGCTAATAGATCTGTCTACGGTAGATGTGATCCTCATCTCTAACTATCACTGCATGATGGCACTGCCCTACATCACTGAACACACTGGTTTCACAGGCACTGTCTATGCTACAGAACCCACTGTGCAGATCGGCAGGTGAGAGTATTTATTCTTAGCTCATTCAAATGTGTCTGGAAAGCTCCTTTCTGTCAGTGGTGACTATTTAATTGGATTTCATGCCAGGAGTGATTGTTATTTCCTTCTGTGCAACTTACCCAAAGAAAAGGCTTGTGTAGGTACCTCACTAGATAAAGATATGTTTAGTGGAATTCCTTAATCTTAATCTTTTTTTCACATATGGGAAAGAGTTTCCAGAGATGGCTCTCCTGTGCAGATGATTGCAATTAAGGGAGGCCACAGTGATGCCGGAAGAGCTAACATATCTGTCCTGGAAGAACTGCAGCTGGAATTCTCCTTGGAAGTGAGAATGGCCAGACTTGGTCTCACCTACTTTGGTCATGTTGTCCGAAGGGACCATTCCCTGCCTAGGTACTACTGTCAACCACTCGGAAGGGGATCTGTGTGGGAGATCC
>NW_006921640.1:5783119-5793222 GCF_000298275.1 Orycteropus afer afer
GCCAGGCAAAAGACAGGCATAGGAGTTGAACATTTACCTGGGATAGATACACTCCTTGGAGAGAACAATCATGGGAGAAAAAGGGCTGAGTATGCGCAGTGAGACAGTTCGGGGGGCATGGTTGCAAAGAGGGATGGACATATAGGGAAGAGGCGACTGTCGGGGGCAGGTGAGAGGGGAGCTGATGCACTGTGGTGAATTGTGGTCGGTATTGTGAGACGGGGTATGGGTGGGCTGCTGTATGGAAGGTGAATTTGCTCTGAATTTTCACCCAGATCACGGTGAAAAAAAAAAAAAATGAAGGAGCCATTCCCTAGAGAAGGATATCATGCTTGGTGAAGTGGAGGGTCAGCAAAGAAGAGGAAGGCCCTCAATGATATAGATTGACACAGTGGCTGTAATGATGGACTCAGGTATAGCAAGGATCATGAGGCTGGCCCAGGACCAGGCAGTGTTTTTTTTGTTCTGCTGTGCGTAGGGTCGCTATGAGTCAAAGCCGACTCAATGGCACCTAACAACAACAGTGGTGCACAGCAAAGAGTTTCAGGGAAAAGGAGCATAGCATATTTAAGAAAAGAGGAAGAAATGACATAACTTTGCTTGCAAAGTGTTTCACCCTTTTTCTGGTTTAATAGAGACAGCTTGTAAAAAACAGGATAAATAATTAGATGGGTAGGTTGTTTCTACTGTTGATAGAGTAAAATTTGGGACTCTAAGAAATAAAAACTACAAAGTATTCCTTTGATTTTGAGAGTGCTCTACTTTCTCTTTCTTGGCTCCTACCAAGCTTCTTCATAACATAGCTGGTTACTACAAGTAGCATCATAGTGAGAACAAAAAATCATGTGAAGAAAATTATCCCAGGAAAAATAATTATTTTGAAGTCAATTGACAAATATGGTATCAGTTCAAACTAGTGGGTCCAATATATGGGAACTCCAAATACATGTAGACTCCTGAGTTTGGGTTCTAGTGTCTTGCAGATGTCTAACAAAGTAGAAGTATAAGAAATCAAACAAAATATTTGCTTGTTTTTGTGTCAAGCCACATTACCTGCAATGCACACAGGAAAATGAGTCTGAGGAAGGACTGTTACAGGAAAGTAAAACACTCAACAAAATAGATCTGTTTCAATGAAAGGATAAACTGAAAACACTGAACTCTAGTGTGAAAATTTTAAAGCATGAAGATGGACATACCAGACTATTCTCACGACAGCCACAGTCAGAATGATAATGAGCGTGGTTCCCAGTTCTTGGAATTCTGGAACAAGCATTGACCCTTCATCGTTGAAGGAGGAGATAGTATTAGGACTAAATAAATAAATGGAAAAAATAAAGTTGTTCAGAATTCAAATGATAATAAACTGTGGTTTGCCATATGCGTATGTTGACTCTGAGAGGATTTAAGCCAGTATGGATTCTTTGTGCTAGATTATGAATGAAATTCAAGATGTTGAAATTCTCTTTCCAGCTTTTGGCCAACCTCCAGCCATCAAGAATTTATAGAATTCTTTGTCCCGTATATTCCCTATATCACATGTACCATTGAGCCTATAAAGTGAGATATTGTTTAGGGTCTCTCCACTCTTACGAACTTCAGAGCCCATCCTTTTACACATCTTTTAGTTAACTTTTTAGGATTAGTCCTAAGAGTATTCTTCTGCATAGAATTTTGCTAATTCCCAAAACATGTCAAAATTTATTTTATCACTTTAAAATATCCATTAATATTGTCATTTCTAAAAAACAGCCACTACCACTACTCCTGCTGCCACCAAAATAAGGTACTTCATAGTCATGTAACATTTTCTCCTTTTGTATTTTTAGTAACAAAGGCAGAGGTTCTTTGAGTGTTAAACCTTAGGCATCTGTATCTCACTGTTTAGAGACAAGAAACACACCAGGCTTGTTTTAAAGGGAAATTTTAATCTTAATGTTTAGAATTTTAAACATGGAAATTCACTGAGAAGGCTAGGATTTTGTTTAACTTTGTGTAAAATGGTGCCCACATTTTTTTTTTTTTAATTGTGATTTGGATGAAGATTTACAGAGCAAATTCACTTTCCATACAGCAGTTCACATACACTTGTCTCATGACATTGACCACAATTTACCACAATGCAACAGCTCCCCTCCCACTTCCGCCCGATATTTAAAGATGATGTCCACGTTTATATGCAACAGAGGAAGATGATGGTGAGGAGTGAGCAGTCTTCTGACTGCAGTGTTAGCATGGTGTTTTTCTAATATTTTTTTTAAGAGGTTGTTTTACATTCAATGTTACATGTACATTTAATTTCACTCTCCATTTACCATGCCCCACCCTAACCTAGTCTCCTCCCCTCCTTGCCTAGTAACATCTTTATGGATGTTAGTCACTTTTTGTTTGTTTGTTTATACTCAGGCTTCTCATGGAAGAGCTGGTGAATTTTATTGAAAGAGTGCCAAAGGCTCAGTCTGCCTCCTTGTGGAAGAATAAGGATATACAGCGGTGAGGACTATTCCTTTCTCTTCCTGCAACTAACTGTAGAGCCTTATTGTTTCCCAAAGTACTCATTTGTTTTCTTATTTTATGTTTAAAGAGGTATACTGTTATAACTGAAGTTTTTTTCCCCATTTTATGAAAGGGTTATATATGATTCACCTAATTTAGGGACGCAACTATGTATAGGTATAGGAGTTTTTAGAAATTAGTAAAGTGGCTTTATCTTTGAGGTGCTCAGAGTTTAAAAGAAAATCAGACAATGAAACAGGTAAATTACAGTCCCACATGGCATATATTATAAGAGATATCTCACTACAGTGGTGTAAGCATTTGGAGAAAGAATAATTTTCTCTGCCAAAGGGAAGCTCAGGAAGAATTCTTTAGGAAATGATAATTAAGCTGGGTTTTGGAGGAAAAAAATTACTTTTCCAGATTTAAAAAAAGAAGAAGAAGAAGAGTGGTCCAAGCACAGCATCATTGAACATAATGTCTTCAGGGAATAGTGAGAAGTTCAGTTTGGTTTAGGGTGGGTAGAGAGTGAAAAGATGAAACTAATGAGGTAAGTTGGAAGGAGATAATGAAAAATTTAATATGTGAAGTTTGGATTTTATATTCTAGAGAGTGGAAAATGGCTGGATCGTATTTATTGTGGAGAAGGCAACTCCCGAAGTAGTACAAAGGATCAATGGGAATGCAGAGACAAGGGGACAGTAAAACAGGCTGTGGGTCTGTTTCAGAAGCCCAGGGGAGATCAGAAAGGCCTGAGTTAAAGCATGAAGAGGAGAGGTCTAGTTAAAAAGTAATTTCTGAGGAAGAATTAAAAAGAATTGGTAAGAATTATTAAAAAAAAAAAAAAAAGCAAGGAAAGAAGTAATTAGGACAGTGAGAGGAGAACTGAGTATAGTAGTCTAGTAGCCAAGGGAATACAGGGTGGTCAGTGGTATCTGATGCTGTGGAAATATTAGGTAAGCTGGAGATAAGGCCCTTTGCTATAGAAATAAGGAGTTCATTAACAATCCCAGAGAGATTAGCTTCAGTAGAGTGCTAGGATCAGAAACCAGTTTGTAGAGGTAAAATAAATCAAATTATAAGCAGTTTGACTCCACTTCCATGGTAACTTAGAACATTAGTCATTCTTAATATCCAGGGATCTCTATAGCCCTAGCAACTGCTGCTTCCACCTCCCAACCAAAAACCAAACCCACTGCTGTCGAGTCGTATCCAACTTATGGCGACCCCTCCGGTATCACTATGGAAGTAGATTGCCCAACCTTCCTTCCAAGGAGTGGCTAGTGGGTTTGAACCACCAACCTTCTGGTTAGCAGTCAGATGCCTTGGGCACTACTCTACCAGAGCTCCCAGGCACTATAATAATCCCAGCCTTCAGGTTTGGGCACTGCAAGTCTGCATTAAAAACATCCTTTGACTTCTCAGGGAGTGTATGATCCATACACTCCTACCCAAGTCTAAGTTTTTCCAGCTATCTTGCAACTGACCGCTCTTTCCCACCAGATCAGTGATGTGTTAGCCATCTCTTTATCTAAAAACTAGAATGTCTTAGATTTTGTGAATCTTCATTTTACAAGAATATGTTTATGTAGCTAGGGGAATATGGTGTTTTTTTCTGCTGTGAATGTTTCAGAGTTATGAGGTGAGGGTATGAATCTCCTCTGTGTGCTTATTTGCAAATATTCCATTATTTTGTTTAATTTATGTGATACTCTGTGTGTGCCAGGTCCTATTCCAAATGTTTTATTCATGTAGTATATCTAATCCTTTAACAGTTCTTTAATGTTTCCATTTTACAGAAGAGAAAACAGGCAAAGAGAGTTGCCCAATTTGTAGTGGTGGGATCTTGCTTCTCTCATGTCTCTACACTCCCATCCATTCTCCATGCTATTTCCAGAGTTACTTTCTCCAAACCCAGACAACTTAATTAGTCCATGTCAGGCCCCCCTCTTGAGCACACACCTCTTCCAGCATGTGTGTGAGCTTCCTAGTCTGTGAGGGGAAGAGTATCTTTATCTGTGCACATTTTTTCCCGTGTTTTATGGGATCTTTTTTATGTTTCTGTTTTCTTGTTTGGGGATATGGTGTATATATGACTTCACATTAAGAAACATTTTATGGACATGCACATATGTGAGTCTTCTGTATGTGTGTGAATGGCATTCTTAATCCAACCTGCTCTGTCAGCTGTAGTACTTGATCCCTCCCCTCCTTATTTTGCATTCTCATTCTCTGCTCCCTTTTCTCTTAAGCATTGCTATGCCATCTTCCCACTTTTGTTTCTCTCTCTGTGCGCCCTTTGACCATACAGGACCCCAGATCTATGTATCTCTTTCCTTAGAAACCTTAGTACTTTGTTTTCTTTCCCCATAGAACACACGTGCTTTGGCTTCCTTTGCTTCCTCCTTTTATATCCCGTATAGTATTCTGCTACAAATAATTTTGGCACATCAGAAATGGTGTTCAAAGGTCATTATTTCCTGAATTCCAAACCCTGGACCAAGTCTCAGGAAGTCCCTAGTCCATATTTTGCCTTTTCTTCTGTGGCCTTGAGCAAAGTCCTTGGCAGTCTTCCTTTGCCTCCCATTCTTTGTACAATACAACAAAGTAACTAGCACAAAAAAGAAGTGTCATCATGTATTAGGGGAAAGAGTTATTAAAATTTGAAGAAGGAGAGGACTAGGGAAGGTGCCTAAAAGTTACTTCATAGGATGCTTAGGAAATCTCCTTTCAAAAAAAGGTACTAGATGAAATCTAGCCTTAAATTTGTGCTGTGGGCAAAAATCAGAAAGTGCCGAAAGCTAGCTTGGTAAAAGGGCAAGGAAAATTACTTGTAGAATAGGAAAAGACCATATTTCGTTCTGACCCTGGTCAAGTATTATGGTACAAGATGAGCCAGGGTTATTAATAGAGAAAGGGAAGACTTTAGTTATCGGAAAGCATACACTGAGATGTTGACAAGTTAAGAACGTTTGTGTTCTCTTTCTCTGCTAGATCAACTCAGCATAAATATTAGACATGGTAGAAGAATTTGAAGAGCTATTTATTCTATAACTGACATCAGATAAAAGAGTTCCTTTGAAATATTCACCTAGACTTTTAAGTTTGTGCCAGAATACAAAAACATGCTTAATTTGGACAATATTTGTGCTTAAAGATTTAAATTGCTTTTAAATTTCTCTGTCACGAGCCAGTTGATATCTCATATCTTAAGCATCGTGACATACTACACTGAGAAACACAGTTCTTTGCTAGCTAGATCATTGAAATTTTTCCTAAATGATATAGACTGTCTTTGCTTTAGTTGTCTTTTTTTCTAAATTCCTGCATTCTCCTTATCCATTTTCTCTAAAGTAGGGATCACAGGATCACAAGTTCAGATGTCTACAGGGGTGAGGCAGGTAACACAAAGGAGTGAAGTGAGTGGTGAGAACTGTGGACTGGTGAACCCAGCCCCCTCTAAAGGGACAGCTGACACACAGCTGCAGCGGACTGTGGCCATGTGGGAATGGGAGCCATCATTACCACAAATTTCCTTTTTTTTTTTTTTCTTTAAATATAAGCTCAAAATGTGTTTGTTTTAAATATGGCTTTTCATATGTGTGTGTGTTTAAATGTTAGCGCTCAGCTTAAAAAAAAAAAATCCTCTATGATTCTAGCAGAACACATTTATGAGCTGAATATGAAGCTTGAGCCCCAGTTTTTGGGTTGTGCTTAGACCTTGCACAGGCAATTTCAAAGTAGCTCTTGGTTAAGTGCCTAGAAATAATGAATCTTATTAGTTTAAGTTACTAATAAGACTATCAACTAAGAAAAACAATAAATTAAAATCTTTCAAACTCAATCTGACAAATTCTCCTAAATCATTTGAAGTTAGTTTGAATTAGCATTTGATTTAGTATTAGTATATATACCCCCCACAAAACTATTACTCTTGCTTTTTGGCAGCTCTGTGACTTCCTGCCTCAATTGACATTACTCCTTGAGATTTATTTAAAAGAGGTTAGCTATCCTTCTTCGTATTTTGACATTGCAGTTTACTCTTGATAAAGAGATGAATTTTGAAGGATAGGAAAAAGAGAATACCTTGCAATCATTTTTGAGTCTCTGACTTTCCCACACTTACTTCACAGTTTAGGCTTTTATGGTAAATTTAAAGCAAAATATTCCATGTAAGAGACTAACATAGCCAGTAGTATATTGTGTATAATGCTTTTTTTTTTTTTTTTTTCTAGTATAAGATTAGAAAGCTACAGTTACAATTAAGGATAAATCATTAAAGGATAATGTGATAAGCCTCTCACAAGAATTAAGGAAATATACATATAGTATATTCCTGGGTGGGTTGCTGTAGCAATTTTAGCACTCAGAGCTTAAAATGTGGGTACATAACCTTCTAGAAGATTCAGAAGAATAAACAAGCATATTGTAGTTGAGATTCCTCTGCTCTGACACTCTTTGAAAAGAGGAATTTGTCAAGGTCAGCTTTATACTAGGAAGAAAATTAATCAGTATGGACTTAGAGGTTCAACAAGACAGAAAATAACAAATGCTGGCGAGGATGTGGAGAGATTGGAACTCTCGTATACTGCTGATGGAACAGTAAAATGATACAGCCACTGTGGAAATCGGTATAGGGATTCTTTAAAAAGTTGGAAATAGAAATACCATTGGATCCAGGAATCCCTTTACTAGGTATATACCCTAAGGAAGTGAGAGGCAGGACATGAATAGATATATGCACACTCATGTTCATTGCAGCACTGTTCATGATAGCAAAGAGATGGAAACAACCTAAGTCCCGTTCAGCCAAGGAATGGATAAACAAACTGTGGTACACACAATGGAATACTGTTCAATCCTAAAGAATAGTGTAGAGTCTGCATAACACCACAGAACATGGATGAACTTGGAGGACATTATACTGAGTGAAATGTCAGTCACAAAAGGACAAATATTGTATTAGTCCACTATTATAAAAAGTCAAGGAAAGGTTTATACATGGAAGGAAACTTTCTTTGTTGTTACCAGGGAGAAGATGGGAAGGAGAGGAGGGAAAATTTCTAGATAGGTTGGGGGGAAAAACAAACAAAAGTGTGTATGTGTGTGTGTGTGTGTGTGTGTTTATATACACTTTCCCCAAAGATTATTAGTGATTACCAGAGGTAGGAGGAAGGGGAAAAAGGAAAGCTTTTGTTTGCCAGGCATTGAGTTTTTGCTAATGGTGGTGGAATATTTTGCAAAAGGATAGCAATAATGGTGGTACAACATGGGAAAATGTCATCAGTGTCCCTGAGCTGTAAATGGAGAAGTTGTTATGTTCTTACTGTGTATGTTTTCACCACAGTAAAAGTTGAAAAGAAAAAGGACTTGGAGGTCAAATAGATTGACATTTGATTGTCAGAGCTGCTTCTTAGTAGCTATGGCAAATTAAATGATCTAGGCTCAGTTTCCTCATTTATAAAGTAGAAATAGTATTAACAACTTTATAAGGTTGTTGTGAGGATTATATGAGTAATATGAGTAAAGTACTTAAAACAGTGCCGGGGACTTAGACATAACCACATCCTCTGTTCCTTTAATGATACACTTAACATAACTCCCTTCAGTTAACCAAAACACATCTGCCTCCTACAACCACAATAATCTTCAGACACTCTCTTTCCTGTTGAAAGCAAGGTAGTACTATACAGAAAGAAAACTGTTTTCTAATCCCGCTATTGTTTCTAGTTTGTTCTGTCATTCAAATTCTTTGGAACTCAGTCTCCTTTTCTGTAAAACAAGAGTAATGAATTAAATTACTCTTAAGTTCACTTATGTTACAGTTTTATAAAATGTCCATGGGAGAGGCTACTTAAGGCAGGTCCTCATGGAGTGACCATACTTTGATGGAGTCATCACAGTTTGTTCTTCACCTTTGCAATTCCAGAAATGTAATTGCTTTATTTCACTCAAAGTTGACAGACTGATTCATGCTAACCAAACTCTTAGGATTAGTGACTGACAAACAAAAATGTCTTAATTAATTTATGCTTCTGCCTGGCTCCAGAATAGAAATGTTCATTTACATAGGGTACTCTGTTCTGTTGGGCAAGTCCATTTTATGAGATCAAATTATAGATAAAAGTTTTTGCTTTTTTTTTTTTTTTTAATGAGCATAGAATTAGAGCAAAGATATTACTCTCAAGAGATGTCTCTGTAATGCTTTGGTAGCCTAACAATTCCTTTTGTCTAGTCTAGACATAATTTCATCTAAAACAAAAATCAAAGATTATAGTCTAGTTTCAGGTTAATATGGATAAATTCCTGTTTATGAGGCTTTCCTTTTGGTGAACTCCATATAGGTCATCACTCCCACCCATTCCTCCCAGAATTTTTTGGTTCGTAATATTGTTTGTATTCTGTTCTTATATTCATTTTGCTTTTTTATTCATTCTTTCATTTATTTAGTAAATACTGAACAAAACAGCCCAGCAAGTGTTTTATTTATCAACCTTTAAGTGGTCCCTGTCAACTTAAATAGTCTTACTCTTTAACAGAAATATATGATCTTGTGCTGCCTGTTCTGCTGCTAGGCTAGAGGAAGAGCAGCAGATCTCTGGCTCAGAGTCAGTCCAGAGCCCTGAGAAAGAAGTTTACTAGGCACTGAAGTGTGATAAAAGTGAAGCAAAACAATGAAATCTTTTAGAAAGTGCTTATGGAACATTTAGACTCCGAGAACTTGACTTTAATAAATTGGAAAGCCAGAAAAAGCACACTAGTTCACACTGGATTTCTTTATCTGACTTACCCCAAAACAGGCAATAATCCTAATGGCTTTGAATGGCTCTATAAATGCCTCTATAAAATTATGGCCTCAGTAAACATAGGGAGAGTTTCAGGGAAAGCTACATTAGACAAGATATTAAGAGATAGAAGGAAGTAATGACAAAGTGACTAAAAACCTAGAAAGGGTATTAGCAAAAGGATTTTGTGGCTATAACTATGGAATCCAGAGGACTTCAGACTTACTTGTTGAGTCACTACCAAGTGCCTAGTACTGTGATAAGTTTATATAAAAAACATTTAAGACATAGTCCTTGCACTTAAAGAACTTATCAAGCAAAGATTATGTACTAAATGGCAAAATTTATGTTGAGATTAGCAGATTAAGTAGGATTCGAATGAAGTAAAAGAGACCTTTCCAAGGCAAAGGGAGCAGTATGAGCAAAAACATGGCAACATGGCATGATTGAGAGGTCACTGACTTGGTTAAAATCAGCCCAGTACATACTAGGGAAAAGAAAAAGGAATAGAAAGATATGTTTTAATGTTGTACAGCAGACTAATGAAATTTTGTTCTTTTGGAAAAGCCAATCCCTGTTTTAAATATGGAACCTCAGTAGCACAGTAGTTAAACATTCAGCGCTAACCCCCTAAGGTCCACTGTTCGAACCCACCAACTGCCCTGCAGGAAAAAGATGTGGCAATCTGCTTCTATAAAGATTGTTGTTGTTGTTATGTGCCGTCAAGTTGGACCCAACTCATAGTGACCCCTCCTTGGGTTTCTGAGGCAGTATCACTATGGAAGTAGATTGCCCAACCTTCCTTCCGAGGAGTGGCTGGTG
>NW_006921640.1:5795662-5810304 GCF_000298275.1 Orycteropus afer afer
CTAAATTTGCCCCTAGATTTTCCTTGAGGAACTCTATAGTTTCAGGTTTCACATTTAAGTCTTTGATCCATCTGGAGTTTGTTTTTGTGTATGGTGTGAGATACAGATCTTGTTTCATTTTTCTGCAAATGGATCTCCAGTTTTTGGTTTTATTTTAAATATTCTGTCTAGCTGATGAAAACTTACTCAAGTTATTAATTTGGAGAAATATACTCATCAGAACTATATGAAAAAGAAAACCTCTAGATAGTTCTGAATAGAGAAATGACAAATTGGAAAGTTTTACATCTGAAAGGTATAGCTAATATGTAAAGTACCAGAAACTTCCCCAAGCTATACCCCAAGAATTTGAAAGGGTGAGAGGGGGAACTAATATTTACTGAGTATCAGAGAGAGGGAGGAGGCAGAGATTTATGTATTGTATTTGCTGTAGTCCTCACAATATGTAAAGGAGGTGTTTTATCTTAGGTTGAGAAATATGGGGTAAGAGGGACTCTGAGGTTAAGGAAATTAGCTCAGTATTGCAGCTAAAACAAGCAAAAATCAACATTGAATGTAAAAAACAAGCTTCTACAAAAGTCTGTACAATTAGCATTTGTAAAAATGTAAGGAAAGCCCAAACTTAGTCAAGGTATTAAAACACTACCTCTGAAGTTCATCGGCTGAAATTTGTTTCTTTAGAACCATCTTCGGTAATTAAACCTTTAATTTCCCTGCAATTGTCATGAGTATTCATCTTAAATCAGATGTGGCCCTTTTTCTTCATGTGTACAACTCATGTTAATATCTTTATAGTAAACTCAGTTTTGGTCAGGGAAAAAATAACCTCAAATTTTGTGAAGAGTGACTTACTTGTAACAAAAATATTAAGTTTCCAATCCCCATTCCATGAAAACATCTTGGAATGACTTACAAAATTGTCAGTTTATGTAGATAGTCTTCGTTTATATGTCCTCTCCTACATACATGCTCTTGGATAAAGATTCAAGGGACTATTTGGACAAATAGGATAAATTTTTGGTTTTAGTTTTTTAACGTGTTACTCAGAAGAGTAAAGCCTAATCATACAAGTATTCCATTTTAAAATACTCTTTCCTAAAGGATAATTAAAGTATTATTCAGTTACAATTCAGATCAATTGCTGAAATTCAGAAGGGCTATTTTTGCTACCCTGAGGGCATGTTAAAAATTTGTACTTAATATAATTAACTTTTTTTAAAAAAACATTAACACTTTTTGAGCTAGATGCTCAAAATATAAGCTAGTTTCTAAATCATAAGTCAGATTCCTACATAAACACTATCAGTTTGCCACAGTATTTATTTGTTTACAGAAAATGACTGGTTGGGTCTGTTTCTATATCAAAATCAGGAATGAATTCCTTCTTAGTATCCTAAAATGAAGTGTGTTGGCTAAGACCTTTTAATGACAAATTTATGACACCATTTTAGTGATGTGCATTTTCTGTGATGAGAAGTAGTTTTCTTTCAAAGGTAGTGTTCTTTCTTTTTTTGTGCTCATCTCTCTTCTTTATTGAATAAGATGATTATAAATATAAATTATAAATAAATAAAACATTGCCTCTGTACTAGATCACACCCAAAAATAACTTACAATTTATTAGTAACACTAGGTGTTCTGAGTCTGGGTGTATCCCAAGACTGCTGTTATCTCAGGGTTCAATTGGGAGGATCCCCTTCTTAGTTCACTCACATGGTTGTTGGCAGGATCATTTCCTCATGGATTGTTGGACTGAAGCCTCCCTCAGGTCCTTGCATGTGGGCCTCTCCATAGAGCATCTCACAGCATGGCAGCTGGCTTCATCAGAACTGACAGGGCAAGCGAGAACTCCAGCAACAGAGAGAGTGCTAACAAGACAGAAGTCACAGTCTTTATGTAACCTAATCATAGAAATTACATCCCATCACTTTTATTGAATTCTCTTCATTAGAAGGAAGCCACTAAGTTTAGCCTGCACTAACAGGGAGAGGATTACACAAGGGCATGAATACCAGGAGGGAGCCATGTCAGAAGCTGTGTACCAGAAGACTAAATTGAGAAGGTCAGACTGAAGACAAAATAGTTGGGAAACTGCTTGGCTTTCCTCTTCTGGTTTATTGTTCAGTTCCTCACCAACTTTTTCACTACCTCTCACATTGCTGTAGAGGTGACATCTACCCAAACTTGCTATGCAGTCAGATGCCAGATGCAACTTGTTAATAATTGACTTGATGATGATGATGCTTACCTTTCTTAGGATAACAACTGAAAAGGCTTTTTTTTCTTTTCTCTTCTAAATGTTTTATATCGGCACTGAGCTCAGTGCTAAGGATACAAAAAATGAAAAAGATGTTACTGTGCAAATAATTGGGAGCTCTGGTGGTATGATGCCTAAGGCATTTGACTGGTAACCAGAAGTGCAAATAATATCTCATGATGAGGTGGAATTAAAAAGCAATATGTTGCTCTTTCACCAGGGTGTTAGTTTTTTAACTATTTCTTTTTTAAGGCGTGTTTAATGAGACTGTCCACCCACTTCCAACATTACCTTACTGAACTGGTTATCAAAAAAATCACCTCTAGTGAATGCTTCTGTATGAGCAAACACTTTCTACAGCTTCCCTAGAAATAAAATTTTGTGTTTTCTATGTCATTTACACTGAGGAGGAAGATGGGAAAACATTCACACTGAAATAAAGCTAAATTTTTCACTACTAAGTAAATTGTTTCTCTACTTGAAATGATGTAGTGATTTCTCTAGAAATAGGTTTTGGACTAGTAAGAGGAGAAGTAGTAAATACTTCCTATCTTCATACTTCCCACATTCTCTTAATACAGCCTCAGTGCATTTGCTGGCTTACTCTGTAGGCTGAATATAAGACTGTTTACTCTCCAGCAGAGAGTGGAAACACTAAACCAAATGCGTCATTTTGAGGAAGACTGTTCCAGATTTTAAATCTGTTTAATTTTCATAGGACATTGCCCTAGGTGAAAGAGGGAGAATATGTTGGCAAGGGCCAACAAGGTGAAAACAGATCTAGCACGAAAAGTAAAGCTGAACTGTTGTTTTCTGTAATGGCAGTACTGGCTGTCAAGTGATGAGCAAGGAAATTCACAGGAAGAAAAAAAGTATGTGTGTGTTTTAGCTCAATGTCTAAGATGGATGATTTCATTTCAGGCCCTGGAAAAGCTGAGGGCAGTGTAAAACAGATCAATTGTGTCAAGAAGATGAGATTGGCCTTCAAGTGTTACTTAGCTTTCTCCCTACTCTCTAGCTACTTCCATGACAGCTTTTTCTAGCTGGCATAAAGTTTAGAAACCCTTGTGCTTCTGTCCAGCACAAAGCAAGGAAGTCTTTCTTTTCTGTGATGGTCAGCCTTAGCAGTTCCAAGCCATGAAGCTGTCTCATGCTGAGAAATTTTAAAAGAGGACCTAAAGTAGGTAGTAGTTTGGGTTCTTCCTTGAGGCCCTCTAGGGCAGTGGTCTGGGCCAGTCAGTTTTAGAGTCATTGATACACTCATCCAAATAAATCACTCCTGGGTTGAAGTCCACTGCAAGACTGTTGGGAGATGCCTGTGTTCCTGTGACTATGATGCCTATGCATGTTGGGGCAGGCTTGGAGACACATGTTTGTCCAGCCTATGTTCTGTGCCAGACACTTTACATGAATTGCATCACCACTTACAGACATCCTCTAAAAGGAAGGTGTTATTTTCCTTCATTTTAGAAATGAGGAATCTGGGCTCAGATGAACAGTTAACTCTTAAGATTTAAATCCAGGCTCTTCTAAATCGTATGTTTTTCTATCATATCACAATGCCTATAAGTTAAATCTCTTCTTCCTCAAACCATATGGCAATGAGTTACAGGAATGGATGAGGAGAAAGCAGTAGTAGCACCAGCTCCTGTTAGTAGCTTCATGAAAGGGAGATTCTGTACTTCATGCCTGTGCTCTAGCACTCGGGATCAGGCAGTCTCCCAAAGTGCACATAAGGTGTGCACTTGACTTAGACTGGTGTCACAAGACCTGAAAAAAGTGACATATAATTTCAATTTCAAAGCATGAGTAAGGAAATGTTGTTCACACAGAGTATAGAAGAAGACTCATAAAGTAAGTAGGTAGTTCACAAGCTCTATGTGGAATATGTGCATATTTTATGTGTAGCTTGGTATATAGAAGGAGCTCTGGTAATCCAGTGCTTAAGGCATTTGACTGCTAACCAGAAGGCTGGCAGTTCAAATCCACCAGCCACTCCGCAGAAGGAAGACTGGGCAATCTGTTTCCATAAAGATTTACTGCCTCAGAAACCCAAAGGGGGTTTCTCTGTGTCAGAATCGACTTGATGGCAGTGAGTTTGGGATTCTTTTTTTTTCCCCCTTAGTTTTGGTATGTAGAATATTGACTAATCCAGGACTAAGATAAAGGCACACTAAGAGCCTTGGATTTTATTCTGAATATAAATAATGGAAAACCATTGAAGTGGTTGTGGTCCAGAGTGAATGGGGGTGTACGAAGAGATTACATTTTTAATATATCATTTAGAGTGTTCCATGAAGGAAGGCAAGCCTGGAGGCAAGGATAATTCCTGGCTTTTGACATATGTCTTACTGTCTTCCACTGTTAAATGTTTCTTAGACTTAAGCTCCTTGTGGGCAGAGGCTCTCCACTGTGCTTGTTATATCCTTTATAAGACTTAAATGCTGTTGCCATAATGCTAAGTAATTATTCATTGAATAAATATTGAAAAACTTAAAGCCACTCAATATACATAATGTAAGCTAAATAACAAAATTTTTATGTGTTTGTTTATGCTGAAGATGAAGAGGAGGATTATTGCTCTTACAGGGAAAGACAACAACTTGATCTAGATGCTATTTTGGCTAAATCTGTATTCAATGATTACATTATTATGACTGTAAAAATGCAATTCAGTGGCCCTGTAACATTATTAGGCTTGTTTTTCTGTCTTGCACAACTTTTTGCTTTCCCTTGAGTTATCGCCTTGTTTTCTTATTTGCTTAATTTTCTATGTACTTACTAATTTATCTCTTAACTCCGTTCCATTTTTAGGTCTCTTTTCAATATGTTCAAACTCTGTAAGTGCTCTAACAATTGTATCTTTTTGAAAAATCCTCTCCCAGAGCCTTCTCTGCTACTGTAGTCCGAATTCAACTGCTTTGTGGGCCTGCTGTGCAGCTGTTGCCTGGGATTTTTCTTCATCATTGTCCTGAAGATTTCTTTGCCTCTTCATTCCGTTGGAACCTCTGTCTTGTGGATCTTCCTTTTTTCTTGTTTGTTCCTTGATTTTGTAGGGCATCGCCTCTAGTAGCTTCCTGAGAAAAGAGTACATGGGGCTGGGGGCAGATTTTCCACATCTAAAACGCTTTTGTTTTACTCTCATCTCAACTGATGGAATCCCAGGTTAGATAAAATTTTCCCTTAGAATTCTGAAAGTATTGCACTATTTTCTACTAGCTTCTAGTAATACTATTGAAAAGTCTAATGCTACTCTGAATCTAGATCTATGATATATAGTTTGTTGTTGTTGTTGTTGTTAAGTGCCGTCAAGTCGTTTCCGACTCATAGCGACCCCATGCACAGCAGAACGAAACACTGCCCGATCCCGTGCCAGCCCCACAATCCCTGCTATACTTGAGCCCATCATCGCAGCCACCGTATCAATCCATCTCGTTGAAGGCCTCCCCCTCTTTCGTTGACCCTCCACCCTACCAAGCATGACATCCTTCTCCAGGGAATGGTCCCTTCTTACAACATGACCAAAATAGGTGAGACGAAGTCTGGCCATTCTTGCTTCCAAGGAGCATTCTGGCTGCACTTCCTCCAGGACAGATCTGTTAGTTCTTTTAGCAGTCCATGGTACTTTCAGCATTCTTTGCCAGCACCACAACTCAAAAGCATCAACTCTTCTTCGGTCTTCTTTATTCATTGTCCAGCTCTCACATGCATACCAGGCGATTGGAAATATCATGGCTTATGTCAGGTGCACCTTAGTCCTCAATGAGATATCCTTGCTCCTCAGCACTTGAAACAGTTCCTTCGCAGTTGACTTTCCCAATGCTACACGTCGTCTAATGTCCTGACTGCTGCTTCCATTGGCATCGATTGTAGAACCAAGCAACGTGAATTCTTTGACAACCTCAATCTTCTCTCCATTGATTGTGATGCTGCTCATTGGTCCAGTTGTGAGGATTTTTGTTTTCTTTATGTTGAGATGTAATCCATACTGCAGACTGTATTCTTCAACCTTCATCAGTAGGTGCCTTAAGTCATCCTCACTTTCAGCAAGCAAAGTTGTATCATCTGCATATCTTAGGTTGTTAATGATTCTTCCTCCAATTCTGATACCACATTTTTCTTCATATAGTCCAGCTTCTCGGATTATTTGCTCAGCATATAGATTGAATGAGTGTGGAGACAGAATACAACACTGACACATTCCCTTCTTGATTTTAAACCACGTAGTGTCCCCCTGTTCTGTTCGAACAACAGCCTCCTGGTCAAGGTACAGATTCCTCATGAGTACAATCAAGTGCTCGGGAATTCCCATTCTTCTCAATGTTGTCCATAATTTGTCATGATCCACACAATCAAATGCCTTTGCATAGTCAATAAAACACAAGTAAACCTCTTTCTGGTATTCCCTGCCTTGAGCCAAGATGCATCTGACAACAGCTAGGATATCCCTTGTTCCACATCCTCTTCTGAATCCGGCTTGAACCTCTGGAAGTTCTCTATCAATATACTGCTGCAAACGTTTCTGAATTATCTTCAGTAAGATTTTACTTGCATGTGATATTAATGATATTGTTCTATAATTTCTACATTCTGTGGGATCACCTTTCTTTGGAATGGGCACAAATATGGATCTCTTCCAGTCAGTTGGCCAGGTAGCTGTCCTCCAAATCTCTTGGCATAACTGAGTGAGTGCCTCCAATGGGGCATCTGTTTGTTGAAATATCTCAATCGGTATGCCATCAATTCCCGGAGCCTTGTTCTTCACCAGTTCTTTCATTGCAGCTTTGACTTCTTCCTTCATTACCATTGGTTCTAGATCATATGCCACTTCCTGAAATGGATGAAGATCGATCAGTTCTTTTTGGTACAGTGACTCTGTGTATTCCTGCCATCTTCTCTTGATGTTTCCTGCATCATTCAATATTTTGCCCATAGAATCTCTCAATATTGCAACTTGAGGCTTCAATTTTTTCTTCAGTTCTTTCAGTTTGAGAAATGCTGAGTGTGTTCTTCCTTTTTGGTTTTCAGACTCCAGGTCTTTGCACATTTCATTATAGTAATTGGCTTTGTCTACTCGAGCTGCTCTTTGAAATCTTCTGTTCAGCTCTTTTACCTTTTCATTTCTTCCATTTGCTTTAGCGATTCTCCGCTCAAGGGCAAGGTTCAGAGTCTCCTCTGTCATCCACTTTGGTCTTCTCTTCTTTTCTTGTCCTTTTAGTGATCTCTTGCTTTCTTCACGGATAATGTTCTTGATATCTTCCCATAATTCATCTGGCTTTCGGTCATTGGTGTTCAATGCATCAAATCTATTCTTTAGATGATGTCTAAATTCAGGAGGGATATATTCAAGATTATACTTTGGCTCTCTTGGACTTGTTTTCATTGTCTTTAACTTCAAATTGAATTTGCCTGTGAGCAGTTGATGGTCTGTTCCACAATCAGCTCCTGGCCTGGTTTTGGCTGAAGATATTGAGCTTTTCCACCGCCTCTTGCCACAGATGTAGTCAATCTGATTCCTGTGTGTTCCATCTGGTGAAGTCCACGTGTACAGCCTCCATTTGTGTTGTTGAAAAAAGGTGTTTGCAATGAACAAGTCGTTGGTCTTGCAAAATTCTATAGTTGAGAAGATGGAAACTTCTAGAATTGTTTCTTTGTTCTTTGGCAAATCTCGCTTAAAAGGTTAAAACTCTTAACCACAAACTTAATCATGAACTTCTTTGAGTTCATGATGGTAGGTCTTATAAGGGAGGTTTCATTCATGTGCTGAGTATTTAGTGATGGACTCTTTCATGCTAGAACAAGGGTGGCAACCTACAGCCACTTCCAGTTTTTCAGGTCAAATCTAGCCTACTAAACTACTAAACTACTAAACTGTCATTGGAACATAGCCATACTCATCCACATATTGTTAAGATGTTAAAATGGCAGTGTTCAGTAATTGTGACAGAGATGTATGTGCCCTGCAAAGCCTAAAATGAAGTATCTGTGATCTTTTATAGAAAATGTTTGCCAATCCTCAGTATGGAAAAATCAAAACCTTTAGTTCTGATAATTTTTAAATTTAAATTCCATCTTCTCATTTTCTGTGTTCTCTCTTTCTTGGAGCTCTTATTATTTGGATGTTGAAGTTCTTGGACTGGCACTCAAATTATTTTTCTCTCCTCTTTTCCATCTTTATTTATGTTTGTTCCTTCTTCTAGTAGATCCTCTCAACTTTATTCCAAGACATTCTACTAAGTTTTTATATTTCTTATTTTTATATTTCTTATTTTTAGTTTTATACTATTTTTATGCTTATACTTTTTATACTTATTTTTAGTTTTTATACATTCCACAGAATGTGGAAATTATTGAATAATATCATTAATATCACACGTGAGTAAAATCTTACTGAAGATTATTCAAAATTGGCTATAGCTGTATATTGACAGAGAGCTTCCAGAAATGCATTCTGGATTTAGAAGAGGACATGGAATGAGGGATGTCATTGCTGATGTCAGATGGATCTTGGCTCAAAGAAAAGAATACCCGAAAGATGTTTACTTATGTTTCATTGACTATGCAAAAGCATTTGATTGTGTGGATCATAACAAATTATGAATAACATTGAAAAGAATGAGAATTACAGAACAATGGAATATCCGTGTTTCAGAATCAAGAAGGGAGTGCATCAAGATTGTATCCTTTCACCATACTTATTCACTTTCTACATGGAGCAAACAATCTAAGAAGCTGGATTATATGAAGAAGAACATGGCATCAGGATTGGAGGAAGACTCATTAACAACCTGCAGTATGCAACGACACAGCTTTGCTTGCTGAAAGTGAGGATGACTTGAAGCACTTACTGATGAAGATTAAAGACTACAGTCTTGAGTATGGATTATGACTCAATATAAAGAAAACAAAAATCTTCACAACTGGTTCAGTAAAGAGCTTCACGATGGATAGAGAAAATATTGAAGTTGTCAAGGACTTCATATTAATTGGTTCTACATTCAACACCAATGGAAGCAGCAGTCAAGACATCAGACAATGTATCACATTGGGCAAATCTACTGCAAAAGACCTTTTTCAAATGATGAAGAGCAAAGATATCTCCTTGAAGACTAATGTACGCCTTATCCAAGCCATGATATTTTTGTTGACTCTTATGCATGTGAGAGCTGGACAATGAATAAGGAAGACCAAAGAAGAGTTGATGCTTTTGAGTTGTGGTGTTAGAGAAGAATGCTGAAAGTACCATGGTCTGCTGAAAGGACTAACAAATCTGTTCTGGAAGAAGTGCAGCCAGAATACTCCTTGGAAGCGAGAATGGCCAGACTTCGTCTCACCTACTTTGGTCATGTCAGAAGGAACCATTCCCTGGAGAAGGATGTCATGATTGGTAAAGTGGAGGGTCAAAGAATGAGAAGGCCTTCAAAGAGATGTATTGACACAGTAGCTGCAACAGTGGGCTTAGGTATAGCAAGGACCGTAAGGCTGGCACAGGACTAGGCAGTGTTTCATTCTGCTGTGCATAGGGTTGCTATGAGTTGGAGACAACTCGACGGCACCTACCAACAACAGCAACATTTTTGGTTTTTTATATTTCTTATTTTAGCATAAATTTTTCTATTTCTTTAAATTTTTTATTATAACATACAAGTTAACCAAAAATCACACAAAATTAACACATAGTTTAATAAATTACTATAAAGGATATATCCTTTTATAACCACTATCCAGGTCAAGAAATAGAAACTTTACAGCAACTCAGAAGTGCTCTTTGTCCCTAATCCAGTCATACCCCACTCTGAAACATACTTCATAAATTTCAAGTCCATTGTAATGTTGTCTTTTTTGCAGCTCAAATTGTCCTGCCTTTGCACAGTTAAAACGTTGTCAGTTAGTCTACTGAGTCATTTTATTAGGATCCTAATAGTCTTTCATAAGGAGCCCTGGTGCCACAGTGGTTAAAAAACTCAGCTGCTAACGAAAAAGTCAGTGGTTCACACTGAGACTATGGCCCCTAGCTGCCCTTCAGGTCTGGAATTGAACACACACCTGTAGTTTCCAGCCAAACAAAATACCGGCATGTGAGTTAAACATTTACCTCAAGTAGATACACTCCTTGGAGAGAACAGTCATGGGAGAAAGAAGGGCTGCTTATGCACAGGGAGACAGCTCAGGGGGCAGGAGTGTATGGAGGGATGGATACTGGGAAGAGGTAACTATGGGGAGGAAGTGGGAGGGGAGCTGTTACATTGTGGTAAACTGTGGTCAAGGACATGAGACAAAGTATATGTGAACTGCTGTATGGAAAGTGAATTTGCTCTGTAAATCTTCACCCAAATCACAATTAAAAAAAAAAAAAAAAGTCTGGTTCAATCTCACTAACCTCTACTTGGGAGAAAGATGTGGCAATCTGCCTCTGTAAAGATTTACAGCCTTGGAAACCCTATGCTGCCATTCTACTGTGTCCTTGAGGGTGACTGTGAGTCAGAATTGAATTGACAGCAGTGGTTTAGTCTTTTATAGTTTCCTTGATATGTAGTGCGGCGTGATATTTAAGGCTTTTTTAGTACATTCCCTGTCCTGAATCTGGAATCACACATTTCTCCAAGAAACCCTGGTTTCTTTCAGAGAAAAATGGAATTTTAAGATGCCATTCCAATTGTTAGCAATTTCCATTGTTACTGGATTGACCAAATTGGAATTGGTGGAAAACAAGGCTCCAGGAATTGATGGAATACCAATTGAGATGTTTCAATAAACAGATGCCCCACTAGAGGCACTCACTTGGTTATGCCAAGAGATTTGGAAGACAGCTACCTGGCTGACTGACTGGAAGAGATCCATATTTGTACCCATTCCAAAGAAAGGTGATCCCACAGAATGTGGAAATTACCGAACAGTATCATTAATATCACATGCAAGTAAAATCTTACTGAAGATAATTCAAAAGTGGTTGCAGCAGTATACTGACAGAGAACTTCCAGAGGTGCAAGCTAGATTCAGAAGGGGACATGGAACAAGGGATATCATTGCTGATGTCATCATTAACAACCTGCAGTATGCAACGACACAGCTTTGCTTGCTGAAAGTGAGGATGACTTGAAGCACTTACTGATGAAGATTAAAGAATAGAGTCTGCAGTATGGATTACATCTTGATATAAAGAAAACAAAAATCCTCACAACTGACTATAAGCAGCATAACAATAAATGGAGAAAAGATTGAAATTGTTAAAGACTTCATATTGCTTGGTTCTACAATCTATGCCAGTGGAAGCAGCAGTCAGGACATCAGACGACGTATAGCACTGCGAAAATCAACTGCGAAGGACCTCTTTCAAGTGCTGAAGAGCAAAGATGTCTCCTTGAGGACTAAGGTGCACCTGACACAAGCCATGGTATTTTCAATCATCTCATATACATGTGAGAGCTGGACAATGAATAAGGAAAACCAAAGAAGAGTCAATGCTTTAGAGTTGGGGTGCTGGCAAAGAATGCTGAAAGTACCACGGACTATTAAAGAAGTAACAAATCTGTCCAGGAGGAAGTGCAGCCAGAATGCTCCTTGGAAGTGAGCATGGCCAGACTTCCTCTCACCTACTTTGGTCATGTTATCAGAAGGGACCATTACCTGGAAAAGAATGTCATGCTTGGTAAGGTGGAGGGTCGACGAAAGAAGGGGAGGACCCTTAACAAGATGGATTGGCACAGTGACTGCAGTGATGGGCTCAAGTATAGCAAGGATCGTGGAGCTGGTGCGGGACCAGGCGGTGTTTCCTTCTGCTGTGCATAGGATCACTATGAGTTGGAAACAACTTGACAGCACCTAACAACAACAACAGCAACTGGATTGGCCATTATTTTAGGCTTTTTTGGAAGATAAAGCATCTCTATTTCCCCCCTGTTGTTTTATTACTTTCATCATATCTACATTGTCAGAGCATGTAGCTGTTGTATACTATACTCTCTTCCTTTTAAATTTCACTTGATCTTACTTATACAAGTAACTATACATTTAATGCTCACCACCATTGATGTTTCTATCGTAATGTTGGTTTCAGAAGCTCATTCTTTAGTAGATTTCTCAGGCAGGGATCATGGATACAGTGTCCCTGAGTGCTTGCACATTGATAACTGTCCTTTTTGATACTGAAAATTTTTGTTTTAATCTAGCAAAACAGATTTGCAAAGCATAAAATACTCAGTTTGCATTTTCTTTGAGTATCTTAAATATATTACTCCATTTTCTTCTAGTATACACCATTGTTGTTGAAAACTCTGATATTGTCTTTCCCTGGCAAGTCATTTGTTCTTTTTGTCTGTATGTCCAAAGCTTGCTTTCTTTTTTTTTTTTTTTTTGTCTGTTTTCTTTGTAGTCTAGGTATTTTCCCAGAATCTATGTGTATTAGTTGTTGTGGGTCAGTATTCTCAGATAAACAATGTATTCTTTCAATATGTAATTTCACATCTCTTTTTACTGTAGCAAAGTTTACCTAAATGATAATTTAAAAAAAAAAATTTATTGCTATTTGGGTGAAATTTTACAGGGAACATTCATATTCCATACAGCAGTTCACTTTGTCTTATGACATTGACTGCAATTTCTCACAATGCAACAGTTCCCCTCCCACTTCCTCCCTATAGTTACCTCTTCCCTGTGTCCTTCCCTCTCATGCATTCCTGCCTCCTGAGCTTTCTCCTTGTACATACACAGCCCTTCTATTCTCCCATGATTGATCTCTCCAAGGAGTATACCTCCCTAATATGAATGTTCAGCTCATATGCCTATCTTTTGTTTGGCTGGAAGCCACAGGTATGAGTTCAATTCCAGACCAGAAGGGCAGCTAGGGGCTATAGTCTCAGTGGTTCCTATAGGATCTATCAGACCAGCAAACCTGGTCCCTTTTTTCATTTTCTTTTTTTAATGATTTTGAGTTTTATTTCACATTGTTCTCCCATTCTATCCAGGATCTCCTACATAGATCCCCCTCTGAGTGGTTGACACTGGTAGCTGGGCACCATCTAGTCCTTCTGGTCTCATAGTTGTATAGGCTCAGAATCGCTTGGCGTACCAGTCACTTGGACTAATTGTTTCCATGCATCTTTGGTTTTCTTCATTCTTCTTTGTTCTGGACAAGGAGAGACCCATTGTTGCATCTAGATGGTGACTTCCAAGCTTTTAAGATCCCAGTCACTACTTGCTAAAGTAGGATGTGGAACAATGTTTTTGTGTAGTATGTTATGCTAATTGAGCTTGATGTCCCCTGCAACCATGGTCCCGAGTGCATAGGTCCAACTACTCGCTTCTTCCAGGTAACTAGCTTTGGCCAAGAAGTGACTACAACCTTGTCCCTTGTCAGCTCTATTATAACCTGAACATTCTTACAGAACATACAGATACACCTGTAGAAATATTGTCTTCCAACCCTATACCTGGTCATGGGCACACTTCCCCCTGCATAGACATACATAATAGTTCAGCCTGTCCAGCCATCCATCCACTCATATATCAATTTTTGCCTTCACTGACAACACAGTACTATATGTGCAGAAGGGTTCATCTTTGTTGTCTGTATGTCCCATGCATCTCTCTATGCCTTCCTCTTCCTCAGTGCGACTGTATTGGTCACTCACATTTGGTACATTGCCCTTTTCTTCACCCAAATCATTACTTGTCTCTACCTATCTAACAGTGTTCCTACCCCTCTCCTCCCACCCCTGGTGACCAACAAAGAAAATTTCCTTCCATATATAAACCTTTCCTTGACTTTTTACAATAATGGACTAATATAATATTTGTCCTTCTGTGATTGACTTATTTCACTCAACATAAAGTCCTCCAAGTTAAATGATAATTTTTATCATTTGTTTTGTTCCTTTGCTTGGATTTTTATTAGAGACTCTGATTATTTGTATGTTGGACGTTCCTTGCCTATCTTCAGTTTTGCCACTTCCTTTCAAATTCTTTTTATCTCTTGATTTTTTTTTTTAGTTCTTAATTATTTTCTTCCTGTTTTTATTACAGCATTATTTGTTGTGTTAATTCATACTTGTGTTTCTATTAGTTTAGTCTTCATTTCTGAAATGATGCATTCTTTTGTTTCTAATTTATTGAGGTCTATCACTTCATTTTTTAACTTTTCTAATATTCATTTGTATTGGTTTTTAATGTCATGTATATTTTTAATGTTTTTAGCTTACGTTGAAATTTTTTTTTTTTTTTTTTTTAACTTTCTTTGTTTAAATGCTAGTATATTTAATTCCAAGAGCTAAAATTAAACTCTTAATGGCCTACTTTTTTCGACTAGCAGCCTCTTCTCACCTCTTAGATTGCATTTTTCTGCAATCTTATGTTTAGCAACACATAAGAAGCAATGATAGTTTTGTGG
>NW_006921640.1:5810404-5824013 GCF_000298275.1 Orycteropus afer afer
CATGTATATTTTTAATGTTTTTAGCTTACGTTGAATTTTTTTTTTTTTTTTTTGCAAACTTTCATTGTCTATATGCTAGTATATTTAATTCCAAGAGCTCTTTTTATTCTCTTAATGGCCTCCTTTTTTCGACTAGCAGCCTCTTCTCACCTCTTAGATTGCATTTTTCTGCAATCTTATGTTTAGCAACACATAAGAAGCAATGATAGTTTTGTGGGGGTTTTTTTTAAACTTCTTCCTACATAATATATTTCCTCTTATTTCTCCTCCTCCCCATTTGTTTTGTCCTTTATCATTTTAGAAACTTTGCTCTAATGTATAGTATTTCTTGGCTGTTGACTCATATTTGAATTTGGACAATAAAAAGCTGATTACAAACTCTGTACCATGTGTTTTGCTGTTATGTGCCGTCAAGTTGGACCCAATTCATAGCGACCCCTCCTTGGGTTTGTGAGGCAGTATCACTGCGGAAGTAGATTGCCCCATCTTCCTTCCGAGGAGTGGCTGGTGGGTACCATGTGTAGAGCTTGTTAAATTCTACACCATACAATGAGGTAATTTGGTTGGGACATTTCATTGTGTAACCCCCAGTGCTAGTATCTTTTAGTTTATATTTTACTTTGGAGCTGACTGAATTCTTCAGAGAAGGGTCTTTCATTTTTCCTACCCTGGAGGTTATAAGCCTGCCTGACAGTGTTCTAGGAGCCTTAGAAAAAATAACTATTGCTTTCAGTTTATAAACTTTTGTTTAACCCTTATATGACCTGTGGGACATCATATATTATCCACCAACATTTTTGGCCTCTCTGATTTCTTGTCAGGCTTCTATCCCAGTTACGATACATACTGCTGCCTGGCAGGGACCTGTATAACTAAGTGAATCTAAAAAAACAAGTTTACTCCACCAACCCTATCACTAGAGTCCACTTGGCCAGAGTCTGCTTGGAACATACATGTCCATCCTAATTGTATCAAAATCCATATTACCTCAAAAAAATGTTTCCCTTGATATCAGCATGCCTTCGATTACTGAAAACACGTGGTATAAGTGAAAAATGCAAAGCAGAAGATAATTTAGCCATGAAAGGGTTAAAAGAAGGCTCATCCACACTCTAATTCTTACCTTCTCTAGAGAATAACCTCTGGTGGCATGCCTGGGAAGAGAAGGGGAGTTGCCAAACTATATGTAATAGATGAGGAGATCAAACTATTTCTTACTCAATTTTTCAACAAATCTTGGTTTTGGGCCCATCTTTAACCTCATTTCCAGATATAACTTTTTTTTTTCCCCCTAATTTTTATTGTGATTTGGGTAAAAGTTGACAGAGCAAATTCATTTTCCATACAGCAGTTCATACACATTTTGTTTCATGACATTGACTGCAGTTCCCCACAATGTTAACAGCTCTCTTCCCACTTCCTCCCTGTAGTTACCTCTTCCCTGTGTCTTTCCCTCCCATGCACTCCTGCCCCTCAAGCTGTCCAGACATAACTATTGTTTCCACTTCCTGAGCTTATAGATTCTGCAACTGAGTTACTTGAATTGAACTTTGCTGTGTCTGCTAGGTAATCTGTCTTTCTACTTTCTAAATGCTGTTGCTCTTGTCTCTTCTCTTTGTGGTATGTGTGTGTGCATGTAAAGTCTGTTACCTTTGTTCCATGTTATCTCAGGAGAGGCAGCAGAAGTACATGCATTCAATTCTCTGGTAGTTCCTTGATCTATATTGTCTATTGAACCTCACTACTTCCAGGCCTATCCTGATTCTGTTAGAGCAAATGATAAAATATTTTTCTCATAATAATATTTTTGTTTGTTTATTTTCTTGGTTTAAGGAATGCTAGTCTGAAAGATCACAAATCATGCTTTGCTCTCTATTATGCCAAGCCCAGTCTGTGTTCAACTAATTTATTTTCAATAATTTTTCAGGCCCATGAGTAAAGTTTATTTCATTTATCTTTTATGAACAAGGGAAAAATGTGAAATGTAATATACAAATGTTCTATGTTAAGATGTTTATGATAAGCCCTAACTAGGCAAATAACTGACAAAAAAAAGATAGGGAAAAAAATTACCAAAGAAATAAAAAAAACTATGTCAGAAAATATTCACATAATACAGAAGAAAGCAATAAAGTAGGAGTAGAAGAACAAAAAGACGTAAGATATATAGAATACAAAAAGTAAAATGACAGACATAATCCAGTTCTATCAATAAAACCAGTAAGTGTGAACAGATTAAACGATCCAGTCAAAAGACAGAGATTTGTCAGATAGGATAAAAAATTAAGATATTGTATCTGTAGGAGACATGCTTTAGAGCCAATAATACAAATAGATTGAAAATAAAAAGATGGAAAAATATATCATGCAAGGAGTAATACTTTAAAATAAAAAATGTTACTAGAGATAGAGATATAAAAGGATCAATCCATCAATGTTTATTATAAATAAACATACATGCACTTAACAACACACCACCAAAATATATGTTGTTGTTGTTGTTGTTGTTGTTTGCCGTCGAGTTGGCCCCGACTCATGGTGACCCCTCCTTGGGTTTCTGAGGCAGTATCACTACAGAAGTAGGATTGCCCAACCTTCCTTCCGAGGAGTGGCTAGTGGGTTTGAACCGCCAGCCTTCTGGTGAGCAGTCAAGTGCCTTAGGCACTATGCTACCAAAAATATATGGGGAATTAAAAAAAAGAACTGGAGAAATTGACAATTCAAAAATAATAGTTGATTATTTCAGTATTTCAGTATCCCACTTTCAATACTGGATAGAACAAATAGGTAGATCAATAAGGATATAGCTTGAACATTATACACCAACAAACGACATACTGCATTGGACAAATCTGCAAAAGACCTCTTTGAAGTGTTCAAAAGCAAAAGATGTTACTTTGAGGACTGAGGTATACCTGCCCCAGGCCATGGTATTTTATTTGCCTTATGTGCATACGAAAGCTGCACCAAACCAAACCAAACTCACCGCCGTGGAGTCAGATCCAACTTATGGCGACCCCTCCTTGGGTTTCTGAGGCAGTATCACTATGGAAATAGGTTCCCCAGCCTTCCTTCCAAGGAGTGGCTAGTGGGTTTAAACCGCCAGCCTTCTGGTTAGTAGTCAGATGCCTTAGGCACTATGCTACCAGAGCTCCTACAGTGAATAAGAAAGACCAAAGAAGAATTGATGTCTTTCAGTTATAGTGTTGGCAAAGAATATTGAATGTACCATAGACTGCCAGAAGAATGAACAAATTTATCATAAAGAAATATAGCTAGAATGCTTCTTAGAAGCAAAGATGGTGAGACGAGTCCCTAGAGGAGGACATCCTGCTTTGTAGAGGGTAAGCTAAAAAGAGGAAGACTTTCAATGAGATATATTGACACAGTGGCTTCAACATTGGGCATAAGCATAGCAACAATTGTGAGGATGGCAGAGGATCAAGTATTGTTTCATTCAGTTGTCCATGGGTCAGTGTGAGTTGGAACCATCTCGAGAGCACCTAGCAACAACAACAACGTACACCAGCTAGACCTAACAGACATCTGTAGAACAGTTTACCCAGCAACTAGAGGAATAGGCTTTCTTTTCATTTTCACTTGAAGCACTTTCCAAGATAGACCTTTTGCTAGGCCATAAAACAAATCTCAGTAAATTCAAAAAGAAAAGAAATAAAGTATGTTCTCTCACCACATTATAAATCAATGGCAGAAAAAGACGTTTGAAAAATTCACAAATACGTGATAATAAAACAACATAGTCCAAAATAAGCACTGAGTCAAAGAACAAATAACAAGGAAAATTAGAAAACACTTTGAGATGAATGATAATGAAAATGCAACATACCAAACTTATGAGAGGCAATGAAAGCAGTGCTTAGAAGAAAGTTAATAGCTATAAATGTCTATATTAAAAAAGAAAAAAAGATCTCAAATTGATAATCCAACCTTCCACCCTAAGACAGTGGATAAAAAAGAGCCAAGTAAACCTAAAGCACGCTGAAGGAAGGAAATAGTAAAGATTAGAAGAGAGATTAATGAAATAGAGACTGGAAACACAGTGAAGAAAATCATTGCAAAAACTGGTTGTTTGGAAAGATCAACATGATTGACAAACTATTAAGATCAACTAAGAAAAAAAGAGAATGCCTAAAATGCTATTTTCATAAATAAGAGAAAATATTACTACTGAGCTTAAGTAAAAGATCATAAAAGAACACTGTGAACAAATATATGCCAATAAATTAGGCACTTTAGATGGAATGTACAAATTCCTAGAGAGAAATGCTCTCAAACATAAAGAAATATTCACCTAGTGATTGACATTGTGATGCATTCACAGGCTGCTGCCTTCTCCTCTCAAGGATGCAGTGGAAGTATCAACCTGGAGAAGATGCTATACAATGCAAGAGGTGAACTCAGCCCTTAGTAAAATCCAGCTGGTGGGATATTCCCAGAAAATTGTGAGTATTAACATGATCTTAAGTGATTCAGGAATGCTTTAAATTCATATCATTATTCTTTGGAAGGGTCCTGTAGTTTCCCTTTTTTAAGCCACTCAGCCCTAACGATCTTGTACTAGTACAAGGCGAAAAGACAGTATTGGCACAATTGCTAGCCAACAAGTCTGTCATTTTCCTCTATTTCTCTTAGGGCTAGGTGTAAAAAAAAAAATTTATTGGTGCTCTTTCCTGACCTTCACATTCCTTATCACCAACTAGCATATAATGAGTCAAGAGAGAATCACCTCATCCTGCTCACATAGAACACTGGCCGCTACTTCACAGATTTGGGACAAGTGAAATAGCAAATAGCATAAAAGATCACAAAGCAATCTGACTAAGTACCTGATGGTAAGGATTCCCACTTCTATTCATTTTTACCCAGAAGCACTCAACAGAGAAAGATCAAGAGCCTAACACCTAACATGAAATGAGAAAAGAAAACCAAAGTATTTGGCTGTTTATCAGCTCTGCCTTTAATGAGTTAGTCATGAGAGCCTGTGACATGAATGGGCTTAAACTCTGAGTAATGATGAGTAAAAACTATAGGATCACTTTCTGTTTGTGCCACAAAATCTTCATTATGCTATTATCTATATGTTTGATTTACTTTTTTAAAGTTGTGATTTGGGTGAAAGTTTACAAAGTAAATTCACTTCCCATACAGCAGTTCACATACACTTTTCTCATGACATTGACTGCAATTTCCCACAATGCAACAGCTACCCTTCCATTCCCTCCCCATAGTTACCTCTTCCTGTGTCCTTCCCTCCATGCACTCCTGCCCGCTGAGCTATGTCCCTGTCATACACAGCCCTTCTATTCTACCATGATTGATATCTCCAAGGAGTTTATCTAGCTAATGTAAACGTTCACCTCATATGCCTGTCTTTTGTTTGGCTGGAAGCCACAGGAGTGGGTTCCATTCCAGACCTGAAGTGCAGCTAGGGGCCACAGTCTCAGGGGTTTCACCAGGCTCTATCAGACCAGCAAACCTGGTCCATTTTCCTTTTTGTTTGATTTACTTTTAATAATGTCTCATTCTAAACTGAGAAAGATACTTGTGTTGTTTTCTCCTGCATATGGATGGTATGACTACGTTGCTCAAATTTCATCACACTTTCTTTCTTGGTTTTCGTTTTATCACCACAACAATATTTTTCTAGTTAGTTTACAAAAAGAATTAAGTACAAATTGTAGGAAGAAAATGTTTAGTGCTGTTTATATTCATTTGAAACTCTGCTCTACACAAATTTAATTCCTATCAGTATGAACAGTATTTTCATAGATCTGCATGTAGTCTTTTCATCAGAGCATTAGCAATGAATAAAATTACCCGATTACATTTAAATAAAGTTGACCATTTGAAATGGTGGCTCTTTTTTTAGGAACTTTTTGGTGCAGTCCAGGTGACTCCTCTAAGCTCTGGCTATGCCCTTGGAAGCTCCAACTGGATTATCCAGTCCCATTATGAGAAAGTATCTTACGTCTCCGGATCCTCCTTGCTGACTACACACCCTCAGGTAATTCTAAGTTTTCTTTTAACAGCTCAGTTTTTTGGTTATTTAATCCAGATTCAGAATGTATCCAGCTGTGTTTGAATCTTCCTAGATTTTGTTTCTATAGATATTCTTTATGAAAATTTAACTATTCATGTTCCAGCATTTAGTATTACAAGTTCCTCTATGAGAATCCTGTTGCCTTTACAATCACCTCTGGAATTCTAAGATTTTTCAAACTCTTACAAAGAGCACAGCCTAATGTGGAGCAAAGCTAGCCACTCATTTACTCAGCAAATATTTATTATTTAATATTTGCTAAGAGCCTGCTATGTGTTTAACACTATTCTGGGTATGAGAGATTCAGTGTCAACCAATAGGCAAGGTTATGTATGCATGAGGAGAGTTACTTATGTGTGTGGAAAATAAATAAATGAGCAAGGTAATTTCAGATTGTGATACAAGTACTGAAAAACAACAAAGCAGGGTTATTTATAGAGTGATGGAGACTAGTTTAAATTGGATGGTCAGGGAAGGCCTCTGTGGAGGTTTCATTTGGACTGAGACCTGAAGAAATGAGCCATATGAAGATATGAGGGCAAAACATTACAGAGAGAATAGCAGATAAATGGCCCCTGAAGCACGAACAAGCTTGTTGTGTTTGAAGAGCAGAAAGGCCATTGTGATTGCAGCATGCTGTAGTCATACTGTCAGCAGTCATGTCTGGATGTCTGGGAGATTAGCAGATATGTAGAACTTTGTAGGCCATGATTAGGAATTTGGATTTTATTTTAATATGTAGAGGGAAACTTTGGAAAGTTTTGTCATTCATTAAATAGCCATATGTAGCAAGAAGCTAAGCACATGTACATTATTCTGAATGTAATAGATCTTCTTTCATAGGATTTGTAGAGAACTTACTGTTTATTTCATAAATTCTGCTTCTTTCCACATTTGTATGGAAACATAAGGAAGGGGAAGCGTAGATTAGTTGGTGATAGATGGATATATAGATGACTTGGGCCCATATCCCATTTTAATAGGGAAAAGATGACTGCTGAAAGTCTAGAACCGTAGAATGCTTCTGAGCTGCCACTCTGCATTGTATTTTCATACTTTCTTTTATAATCAAGTTTCATGTCAAGGTCTAGAAGAGACAAGCTATTCTTTTTTCCCTATAGCTAGCAGAATTCTGAGCCCTTCCCGCTTATTGAAATCAAAAGCCCATCAATGTCATCTTAATCTGCATCACTGAATCAATTTTTTTTATTGGCAGCTTCTATCATTCTTGATAGATTCTTCCATAAAAGATACAAAGATTATTTGACTGCCAAGTCTTCTAATTTGTCCTGCTTAGATCACAGCCTTAACAGTACTACTGATGTAATTTCCAGTAAATTATTATTACAGGGTTATAAATTTCGAAGGAAAATAAGGTCTTGAAAGTAATGAGCAATATACCTAACTAATTTTAATTTCTAGCTGGCAACCTGTGTTGTATATAAAAAAGGGGGAAAAATTAGATTTTTCTTTAGTGAAATAATTGGATTCTGTAATTAATTAGTAGGGATAAGAAAAGTTTTAGTTTGAAAAAACTTGATTATCTACTTCAGGGGTTGGCAAACCATGGCCTGTGGGATAAATTTGGCCTGCCACCTGTTTTTGTAAATAACATTTTGTTAGAATACAGCTACACTCATTTGTTTGTAATTTCTTGTGTCTGCTTTGCACTGCACTAGCAGAGCTGAGTAGCTCTTTACAGTAAAAATTTGTTGTCCACTTAAATGGAACCCTCACTAGACAGAAAGAAATAGAAGGCTACTGTACTGATCTAATAAGTGTAGGGGAATGAGGCTTTGGATTAAGGGCTGAAGTGGTAAAAACGGAGAGTCAAGTTTAAGAAAACACTGGGATGTTTTGAATTCAACATTTATTGACAAACTTTCCTTCAGGGAAGGAAAAATACAAGTTGAGAATTTAATTCCTGGATGACATTGAGAATGGAGATAATGACACTAATAGAGTTAATGAAAAGAAGTTGGCAGAGGGATCATTTGTTTGAGAAGAAGGGGGTGGGTATGATCATATGATGAGTTTGAGAGATGAGACATTTAATTAAACAGTTATTGTTTAGACATTTTTGAGTTGGATCTCACTCATGCCAACCTTATGTGTAATACAATGAAACACTGCCTGGCCCCGTGCCAACATCATGATCATTGGTATGGAGGAATCCATCGTAGCTATATTGTGTCAATCTGGCCTATGGAGAGTTTTCCTCATTTTTGGTGATCCTACTTTACCAGACATGAATGATGTCCTTTTCTAGCAATTGGTTTTTCCTGATGTCATGTCCAAAGTAAGCAAACCAAAATCTACCTATGTTCCTAACTTTTAGTTTTATGGGTGTCTCTGACCAATCTTTCAAGAAACAGATAGTCCCTATTGTGTATATTCTTTGACATTCAAAAAAAGGAAAGGTGCCTAAATCACCTTAGTAAGACTAATACTTGAAGGTAATACAAGGGAAAAAATGCATTTTTCACTTATGAATACCAGTTATAAACTGACCAAATAATCCCAGGAGACTATTTTTTAAAGAATAAATTATGATTTGTAAGATTTAGCTCAGTAATACAGGATGATTGAATGTGACAAAAGCTAACATAGAAGATCGCTACATTAATGGTCTAAAGGAAAGAAATCACATGATTATCTGACAGACTGAGAAAAAACTTTTGATAAGATACAACACCTATAACTGATATTTTTGACCCAGAGAGTTAGGAGAATCTTCTTAACCTGATAAAAAAACGAGTTTCTGAGAACTCTGTAAATTCATAGTCCTGAGGAAATAAATGCAAAATGTTGTATAGGAATCTGTGTGTGCATGTCTGCACACAGTTAACACACTTGGTTGGCAATTCAACTTTACCCAGAAAGGCCTTGACCTACTTCTGAAAAAAGCAGTCATCGAAAACCACATGGAGTGCAGTTCTACTCTGACGCATATGCGGTCACCTTCAGTCTGAGTCAACTCTGTGGCAGCTGATTTTCTTTAACTGGATGTATGTGTATTTATATATTTTTACATATGATTGAGGAGTCCTACTAGTACAGTGATTAAGCTCTCAGCTACTAACCAAAAGGTGGGTGGTTTGAATC
Source organism: Orycteropus afer afer (assembly GCF_000298275.1). Taxonomy (NCBI): domain Eukaryota; kingdom Metazoa; phylum Chordata; class Mammalia; order Tubulidentata; family Orycteropodidae; genus Orycteropus; species Orycteropus afer. Next base: position 5,819,571 of record NW_006921640.1, read on the forward strand.
CACCAACCTCTCCATGGAAGAAAGATAAGACAGTCCACTTCCGTAAAGATTACAGCCTATGAAACCTATAGGGCAGTTCTACTCTGTCCTGTAGGGTTACTGTGAGTCAGAATTGACCAGACAGTAGTAGATTGGGTAAGGTAGTGCCTAAGGCATTTGACTGCTAACTAGAAGGCTGGCGGTTCAAACCCACCATCCACTCCTTGGAAGGAAGGTGGGACAATCTATTTCCGTAGTGATGCTGCCTCGGAAACCCAAGGAAGGGTCGCTATGAGTCAGATCCAACTCCATGGCAGTGAGATTATATATGACTAATTCTTACTAGAATCTCAGTTAGGCTTTTAGGTCCAGGACTGTGCATATTTACTAGGAGAAAGTCTTCTAGCACTGGTGTATTTACTCTGCCTCCCCTTCCTGAACCTTATCCCTTTGAACTACAGGAGAATTCTTATATTGTTTTCCTGAGGTATTAAAAACCATGGTAGTAATGAATGTCAGTTCTTCTCTTTCCATTTTTTCCCCACCCTCCTACCCCCAAATTTCCCTGAATGTTTTGTTTTGGCTTGTACAATGCTTTGCTCTTATGTGGCTGTGCTAACGTGAACATTAAACTAAATGTATTAGAGGAATACTGTGGGGGAAGTGCTACAAATGGTTCGTGATCAGTTTAGAGAATTGGGCCCATGAAGCAAGGTAGGAGAGGCTAGATATCTTTCTGGACTCTTGCCTGTCTCTTTCTACACTTGCTGTTTTGTTTATTTTAAGTAGCTATACAGCTTCTGTGGTGGTTAAAGTTGTGTGTCAACTTGGCTGGGCCTGGTTTTGAGTGGCTGGGCAGCTGCATGTAGTGATTCCCCATGATGCTACTGATAATCAACTCCATGGTGGAATCTACTGTGAGCAGCTGAGTACCAGCCTCTAGGACATATATAAGGAGAAAATTTGAGAAAGGTCTCTGAGTTTTATGGCACATTTGGGTCCTGCATTTGACCAAGTCTTCGTCTCAGTGGCCTGCCATGTTGATTGATAATTTTGGGACTGTGCCATTTTACTTGTCGACCTTGGGTTTGTCAGCCTCAGCAGCCAGCAGGTGCCTAAACTAAGTGAAGCCTCCAGCTTCAGTGGGCTGGGAGCAAGAGGCAGAGCTGAAGCCCAAAGTCAAGGGGCTTTCACATAGCCCCTAAAACTGGCACTTGGAACTCAGACTTCTAGCCTTCTAAACTGTAAGAGACTAAATCCTTGTTTGTTAAAGTCATATACTTGTGGTATGTCTGTTATAGCACCACTAGAGAACCAATACAGCTTCTAAAAAATGTCCTTCTCTCAAACATAATGTGTACTTCTGAGATACAACTGTTGGTCACTACTCATATGGAGCAACAGAGAATGAAGGAAATTGAAGGCTCAAAGAAGAGACTAATCCACGTGTCTCATAGCCCACATGAACAACAGCCTCTTCTAACCTAAGGCCAGAAGAAGTACATAGTGCCCAGCTACCAACTGTTCTAACCAAGAACACAATAGAAGGTCTCATATAGAATGGAAGAAAACATGTAACAAAACTCAAATTCTTAACAAAGGTGAGACTTTCTGGACCAATGGAAACTAGAATCCCCAAGACTATTACCCTGAGATAACCCTTGAATGTGGAATTGAAGCTATTTCTACAGGTCACCTTTCAGCCAAATAATAGATTGGCTTGTAAACAGTAACACCCATGAGTAATGTCCTCTAGTAAACAGTGAATTTTATGAGACCAAACAGTCAACATGTACCTAAAAGCAAAGGTGAGAAGGCAAGGAGGGAAAGGTAAGCTAGACCAATGGGAACACAGCAAACAAAATGGAAATAACAGAATGCTGACACAATATAAAAATTGGAATCAATGGCACAGAATAGTTTGCATAAAAATTGTTAACTCCCGGCCATCAATTCAATTCCAACTCATAGTGATCCTGTAAGACAGAATAGATCTGCCTCATAGGGTTTCCAAAGCTGTCAGTTTTTACAGAAGCAAACTGCCATATCTTTCTCCCATGGAGTAGCTGGTGAATAGGAACCACAAACTTTTTGGTTAGCCAAGCACTTTTCATGTAAAACACAATTCAAAAAAAAAAAAAAAAGTTAATATATACTACTGATTGTTCACTCTTTTATTTATTCCCTCATTTAGTCAGTGATATTCACTGAATTCCTTCTTTGAACAAGGGGACATGCTAGACTGCAAGGGAAACATAGACAAATGTACATTACATTCATAGAAATTATGATAGGGGAAGAAGACATGTATATAGAAAACTTTTCTACAGGTTACAAATGATCAGGACCTTAAAATTAGAAATCCACTGAAGTACTGAAGGGTTTTGAAGGAGTCATGTTCAGCTGGGGGTTAGGGAAGACCTCATTGCAGAGTAGAGTTTGAATTGGTCTTTGAAGGCTGGGTGTGATGTGCTTTATAATCACAAATGTGTTTCTTCTTTTCTCTCATCAAAGAATTAGAGATCCTTTAGTCATTAGCCTTTTCACTGATTACTTCTTTTCTGCCTTTAAGCAAATTTAAGGGTCTTTGTTACAGAAAATAGCTTTCAGATGACTACATCATCTTCTGACTACTTTCTTATAACCATGTTGAGATCTCTCCTGTACACCTTGTTCAACTCATTCTTTTACACCTTTGCTTTATTTCTGTTTTATCCAAATCCCTGATGGATCTGGTTTCACATTCTAAGAGGTAAATCACCATCTCTCTGTCAAAAATTGACTCTCAGCCAGTCTTAACTTTCAACTATTAATAGTTAACTTTTAACAGTTTTTCAGGGCATCCTACAACTGCATCTGACACTGTTAATCAGTCTCTTGTTAAAATTCTTTTTAGTCTTGGTTTCTCTAGCAATACTTTTATGATTTTCATCTTATTACTCTACTTGATGCTTTGCCATTTTGTAGAGTGAGCATACCTAAAGTTATCTTTTACTAGCCTCATCATTTTTACAGACAGGGAAATTCTTTCTTATACACTTCTCTTTTATTTTCTCCTCTTCCCAATTACCTTGTAGTGTCCCTCAGACCTTACTCCTTGGCCTAACATTCTTTTCTCATTCTGTGAAAACTAATATTTCTATTAACTACTATTGGAAACCACCACTCGGCTGTCAGTTTATCATACTGTGGTGGCGAGCATGTTGTTGTGAGGCTGGAGGTTATGCCACTGGTATTTCAAATACCAGTAGGATCACCCATGGAGGGGCAGAGTTCAGTGGAACTTCCAGAATAAGATAGATTAGGAAGGGGAATAGGGCCATCCACTTCTGAAAAAATTTGCCACATAAACCTTACAAATAGCACTGAAATTGCCTGATGTAGTGCTGGACAGTGAGCCCCTCAGGTTAGAAGACTCTCAAAATATGACTGGAGAAGACCTACCTCTTCAAAGTAGAGCCAACCTTAATTACAAGGATGAAGTAAAGTTTTCAGGATCTCATTTGCAGGTGGGGCACAACTCAAAACAGCCACACACATTGTTCATGAATAATCAGAATCTTGATGTATGAAATATGAATCTAGGAAAATTGGAAGTTGTTAAAAATGAAATCAAATGCATAAAGATCAATATCTTAGACAATAGTGAGCTGAAATGGACTGGTATTGGCTATTTTGAGTCAGGCACTCATACGATCAATGCTAGGAATGATGAAGAGGAATGGCGTAACATTCACTGTCAAAAAGAAAATTTCAACATCTGTCCTGATCTGTAATGTTGTCAGTGATAGGATAATATCCAAATGCCTATAAGGAAGACCAGTTAATAGTACTATTAGTCAAATTTAAATACCACTGAAGCCAAAGATGAAGAAATTGGAGATTTTTACCAACTTCTGCAGTCTGAAATTGACCAAACATGCAATCAAGATGTATTGATTATTGGTGATTGGAATGCAAATGTTGGAAACAAAGAAAAGTCATGAGTAGTTGGAAAACATGGCCTTGGTCATAGAAATGATGCCAGAGATTGCAGGATAGAATTTTGCAAGACCAGTGACTTTTTCATTAGAAATACCTGTTTTTAACAACATGAATGGCAGCTATACACCTGGACCTCATCAGATGGCATACACAGGAATCAAATTGACTATATCTGTAGAAAGAGGAGATAGAGAAGCTCATATATCATCAGTCAAAACAAGTTCACAAGAGCCAATTCAGGTGATTATCTCACATCTGAATTTAGAGATAATCTAAAGAATAGATTTTGGGAGTTTCGGCAAGATAGCAGACTAGGCAGAAGGATTGCACAGACCCTCTTCAACAAAGAAAAGGGAAACCAATTAACACAGACACAGAAGATAATCATGGACCCCTGAGCCTTGAAGGGAAGGATACAGAATTGGACTAAACCCCAATTAGCAGAAGAATTTGCGTGAAAATACCAAAAAAAGGAGACAT
>NW_006921640.1:5841354-5843758 GCF_000298275.1 Orycteropus afer afer
TCCATCAGCTGAAGTGTGGATAACCAAACTATGGTACATACACACAATGGAATACTATGCAATGCTAAAGAATAATGTAGAATCTGCAAAACACCGCATAATGTGGATGAACTTGGAGGACATCATGCTGAGTGAAATAAGTCAATCACAGAAGGACAAATATTGTATTAGTCCATATTGTAAAGGTCAAGGATAGGGTTATCTGTGGAAGGAAAATCTCTTTGTTGGTTACCGGGGTGGGAGGAGAAAAGAGGGAACACTGATAGATAGGTAGAGATAAGTATTGATTTGGGTAAAGAGAAGGGCAATGTACCAAATGTGAATGATCAACACAATGGCATTGTGGAAGAGGAAGACATACAGAGGTACATGGGAGGTACAGACAGCAAAGGTGAACCCTCTTGCACATACAGTACTGCATTGTCAACGAAGGCAAATATGAGTATACAGGTGGATAGATGGGTGGACAGGCTGAAGTATTAGGTATGTCTATGAAGCGGGGAATGTACCCAAGACCATGTATAGGGTTGGCAGACAATGGCCCTATAATTGTATTTGTATGATCTGTAAGAATTACCAGGTGTATAGTAGAGCTGACAAGGGACAAGGCTGTAGTCACTTCTTGGTCATAGCCAGCTACTCAGAGGGACTGAATAGTTGAACCTGTGGGCTTGGGACCGTAGTCACAGGAGACATCCAGCTCAGTTGGCATAACATACTACACAAAACATTGTTCCACCTCCTATTTTGGCAAGTAGCGACTGGGATCTTAAAAGCTTGCTAGCAGCCATCTAGATGCAGCGATGGGTCTCTCCTCATCCAGAGCAAAGAAGAGTGAAGAAAACCAAAGATTCATGGAAACAATTAGTCCTAGTGACTGGTACACCATATGATCCACAGCCTATACGACTATGAGACCAGAAGAGCTAGATGGTGCCTGGCTACCACTGTCAACCATACAAAGCAGGATCTGTGTAGGAGATCCTGGATAGAGAGGAAGAACAATGTGGAACAAAACTCAGAAACATTTAGGAAGAAATAAAGGGGGGTTGGGGGAACCAGGTTTGCTGGTCTGATAGAGCCTGGTGGAACCACTGAAACTATGACCCCTAGCTGCCCTTCAGGTCTGGAATTGGACCCACACCTGTGGCTTCCAGCCAAACAAAAGCAGGCATGAGTTGAACTACTTGAGAGAACAATCATGAGAGAAAGAAGGGCTGTTTATGCACAGGGAGACAGCTCAGGGGGCAGGAGTACATGGAGAGATGGACACAGGGAGGAGGTAACTATCAGGCGAAGTAGGAGGGGAGGTGTTGCATTGTGGTAAATTGTAGTCAATGTCATGAGACAAAGTGTATGTGAACTGCTGTATGGAAAGTGAATTTGCTCTGTATATTTTAACCCAAATCACAATTTAAAAAAATAAATAAATAATGAAGAATACAAGAATCATTTCTCATCAATCACAGGACAAATATTTTATGTGCCCTTTATTGTAAAAACTCTAGGAAAGGTTTACTTAGGGAAGGAAAGATTTCCTTAGGGAAGGAAACTCACTTTGTAGGTTATCGGAGATAGGAGGGAAAGGGAAAGAATATTTTGAACTAGTTGGGGGGGAGTCACATATTGATTTGGGTGAGGGGAGGGACAGTATGGAAAGAGTCCTTGACCAGCATGATGACATTGGGGAAAGGAAGGACACTGAAACATGTACATAAGATATAGACAACAGAGGCAAATAATAGTATATGCACAATACTACATTACCACTAACACCAAACACTGTGCTACAGATAAATGCATAGACAAGTGAGAAGATTAGGTGGGGGTCAGCAAACAGAAATGTACCCTAGACCAAGAATAGATTTAGCTGAATATAATCTTACATATGTACTTGTACTACAGAACTAGCCACACACATTACAGAATCAACAGAAGACAGAGCTGGGGTAACCTCTCAGAGACAACCAAACACCTTGAGAGAGAGAATCATCAGGCCTGCTGACTTGGGACCATAGAGTCAGGGCACACAAAGCTCAGTTGGCACAACATAGTACATAAAAATCTTGTTCCACAGCCTACTTTGGTGAGTAGCGACTGGGGTCTTAAAAGCTTTCAAGGGGCTATCTAAGATGCAACTATTGGTCTCCTCTCATCTGAAGCAAAGAAGAGTGAAGAAAATCAAAGGCATCTGGAAAAAATTAGTCCAAGGATATGATGGACCCCAAGACCAGAAGAACTAGATGGTGCCTGGCTAGCAATGCTAACTACTTGAAAAGGGATCAAACCTGGAGATCCTGGATAGAGTGGGAGTGCAGTGTAGTAAATTACTTAGTATGGCTTTTCTACCCATAAGTCATTGTAAACTCAGTGGTGGAATGAGCAACTGAGGAGCTCCTGATTG
>NW_006921640.1:5844236-5848621 GCF_000298275.1 Orycteropus afer afer
GAACCCAGGAGAGAGGTGGTGGTGCTTTGGGAGGCATGGTTGGAGAAAGGGCTGGAGGGAGGCAGCATGTCTGGCCTAGCAGGAATAGGCCTTGGGCTATTGATGGTGATTCTGTCTTCCTCTTGTGGGATTAGAGGAGGTCAGAACATGTGGCCTCCTTGCCGTTGCAGCAGGGAGGGAAGATGTGGAACAAAATCCAAAAACATAAAAATGACCATAATTACTGGTTGGATAGAGTCTGGTGGAACCCCCAAGACTTTGGCCCTAGGTTACTCTTCCGGCCTAGAATTAGACTCACTCCCATGGATTGGCTCTCAGCCCAACAGTGGAAAGACCTACATTCAGAAAACCTATCCCAAGGCAATGCACCCACCTACTCTAGGGAAATACACCCCCTGGAGCAATCGGTCGTGAGGCACCAGAGGGACAGCGTTCACATAGAGGAAAGCTGGACAGACAGGAGTGCATAGTTAAGAAGGGTACAGGGAGGGGGTGGTCACAGGGACAGGAGGGGAGGAGAGTTCATTATGGTCGAGGATGGTAATGGGTATGTGAAATCAAATGTACACGAACTGTTGAATGTAAAACAAATTTAGCTCTGTAAATTTGCACCCAAAACAGAATAAAATTTTTAATAAATAAATAAAAGTGGTTTGGTTTTGTTTTGTAAATTATATATCTATCTTTTCTCCTCAACTACATCGTAAACTTCTGGGGCCTATAGACTGGGTCTTCTATTTCTTATGCCCCTGCAGAGTGTTCAATAAAAGTTAACCATAAGAGGATCGACACAATGGCCACAATATTCCTGGGCTTAGGGTTTTTCAAAATTTCATTCCACAGGCTTGATTGTGTTTGTTAAATTTGTAAGGTATTTTCATTTGATTCTTGGACAACATGGAACTTTTCCTTTGTTGTGTGTTTGAACAAAATGTTCCCAATTGAAGCACTCATTAAGTGGCCATTGCCACCAGTAATATATACATTTACCCTTTGGTGGTGAAATGGAAACCTTTGAGGTATCAGGCTTGGTTTGGGAGTATCACTGAAAGTCTTTAAACCTGCTACTTTACAGTAGCACTGGGAATCAATGAGAACTGTCTCAGAATTATAGGGCTAAAGTTACAAATGGCTAGATGACCTGATCATGATGTATCATATTACTGTTCCAACATAGTGTTACTCGTGCTGCAAACCAAAACAAAAAACCAAACTCACTGCCATTGACTCAATGCCATTGGGTTTCTGAGGTGGTAAATCTTTACGGGAATAGATTGCCCTGTCTTCCTTCTGTGGAGTGGCTGGTGGGTTTGAACTGCCAACCATCTGTCTAGCAGTCAGATGCCTTAGGCAACCATGCTGCAGTACTGCCTTTTTTGTTTGTTTATAAACATTTAATTCTCCAAGGAAGGAAGCCTGATTAAATCTATGGGAAAATGTGCAAATGCCCACACAAAATTGTATAGACCATTTCAGGGGGTTCCTAGGCCCTCTGAAAGTCCCTCCCCTTTCTTCCCCCATGCTTCTTACCCCTCATTCCTTCCATCAACCCTGTGGATCATTGTTAGCCTATTCTAAGAAGATCCACATAAAATTATTGCCATTTTAAACCAGACATGCTACCCAGTGAAACTAAGTCCCTTTCCTTTTGGCGACAAAAAAGAACCATTCCCGTCAGGTTGATACATACATACATTGAAAATGCCCAGCCTCATTATACATCTCTGCTGTAAACCACTGTACTTGACTTCCCATCCTTCCTTCTCTGGAAATAATCGTTCACGTGCATTTGTTGGAGAAGTACAAATAGATCAGTTCTGCCCAAGGAAAAGCTCTCACATGCATTGGTGTGTTTCTGTGCAAATAAGAATTAAACTATTTAAATATAATTATCTCTTCATAACTTTTCCTGTGTCTGTTTTTAAGAAAGTGGTATTTTTCAGGATACAAAGCAGCTTCCACCATATGACATGTTACTTTAAAAATAATGAAATCCTTTTGTCCATGCTTATATAAAATGCCAAAGGAAAACACTTAAGTGCACATACACTCAGAGACAACTGCATATGATAGGACTTTGCTGTGCAACTATTTGGAATTTTATATCTTTATTGGGGAATCTGATTGGAACAAGAGAGGAATGAGTCTCCTTTCTTAGGAAAATTGTGTTTCTGCTTTTTCCTCTAATGTTCCAGTGAGTATATTAAATGGAAGTAAGCAAAAGATGTTACCAGATGAAAACATACATGAGCACTCTGACATAGGGCTTCATCTTGTTTCCAGGTGGAATCCTGAGTTATTTCAGAAAGGTGGCTAGTATTTTTTTAAATGGTCTGAAAACAATATAAAATTCAAATTATGTGAGGTAGAAATAAAAACACCACATTCTAAGAATCAAATGACAGTGTATCATAGGACTTTATAGTTCACAAGGACAGAAATCATCTTGAGGAGATAGATCAAGAAATATCCTTATTTTAAGGAAACTTGGCACTGAGGCTTGGGTGAGGTCACCCAGCTAGTAATGGAATTTTAACTAAATACACATTTTCTAAATCTGAATCCAAGACTTAAGATAAATTAACCTCTTGATCTCAGTTTCCATATACTCCTAGCATACACTTAACTTCACACATTTCACAGAGTTGTTTTGAGAGTAGATTACATAATGCAGCGGTTCTCAAGTGTGACACCCAGACCAGCAACATGAGCATCTCTTGGTAACTTGTTAGAAATACAGATTCTCAAGCCCCACTCCAGATACACTGAATCTGAAACTCTGGGAGTGGGACCCAGTGATCTGTCTGTGTTTTACCAAACCCTCCAGGTGATTCTGATATAGGCTAAAGTTTGAGAACCACTGATATCATGTAGGAGAGCATTTTTCAGGAGCTTAGTGTTCTAGAAATATAATATAATATGCTTTTTATTATTATTAAAGTAAAATTTATATATGGTGAAACAGAGATCTTAATATACAATTCTATGAATTTTGACCACCCCATAATATTCCCTCATGCCTTCTTCCAGTCAATTGTCAGCCCCCTTTGACAACCATAGTTCAATGCTCTTCACTGGAGAAGGTAATAGGACTTGATGAGTTGGACACATCAAGAAAGAAATAATAGTACAGAAGACACACAGAAAGAGCAGTCTATATTTACTATCTGTAAATGACTTGTTCTTTTTTAAATTATTGAGCATAGTTCTCTGTTTTTTTCAGCCCATGGACCAGGCTTCTCTCAAAAACAGTGATGTTCTCATTCTGACGGGGCTCACCCAGATTCCAACTGCAAACCCAGACGGTATGGTAGGAGAGTTCTGCAGCAACCTAGGTGTGTATCCTTGTCGGACCTCAAATGGGGTGATACGTTTTATTTTTAGATACCTTGCCCCTATAGTATTTTGGCCCCTTCCCTTCATATTCATATCCTCTGTTGCCCCTTTTAATGGCCCCCTTTTTATCCCAGTTACCACTTTCTGTCCTTTCTTCAAAACATGCTGTTGTCAACAACAGCTTAAATCTGAAGATGCATTAAGAGTGGTTATTTTCTAATGGAAAATTAGAATTTTTACCACTTTATACAATAGGTGCACAACATTTTCCCACTTCATTTATATACAGAATGTTCACTTAATCTGTGTGCTTTTTGGTAGTATGTGAGAGTTTTGAAGGAGCTCCAGTGGCATAGTGGGTAAGGCATTTGGCTACTAACCAGAAGGTCAGTGGTTCAAACCCACCAGCTGCTCCTCAGGAAGAAGAGGCAATCTACTTCTGTAAAAATTTACAGCTTTGGAAACCCAGTGGGGGTCTCTGTTGTTGTTGTTGTTGTTATGTGCCGTCAAGTCGGACCTGACTATAGTTACCCCTCCTTGGGTTTCTGAGGCAGTATCACTATGGAAGTAGATTTCCCCATCTTCCTTCCGAGGAGTGGCTGCTGGGTTTGAACCGCCAGCCTTCTGGTTAGCAGTCAAGTGCCTTAGCCACTATGCCACTTGAGCTCCTAATGGGGGTCTCTATGAGTCGGAATTGACTCAACGGCAGTGAGTTTGGTTTTGGTTTGAGGGTACTTTGAAGCAGTAGTTATAAAAGAAGAGAAAAATCGCATCTTTGTTTTTGCAAATCACAGTACAGAAAAGAACATAATACTGTAAATTCACAACACTGATACACTGAACAAGTGTATTTTTACCCCACTAATATTTGGTTGCTATTATTTTTTTCTTCTTTCCGGGAAGACTAAATCAAGAGACTTGTGGAATATTTGCTACCTAGAAGAAATTTAGGCGCTCTGGTAGCATAGTGCCTAAGGCACTTGACTGCTCACCAGAAGGCTGACGGTTCAAACCCACCAGCCACTCCTCGGAAGGAAGGTTGGGCAATC
>NW_006921640.1:5848721-5857074 GCF_000298275.1 Orycteropus afer afer
TAGTGATACTGCCTCGGAAACCCAAGGAGGGGTCGCTATGAGTCGGGGCCAACTCGACGGCAAACAACAACAACAACAACAAATTTATTTTCTTTGGATATAATTGCAAATAAAATTTAGAAATCCTGCCTTTCTTTTAGAAAAGTATTAGAGGAAGTAATGAGCTTAGCCTATTCATCCCTAATGACTTGAAGTAATATTACATCTATTCTAGGGAAAAGAAATAGTCATACTATATTTTCATGAAAGGTGCTGTCTTTCGAAATTTCACTTAGCTTTGCTAATTATAGTTGATCTGTTTTTGTTCTTTGCTAAAAATAAGCAAACATAATTTATTCTTGCCTTGGAAATACTACTCTCAAGTAGAATCGTTGGTTGGTTGGTTTATAATCTAGAATCATAGACTCAAAGAACTTTATGTCTGAAAGGAACCTTATGTCTAATTCACTGTTTTCTCAAAATAGAATCTGCAAACCTCAGGATCAAGGCAGGGTATCTAAATATTGAGCTTTGAGTACCCTACCACAAGCCTAGTAAGACAGACTCTCAGGGCATGGGAGAGAAAAGTTGCATTTTCAACTGGCAATTCTTTTTTTTTTTTTTTTTAATTGTGATTTGGGTGAAAACTTACAGAGAAAATTCACTTTCCATACAGCAGTTTACATACACTTTGTCTCATGACATTGACTGTAATTTCCCACAGTGCAACAGCTCTCTTCCCACTTCCTCCCCATAGTTACCTCTTCCCTACCCTCCCATGCACTCCTGCCCCTCAAGCTGTCTTCCTGTGCATACATACCTCTTCTATTGTCCCAGATACTCTCCAAGGAGTGTATCTGCGTAATGTAAATATTCAGCTTATATGCCTATCTTTTGTTTGGCTGGAAGACACATGAGTGGGTTCAATTCCAGACCTAAAGGGTAGCTAGGTTGAAGGGCCATAGTCTCAGTGGTTCCACCAGGCTCTGTCAGACCAGCAAACGTGGTCCCCTTTTTTTTTATTTTTAAATGATTTTGAATTTTGTTCCATGTTGTTCTCCCACTGTATCCAGGATCTCCTCCATAGATCCCCCTCTAAGTGGTTGACAGTGGTAGCTGGGCATCGTCTAGTTCTTCTGATCTCATAGTTGTATACACTGAGGATCACATGGTGTACCAGTCACTTGGACTCATTGTTTCCATGCGTCTTTGGTTTTCTTTATTCTTGTTTGTTCTGGACGAGGAGAGATACATCTTTGCATCTTGATGGCCACTTCCAAGCTTTTAAGATCCCAGTCTCAACTGGCAATTCTTAAGCAAATTAAAGCTTGACTCATCTAGTTCGTTCCTCTAGTTTACCTGATGAGAAAACTGAGGCCTGCAAAGACATAGTGGTTTTCCTAAGGTCCTATAGCTTTGTGACAAAGCCAGGGCTAGGGTCCAGACCTCTTGATCCCTGGCCACTGATTTTGGTTTTTTCACTGTGCCATACTCTAGTAGCAGCAAGTCAGTTGTGTTCCACATATAGCATGTAGGTAAACATAAGCCATCAAAGACTTCAAATTCTGTACCCAAAAGATTCTTGTATTAATTTGTTTTAGAAACCAAACCAAAGACAAACTCATATAAGAATTTTTTTAGCCAGTTATAACTCTCGATATGATTATAACTCATAAGTTGCAATTCTTTACTTGATAATGTATTTTCAGTATGTAAAGTTTGAAGAACTTTCTAAGAGACAAAACATCAATAAAAGAAAATGCCACTCAAAAACAGCCCATAGGAAAAACTTGGCCTATTTCCTTGTAGGTTATTCAGCAGTGACTACTCTAGCAGTTTTTTAAACAGGAGCTAGAAGAAGGCACCTGGAGGGTCCATCCTGAGGTTCAACTGCCATTGGTAACCTTTGAAACCCAAACTCTTAATTGTGCACCTATTCCCAGGGACTCAGACATTGAATTAAAAGTTAGCTGATTATCAGCCTCTAGAGCCCCCACTTCAGTGCTGGTACTCTTGCAAGAAACAGATTATTACACATGTGAAGTGAATTTTAAGAGCAGAAGTAGAAAAATGAAAGAAGTACAAGTATTATTTTAAAAGTTACAGTCTGTCATGATAAAACTGTCCTTTGATACTTTTTCTTTCTTTCTTTCTTTCACATGTGGCTTCTATTTTTATAGCTCTTACAGTCCGGAATGGAGGTAATGTGTTGGTTCCCTGCTACCCTTCTGGAGTGATCTATGATCTCCTGGAATGCCTGTATCAGTACATTGACTCAGCCGGCCTCTCCAATGTCCCTTTCTACTTCATCTCCCCTGTGGCTAACAGTTCACTCGAGTTTTCCCAGATTTTTGCTGAGTGGTATGTCAGTATTCTTCTCTTTTTCTATTTGATTCAGAATTCATATATTCACAAGCAGTAAGAATTAAAATAATGTTTTTTTTTTCCTCACATTAGTATGAAACTTTCATTTCATTGTTTTGCCATGTCTGTGATCTGCAGATCTTCATTAATGAAAACCAAATCTGTTAGGTTGCTAGAGTTTAGAAAAGTAGTTATGAAGGAGTAAGAAATGAAAAGCAAAGACTTAATTTTCCAACACTTTCAAAATCAATAGCAAAAATGTTATGTCTTTTATCTTCTCACATGCTGCCCTCTGCCTCTCACAAAATGAAGTTACATTCTGAACAGTTAAAAAAAAATATGAAAGCTATATTCACGTTGTTTAAAACTTACACCAAATTTGGTAATAAAAAGATTTTTTTTTCTTATTTCAGTCGCATGTTGTTTAACAAAATTGGGTTTGATTACAACAGCAGATTATTTGACTGAATCCTAGGGTGGGTAAAGTATTGATCCATATGAAGTCAGTGGACCTTTTTAGGGTTTAAGATTAACTTAACTTTTCTAGTATACATAATATAGTGACCTAGAATGGTGTTTTCCAAACTTTCAAAAGCTCTGACACACATAAGATAGGGTATGTTTAATCCCTTTTCATAGTGTGGTAGTACCAAAATGGACACAGTATTCTGCTGAATTGCTGAGTAACAAAAAAAAAGGAATTTATACATCATTCTGTTTTATATACTAACATTATGTTGCTTCTCTTTTCTTTAAAAACAAAACACACCCAAACAAGCAAATGTTGGCAGACACTGGGGGACAGCAAGAAGCTGAGGCTTCTGCGGGTACCACAGAAGGGCCATCTATAGGCTAGAGCAGAACTCATGAGGTCAGGAGCCACAGAGGCCAGAAGCCAAGGCAGTAGGAACCATTATGGCTAGGACCAGACCGGGAAGAGCAGGCTGACCTGAGACTAAATGCCTATAGCAACCTAGTCGTGGGGATATTGATCCCTAGAGCAGCAAAGGAGGTGAAGCAGTGCCTTCAGAGTGGGCTGTGGGAGTCCTGGCTTAGGGGCTTAGTACTGACCTGTTTTCGCAATAGTCATTCACTAATTCAAGTCTGAAGCTAATGTTTTTGAATTTTAGTAACCAAATTCCTTATTTAGAGAGTAAGCTTGCTTTTAAAGCAAGGCTGTTTAACAACAAAGTGAATTAGGGAAGAGAGCTTGCCTGTTAGATGTTTATAGGATTTTCACTGGTTCTGAATATTAGACATGGGACGCAGTTTCATCCAAAGCAAAGGAATCAGAGAGCTGCTAGTATCTCAGCTCATGTACTCACAGTACTAACATATGGACAAGACCAACAGCTTTGAAGCCTTTTACTAGGGGAGACTGGAAGAATTAGAAAATATGGAAGGAAATGAAAGCAAACTGGCCACGGAGTATAGGGAACAGAAATAAGTATCAGCTCCTTTTCTGTTCTCCTAACCCAGTTAGTTAGTGGTAAACTTTGTTTCAAAATAGGCAAAATTCCTTCTAAGAGAGTAGTTTTTAACCTTTGCTAAATATTGAAATTACCCGATAAGCTTTTCAAAATCCTATTACCCTGCCCTCCTCAGTCCAATTGAATCAGAGTGTCCCATGGTGGTCCCGAAGCATCAGTATCTTTTTTTTTTTTTGGCATCAGTATCTTTTAAAGCTTCCCGAGTGACTCCAGTGTGCAGCCAAGTTTCAGAACTGGCAAACTAATATGTGGAGTATGGTATCCAGCTGTCATGGTTTACCCTGGGACTAAGGGGTACCCAGGGCATAGAACTTTCTGTACTAAAACCAGGACAGTTGTTCACTCTGGGGTGCAAATTATGTTAAGAAAATATTTTTATTTCTGTAAAATTTGTTTGTGTAAATTACACTGAGAAAAATAGATACATCAAAATTCTCTTATTCTAAGTCCCTGTGTTACAAATGTCCAATTTATGGTCAACTCATACTTGCCCTTTAATGTTCTGTAAATGCCCTTCCTTTGAAATGATTGAACCAACCCTTGCAACAAATTCTTCATCACAATCACCTTCACTTGCTGCACATGCAGCTTTTAAATCATTGAAAGAACTTAAACCTTCCAGTAGAATAAGGCCAAATAAGAACCGTATGCACCTGTTCCAATTTACCTACAAATTCAACTTAAAGACCCACTTAGATATGGATCTCTTTTGTAACCTGTGGACTGCCTGTACTTCTTTAACTGTTCCTCTTTCCTCAATTTTCATAAGTAGTCTATCTCTACCTATCCCTTAAATGCTGGTACTACGTGGGGTTCTATCCTTTACCCTCTGCTCACGTATCTCTGCTTCCCGTTCATTCTTGTGGCTTCATCTACCTCACTGCTAAGGACACCCCATTCTGTGTGGCTTCATCTACCTCACTGCTAAGGACACCCCATTCTGTAACTCCAGCTCTGCTTCTGTGGTTCATGGATTGGTAATTCTTCACTTGTACACACCACAGGCACAACAAATGCCTCAAGGATAAAGCCAAACTAAACTAATCATCCTTGAAGCATGAACCTACTCTTCCTTTTGTAGTTTTCTATTTTGTTTGAGGTCACTACCATCCACCATGCCAGGCATTGAAGCATCATTCTTGATTGCTCCCTTTTCTGTATCAAGTAACCAATAAATCCTGCCAACTTTATTTCCTAATTGTTTCTCAGATTGGTTTCTGCTCTGCATTTCTACAGTATGGGGTAGACTGGAGTCTTCTCTCTACATTGGCCTCTGCAAAAGGCCACTTATTGTGCTTCAGTCTCATGCTCCATCCAAACCCCCACATATGACCTCCAATTGATTGCTGAAGGATCTATCTAAAATGCGAATGTGATTGTGTTGATATCTTTTTTAAAGTCCTCCAATAATTCCTCTTTATTGATAGGATCCCTGTAGCCTTTACTCTTGCCATTCCCCATCCTTGAACTTCATACCCTAACAGTAAGGAACTGTGGACAGTTATCTAATAAAACCACCTGTTCAAGGCTCCCCTGTATGTCCTTGCCTATGTTATACCTCAGTCCACACTGCCACCCCCAGGTAATTCACACCCAAGCAGGATTTCTCTTTGGCCAACTCTTACTTATTCTTAAGAGCATCTTCTTCTAGGGAGCCTTTCTTAAACCCCTAAATGGAATTGGCCATCCCTTCTCTATATTCTTAGACCATATATATGTATTATGACTGTACATATGTGTGTATCTGTGTCTTCATCAGATTATTTCAAGTGGTGAGAGGTTTACACATCAGCCTCTTTCTTTATGCTAGAGAGTCCTCAAAGTGAGAGACTTTTTTTTTAATAAAATGTATTTTATATATTTATTTTAAATTTCTTTAAGAGTTTGTTTCACATTCAACATTAAGTGTTCATTTAGTTTCACTCCCCAGTTACCATCCCCAACCCTAACCCAGTCGCCTTCCCTCCCTGCCCAGTAACCCTTCCCCCCGCCCCGTACCCCTCACAGTTATGCACTCCTGTGTGTCCTACATTTTCTCTGTGTGAATGTTGCCCCTCTGGTGCCCTGTGGTCGATTGCTCCAAGGGAGGCATTTCCATAGAGTATATGGGTGCGTCACCCTGGGTTGAGTGGTCTGCATGTACATCTTGTTTACTATTGGGCTGAGAGAGCCAGCCCCACAGAGTGAGTTTTATTCCTGGCCCAGAATGTATCCCAGGACCATAGTATTGGGGGTCTCACCAGACTCCATCCAACCAATAATTCTGATCATTATTGAGTTTTTGGATTTTGTTCCACATTTTTCCTCCCACTCTATCCAGAATCTCAAAGTAAGAGACTTCTTTGTATCCTCATTGCTTAACACATGGTGGCACTTACTACATGTTTATTGATTGAACTAAATAGAAATATGGGAGGGAACATAGGAAGAAGTAAGTATATGATCACTAAGTTTAAGATTCTGAGAAGGATATTTCAGAAGCTTAAAAATGAGACACCTCTCATGGGAAGACTACTACAAAGATGCAAATTTATAACTTATGGGTTTTATGTAATCAGTAGGATTTATTCTAGAAATTGATAGTAATTCTACAGTTCTCATGCAAAGAGAAATGAGCAAGAATAGGTTAGAAAACTTTGCCTGAGAAAAGTAATTAAGGGAGAAATTTACCACATAATATAATTATAAATGAGGCAACAGTTGTTAAAATATATTGACATTATATTTGCCAACAAAAGGATAGATCAGTATTTATCTAGAAACAAACCATACAAAAGTTTAGTATATGATATTAATACAAATCAGTTGAAAAAGGAAAGATTATTCATTAAATAGTACCTAGACAAGTAATTCCTTGACCATTTGGGAAAATAAAATAAAATGAATGCTTCTTTTCATACTATACACTAAAACAAATTCCAGATAAAATCATTAAGTGGGGTGGGGGTGGGAGACAAAAAAGAAGACAAAAGAAACTCTGAAACTGAAAGAAAATGGTTAACCAATTCACAGCTGTAGGGAAAAGGATTGTAACAATAGAATATAAAAAAAATACTAAAACTATCAATATATAAAAATAAAAAACTTGTCAAAAGATCAAAGACCTAAATTCAATGTGGTGTCCTTTATTGGATGTTACAACAGAAAGAGAACATTTGTGGAAAAACTGGTGAAATTGAATAAAGACTGGCATTTAGTTTGTAATAATGTACTAATGCTAATTAATTAGTTTTGTCGAATTTACAGCTTTTATGTACCGCAAAATATAATGGAAGATGTTAACATTAGGGGAAACTGAGTAGAAGATACATTTCTATCTTTGCAACTTTTTTGTAAATCTGAAATTTTTCCAAAATGAAAAGTTTATTTTAAGCACATGACTGTTAATGAAAGATTAGTAGTTCATATCTACCAAGAGGAATCTCAGAAGAAAGACTTGGCCATCTATTTCTGAAAGATCACAGCATTGAAAAAAACCCCGTGAAGCACGGTTTTACTTAGATATGTGAGTCAGGGTCAACTCAGTGGCACCTGGTTTGGGTTCTTTTGTTTGTTTTTTTATTGAGGAATTTTAAAGGTTTTAAAAAATTGGCTCACAATATGCTTATGTCCTGAAAGCTCTGTAGGACTTTTATTCACTCTGAAATTCACTGGCAGGAAAATTTGTAATACTTTAGTGTTTAGTTATTTGCACTGCTACCACTAGGTGGCAACAAGTACCACAGTATGTCCTAAGTAATATGCTGATCTATTTCTCCTCTTTAAAAGGCTTTGTCACAACAAACAGACTAAAGTGTATCTCCCAGAACCTCCTTTTCCTCATGCAGAGGTAAGAAAATGGGATTACTGGGTCAGGGAAGAAAAGAAATGTAGATAATTTTAGGTAAAGGGGAAGGAGCAGTACATTAGATAAAAAATATCCCCAGGGAAACTGATAGATCCCTTTGTTTCCCATACGAAACAAAAATGAATATTCTAATGCAGAAGTCAGTCCTTTGTCATATTATTAAAGAGTCATTAGTTTTTCCTACTATTAACACATTATGTTACTACTATGTTTATACAATTCATAGCCTACAACTGTTCTATTGACTGGATCAAGAATATTATAATTTTATAATTACTGTAACCAACTTTTTTGGTTAATAGATTTATCATCAAATTGTTCTTTTCAGTTATGTCAATCATATATGTAAAATTTTAATGATAAAAATAACAATGTTTCAGTTTTACAAATAAGAATATTCTCCCTCCATGGCATAACCGATAAACTATGCATATAGTTTTTATATATAAAAAAAGCATAAACCAAACTCACTGCCATTAGGTCAATTACAACTCATAACAACCCCCTTTGTGTTTCTGAGAGGGTAAATCTTTATGGAAGTAGATTACTTAGTCTTCCTTCCGTGGAGTAGCTAGGGGGTTTGAATCACCAACCTTCAGGTTAGCAGTCAAGTGCCTTAGGTACTATGCCACCAGAGGTCTGTTATAGTTTTTATTAAAAAAAAAAAAAAAAA
>NW_006921640.1:5857509-5858641 GCF_000298275.1 Orycteropus afer afer
CAACCTTCCTTCCGAGGAATGGCTGGTGGGTTTGAACCGCCAGCCTTCTGGTTAGCAGTCAAGTGCTTTAGCCACTATGCTACCAGAGCTCCTAGTTTTTATATAGAGGTGTACTAAGTTTTTGTTTCTGGTTATGTTTTGTTTCTTCTGTCAAATAGTATGTAATGTGCATTTCTTCTGTGTGTTTAATATTATTATTGCTGCTTATTGATATTCCATAGTATATTATATGAGCAAACCTTAACATATTTAACCATTTTTCTGCTATTGGATAATAGGGTACTCCCAATTTTTATTACTTAAAAAAAAATGTTTAAATTGGTACAACCATCTTAGAAAATTATTTGACAGTACCTGCTAAAGCTGAACAATTCTGTTCCTCAACTATAAAACCAACAGAAACGTATACATACATCACTAAAAGACATTCACAAAAATGTACATAGCACACTCGGTATAGTGTTGAGATATAACCAAATGTCTGTTAGTGGTAAAATGGAAATAATTTGGTGTATTCATGCAGTTGAATACCATATATCACTGAGAATGAACTTCAGTTACATGTAACAATGTAGACAAATTTTATAAAAATAATACTGATTGAAAGAAGTCATATGTAAAAGACTAGGTATGGTGTGATTTTGTTTATATAATAGTTCAGAAACACACAAAACTAAATCATGGTTTTAGAAGCCAGTATCATTGTTAGCCTGAAAGTGGAGGTGAGGCCATAGTGACTGGGAGAGCAGCGGGACTTCTGAGGAGCTGGTAAGCTCTGTTTCTTGATGTGCATATGGCTATGTGTATGTGTTCAGTTTGTAAAAAATTCATCACAGATTAAAATATGGAAATTCTGAAGACCAGAATAAATCCTGTAGTGTTGGAATCCTAGCTGTATCCACCAAGAGGGCCTAGGAGCAGTACCACTCCATTAGCCAATGAGCACGATTTGTACCACATCTTGATTTCTAAATACCATTCCCCATGGAAAGGAAGCAGGCCTCTTTAGAGAAATGGTTGAGTCTAGGTCTGGGCAGAAAAAATAAAATTTTCACATACTAGTGTTTCATTGGAGCATAGTAACAATAGTATAGTATATACTATTAGTGTGTGTGTGTGTATATATATATAT
>NW_006921640.1:5858913-5872690 GCF_000298275.1 Orycteropus afer afer
TGGGTCGGGTCTGACTTGAGGGCATATAACAACAACAACAACAGTGTTCCATCTGTTGATGATTCTTGCCAAAATAAATTATTACTGTGGTGATTAATAATGCCTATCATTATTTATTTTGATTCTCAAGTTATCCCAACTTGGCTTTTTGTCATGTCTCCATCAAACATGGAAATAAATAACAATAGTAATGAATGAACCCATTGAATAAAATAGAAACCTGAGTTCATAGTAGCAGTTTTCCAGTGACTGTCATGATATGGGTTGAACAAGTGGATGAATATGAAGTTCTGAAAAAGGACAGTTGTGGTGGACAAGCAGAGGTAGAGGAAGTTACTGAATTATTTCTCGGGTGAGAAATCAATAACTGGATATGAGGACAGAGAGAGAGAAGAGTGCAAATGTGAGGGTGAGGGTGCTTCACAGACCCAGATGGGCAGAATTTGGCCTTGTTAATTGAGTAAACTTAAACTGCAGGGAATCTGTGAGATGGAAGAGGCTAAGGGTGCTGCACATGGATGGGTCGGGGGAAAGTCTAGTACTGGAGCAGCAGAGGGCTTGGGGATCGAGGGAGAAGGGAAGAACACCTAGTACGGATGGAAGTTCCAAGGTATGAGCTCTTTCTAGAGGTGTGTTGCGGCGAATATGGCAAGAGTGGGGAACTCAGTGGCTGGATTGCTCTCTGGCATGTGCACAGAGGTTTGCTGAGGGACAGCAAATGCATGTTGGAAGCCCCAGAGCACCGAATGCTAGTCATTGTGGGTGAGTATTACCACCAGCCTAGCTGAGCACAGACTCTTGGCCGGTTCCAGCTTTGCTCTTCTTCTGCACTCCCGCATGCCTGCCAATCCAGCAGTGGTGTGAGCCTCTCAGACTCAGAAGAAGGAAGAGGCCATCCACTTCTCAGAGAATTGGCCAGGGAAAACCTTATGAATAGCAGAGAAACACTGTCTGATACATTACTGAATAAGTTTATGAATAGCCTTAAAACATTGTCCAATACAGTACTGAAAGTTGAGCCCCTCAGGTTGGAAGGCACTCAAGATACGACTGGGAAAGAGCTGCCTCATCAGAGTAGAAATGACCTTATTCATATGAATAAAGTAAAGCTTTCAGGACTTATATTTGCTGACATGGCATGACTCAAACTGAGGAGAAACAGCTGCAAACATCCATTAATAATTGGAACATGGAATATATGAAGTATGAATCTAGGAAAATTGAAAGTTCAAAAAGGAAATGAAACGCATGGAGATTGATATCCTAGGCATTAGTGAGCTGAAATGGACCGGTTTTGGCCATTTTGAATCAGACAACCATATGATCTGCTATGCTGGGAATGATAAATTGAAGAGGAATGGAGTGGCATTCATAAGCACAAAGAATATTTCAAGATCTATCCTGAAGTACAATGCTATCAGTGATAATATCCATATGCCTACAGGGAAAGCCAGTTAATACTACTATTATTCAAATTTACGCACCAAACACTAAAGCCAAAAATGAGGAAATTGAAGATTTTTACCAACTTATGCAGTCTGAAATTGACTGAACATGCAATCAAAATGTGCTGATTATCACTGGTGATTGGAATGCAAAAGTTGGAAACAAAGAAGAATCACCGGTAGTCGGAAAATTTGGCCTTGTTGGTAGAAATAATGCTGGAGATTGCATGATAGAATTTTGCAAGAGCAACAACTTATTCATTGCAAATACCTTTTTTCAATAACACAAACAGCATCTATACACAAGGACTTCACCAGATGGATTGCACAGGAATCAGATCTACTACATCTGTGCCAAGAGACAATGAAGAACCTCAGTATCTTCAGCCAAAACAACGCTAGGAGCTGATTGTGGAACAGACTATCTATTGCTCATATGCAAGTTCAAGGTGAAGTTGAAGACAATTAAAACAAGTCCAGGAGAGCCAAAATATGACCATGATTATATCCCTCCTGAATTTAGAGACCATCTAAAGAAAAGATTTGATGCATTGAACACTAATTTGGTTTTTGGTCAAAAAACAAAGGAATTGTGGGATGACATCAAGCACATCATTCATCAAGAAGGCAAAAGATCATTAAAAAGACAAGAAAGTAAGAAAAGAAACAAAATGGAGGTCAGAAGAGACTCTGAGCAGAGAGTAGCTAAGGCAAATAGAAGAAATGACAAGATAAAAGAACTGAACAGAAGATTTCAAAGAGCAGCTCAAGAAGACTAAGTCAGTTATTATAAAGAAATGTGCACAGACCTGGAGTTAGAAAACCAGAAGGGAAGAACACACACAGCATTTCTCAAGCTGAAAGAACTGAAGAAAAAATTTAAGCCTTGAGTTGCAGTATTGAAAGATCCTATGGGCAAAAATTGAATGATGCAGGAAACATCAAAAGAAGATGGAAGGAATACACAGTCACTGTACCAAAAAGAATGGTTGATGCTCTTCTGTTTCAGGAAGTAGCATATGATCAAGAACCAATTGTACTGAAGGAAGAAGTCAAAGCTGCACTGAAGGAAGTGGCAAAAAACAGGGCTTCAGGAATTGACAGAATACCCATTGAGATGTTTCAACAAACAGATGCAGTGCTGGGGGCACTCACTTGGCTATGCCGATTTGGAAGACAGCTACCTGGCCAACTGACTGGAAGAGATCCATATTTGTACCCATTCCAAAGAAAGGTGATCCCACAGAATGTGGAAATTATCAAACAGTATCATTAATATTGCACGCAAGTAAAAATCTTACTGAAGATAATTCAAAAATAGTTGCAGCAGTATATTGACAGAGAACTTCCAGGAATGCAAGCTAGATTCAGAAGAGGATGTGGAATGAGGGATATCATAGCTGATGTCAGATGGATCTTGGCTCAGAGGAAAGAATACCAGAAAGATGTTTACTTGTACTATTGACTATGCAAAAACATTTGATTGTGTGGATCATAACAAATTATGGATAACATTGAGAAGAATGGGAATTCCAGAACACTTAATTGTACTCATAAGGAACCTGTACATAGACACTGCATGGTTTAAAATCAAGAAGGGAGAGTGTTGGGGTTGTATCCTTTCACCATACTTATTCAATTTCTACACTGAGCAAATAACCCGAGAAGCTGAACTATATGAAGAAGAACGTGGCATCAAGATTGGAGGAAGACTCATTAACAACCTGCAATACACTGATGGCACAACTTTGCTTGCCTAGAGTGAGGATGACTTGAAGCATTTACTGATGAAGATTGAAGAATACACTCTGCAGTATAGATTACACCTCAATGTAAAGAAAATAAAATCCTCACAACTGGACCAATAAGTTGGATCACAATACATGGAGAAAAGATTGACGTTGTCAAAGACTTCATATTACTTGGATCTACAATCAGTGCCAATGGAAGCAGCAATCAAGATATCAGACGACATATAGCACTGGCCAAATTGGCTACAAAAGACTTCTTTCAGGTGCTGAAGAACAAAGATGTCTCCTTGAGGAATAAGGTGTGCCTGACACAAGCCATGGTATATTCAGTCCCCTCATATGCATGTGAGAGCTGGACAATGAATAAGGAAGACTGAAGAAGAGTCAATGCTTTTGAGTTGTGATGCTGGCAAAGAACATCGAAAGAACCATGGACTGCCAGAAGAACTTACCAATCTGTCCTAGATGAAGTACAAACAGAATGCTCCTGGAAGCGAGAATGGCCAGACTTCATCTTACCTACTTTGGTCATGTCAAAAGAGGCCATTACCTGGAGAAGGATATCATGTTTGGTAAAGTGGAAGGTCAACAAAAGAGGCCCTCAACAAGATGGAGTGACACAGTGGCTACAACAGTGGGCTCAGGTATAGCTGGCATTGTGGAGCTGGCACAGGACAGGGCAGTGTTTCATTCTGCTAACATAGTGTTGCTATGAGTTGCAGACTAGTCGACAGCACCTAAGAACAAGTTTGTAGTGATATAAATAAGTAGAAACCTAGAACACCAAATAATTAACATAGGAAGGATAATGGGATTACTTAATTACCATTTGGGAATCATCACAGTAATAATTTATTCTGGCAAGAATCATCAACAGATGCTAAAACTAGTTTGTATATGACAATTTTATGAAGAACTAGACATTTGCATAGTTTCAAAATGTGCCCCCACTAAATTCTGATTAATTATAAAGGGAAAAATAATAACTTTAGTTTGGAGAAAGTGTCCATGAATGCCATAATCATGTGGTCAACATTAACATCACCCATAATTGGTCAAAAATACATTATGTGCATCATATATGTATGAATCATTGACTAAAGTAGCATAATTTCTGGAATATTTCTGCCAAAAGTGCATTACTTGGATCTAAGCATAAGAAACCAGCAATCAAACCCAAATTGAAAGACATTTTACAAAATAACTGGCCTGTACTCTTCAAATATGTCAAAGACACAGGAACTGGGGCTGACTGAGGACTACTCAGAGAATAAAGAGCTATAACAAGTAGATACACCACGTGATCAGCGACTGAATCTAGGAAGAGAATACCCTTTCTTTTGCTGTTTTGTCATTTGTTGAGACAGTTGGTAAAAATTAAATGGGGCCTGTAATTTAGATGGCAGTATTCCATCAGTGGCAGTTTCCTGATTGTGATAGTTACTGTATAACAGAATGCACTATTGTATAATACATTTATATTAACTGTGACCATCTCACATTTCTTTCACAGTAAAATCTGTTCCTCAGGTAGGCCTGAGGGACTGTTTTCTTTTAGAGCATATGTGTGCCAATCCACATGTGTAGGGTTTTAGTAGGTTTCTTCACTTTATAATTAACTATTTAATGCATACCATAAGTTGCAGCAAAACAAAAACCCACTGCCATAGAGTCAATTCCAACTCATAGCAACCTCCATTGGATTTCCAAAGCAGTAAATCTTTACGGAAGTAGATTGCCTATCTTCCTTCCCCAGAGTAGCATGCGGGTTTGAACCACCAACCTTCTGGTAAATGCCTTAGGCACTGTGCCACCAGAGATCCTTAAAGTGCAACATATTTCCTGCTAGTTATTTTAAATTTGATTGATCGCTTCCTGCTCCAAAGGATAGATACGTGTTGTTGTTGTTAACTTTTCATTGTGATTTGGGAGAAAGTTTACAGAGCACATTCATTTTCCATTCAACATTTCATACACATTTTGTTATGTGACATTGATTATAGTCCTCACAGTATAACAGCTCTTTTCCCACTTCCTCTTTGTATTCTTCTTTCCTATGTATGTCTGCTTTCTCCCTGCAGAAATGCTGCCCTTCTGATCTCCCATGGTTGATTGTTCTAAGGAGTGCACTTCCTTGGCGTAACTGTTCATCTTGTAGGCATGTCTGTTGTTTGACTGAAGGTTAAGCCATGGGAGTGAGTTCAATTCCAGGTCCAAAGGGTGACTAGGGGCCATGGTCTTGGGAGTTTCACCAGTCTCTACTAGAACAGTAAGCCTGGTCTTTTTTGTGATTTTGAGTTTTATTCCACATTTTTCTCCCACTCCATTAAGGGTCTCCAATTTCAATCCCTTTCTGAATGGTTGGCAGTGATTTCTGGGCAGCTTCTAGTTCTTCTAGTCTCAAGGTCATGTAGGCTGAGGTTCCCATGGTCCACTAGTTCCTTGGACTGGTTGTTTCCATGTGTCTTTGATCTTTTCCACTCTTCTTTGGTCTGGATGAGGAGAGACCAGTTGTTGCATCTTAGATGATCACTCACAAGCTGTTAAGACCCCAGTCATTCCTCACCAAGGTAGGAGGTAGAACAGTGTTTTTGTGTAGTATGCCAATTGAGCTTGATGAAGTACAGGTGTTTTATGAACCAGGATGCTAAGTGGAATATTTCGAGGCAGTTACACTGTAAATACTATTACAGCAGCCAAGATTCTCCTAGAGTTTGAAATTCATTACCATCCTGAAATTCAGGCTAGAAGTATGATAATGTCAGAAAATTCAGTGTGATAAAACATTTTATGGTGCACTTTGCCATTGAAAGTCTATTTTCATCTCCCCTAATCATTATCAGCCTTGATTAAGAGCTTGTTTTCATAAGTAAGGCCTGGTTATCTGATTGCGAAAGATCACAGCCTTAAAAACCCTATGGAACAATGCTGCTCTGCACACATGGATGAGGTCACCATGAGTTGGAGTTGACTTGATGCCAAGTCACGCCACCACCAGAGTTTTTTCCAAGAGTGTTACCAAGGTCTTACCACATGTATGTTGCAAATGACCTTTGTTCCATTTACAATTAGGAACATGGAAAGACCATAGTTGCATGATCAGGGTTCTTGAAACACATTATCGTCAGGAAATGGTGACATTGACCCTTGGTATTGTTACTAGTGCCCATGAGAAAATATGGTTCAGGTTTTAGTACTGATTTAAAAAAAAAAAAAAAATCCAATACAGATTTCTTACCTGACAGCTTTATTTTGTTATAAGATCTGGACCTTAAATCAGTGCACTGGTGATTCTATATAGTTAAAGCTAGAAAGGTAGATCCAACATGCAAAATGATGAATTTACCTCAGTTACTATGCATTGATCAGTAGAACTGCAGAAACTCTAGATAATGACTAAAAAGTGACTTAAGTGTGCAAAGACCTGCTATATTTAGAATCCCATTCATCTCCTTGACATCTGTGGGTACAGTAGACTTAGTCCTTTACATAGCCACTCTCACTGAACTGGAACAAGTAATGATTTTGTCCACATAGATTATAAAAAGAATGTCAGTTTTATTTTTAAATGACTTGGAAGGAAAGTGGGAATCGATGTTTGCTCCATCTCTATTCTCCATATCCCAACCAAGCACATGACACCTGATTAAGATCTGTAAGGTAGTGTTGTGGTCTTGTTGATAAAAGGAAGCCTCTCTAAATTAAAGGAGAAATCTTCAAAGTCAAAACAGCTTTACATTTGATGACTGTTCCATTTTGGACACATCCTCACCAGGGGGTGGCTTCAGTTTGAATAGATAATGCTCCCTCTTATGCATTATGGGCTACTAAGGGATTAAGCAGTGTCATAGACCATTTCTTTATCTATTAAACAGCCTCTCAGGCAATTCTTTCTTTGTCCTATTTGATAATGAAGTTCTGTGAATCCTGGATGTTTGTCACCTGATGCTAGAGTCAGGTAGTGGGGGTAAGGGCAAGGCAGCAGGCAGAAACCCAGGCAGAGTTCCTGAGCAGTATTGTAAGATGTCTATGGCTATCGCAGTATATGGTGTTACATTGGTGTGGGCCTCAAATTATCAGAAAGAACATTATCAAGTGTTGTGCTGAAGAAAACATTTTTTTGGTTCAAAGTATAGATTTTTGAGACAAGTTTCAGGCTGCACATGGCCTGCTTCTTAATATGGCTCCCTGGTGTCATGTCTCCCAAATTTCAGAAAGCCGGTTAACTCTTTGCCTTTATTGAGATGCTGCAGTAACATATAGTTACAAAGCTATAACTTCTCAAGAAGAGTTCCAGGACTGGTAAACAATTTTTCTCATGTTATGTATGTGTTTACTGTTATCAGAACTTAATGTTTCACAGCCAGTAACTTCAAATGGTAACTTTTAGTGAGGACTCTGAGGCAGGGGCTCTAAGTGTGAGGAGGCTATAACAGAGAGTTAGACTAAATCAAGCCATGACAACCTGAACAAAAGTTTCCACTGAAGCATGTTAATACTACCAAAAGGACTTGCCGATCTATTCAGAGTCACATATGTTTTAAAAAAAAAATAGTTGGTCTTTACCTACTTTTAATAAGGTTTGTTTGTGTTTTAATTGCATTCTGCAATCTTCTCATGCTTTGGATCTTCTTCAGCCTAAGCAGGCTAACGTCTCTTTGTGTATATTTTTATATGTTCTAGCTCATTCAGACCAATAAACTGAAGCACTACCCCAGCATCCATGGAGACTTCAGCAACGATTTCAGACAGCCATGTGTGGTGTTCACTGGGCACCCTTCCCTCCGGTTTGGGGATGTGGTCCACTTCATGGAGCTCTGGGGAAAGTCTAGTCTCAACACTGTTATATTCACAGGTAAATAAAGAAAACACACAGACAAAACCATGTAATACCCACTTATTTTACAATAAGGCATAAATGTGGACATTATTCTATTGTAAATATCAAAGAAAAAAGAAACTACAAGGGAAACAGTAAACCTGTAAAAAAGTGAAAAGCAAAAAGGCAAAGTGTGCTTTTATGTCTATTCTTTTAGACTGGTCCCCTAAGACAATTCTGCTTTTTGAATTGAACTCCTTTTTGATAGATTTTGTAAACTGTGTCAAGAACAAGCAACCAGTCTTGTTTCACCCTTGAGGAATTACCTGCTGAGATATGTCTTTCTCCTTTCATTATACTTTCTCTCTGGCTTGCCATTTTCCTTCTGGAGATTAACCCCTTAGGGAAAAGCAGATCCCTTAATAAGGTTAAGTAGAAGTTTTACTCAGATAATCACTATTTTATTTGTATCAATTTCAGGTTTTTAGGCAGCCTTAGGTTTGGGAAATCTCATGGACTATGGAGGAAAAAAAAAACCTTGATTTGAAATCTGGCCCAGCTTCCTAATTATATAACTTAAATCATGCTACATCACTTCTCTGAACCTCTGTGAGCCTCACTCTCCTCATGGTAAAGTGGGATTGTTTATAGCTTTCTCCTTAGGTTGTGCTGGAAATTTCATGAAATATGATATGAAAGCACTTGGAACAGTGTCTGGCATGTAAAGGTTGCTGAGAAAGTATGGTTACCTTCTCCTTTATAGCTTTCTAATTACTTTGAAAAATTTAGTAAAGGGTTTAGTTATGTCAGAAGCATCCAGGACAGGGTCACTTAGGACCTTCTCTGTGCTCAGCCTTAGTTATTAACTTGTGAGGAGTGTCAACACCCTTTGGCCAAAGACCACCAGAAACACACTTGTTTTCATAGAGAGTTGGATTTATTGATGTGTTTCAGCAAGGGAGAACACACACCATGGGGAGCCCCACAACATCTCAGGGTGTTAAAAAGAACTTATTCTGAACTTTGGGGTAGTGTTGGGTGATTGGGGGGTAGATTCAAGGCTGTGGGGCATTGCTGTGGATGGATGCTTTCAGATAGCAGGAATAATTTTATGATTGCATAGCTTAATGATTATTATCTAGAGGGCAAGAAGAATGGAGCAAGACTAAAGTTATAGTTGGTCAAATACATGAGAAATGTTCACAATCATTAGCCATTAGAGAGCTGCAAATCAGAACAATAATGAGGTTTCATCTTACTCCAGCAGCAATAGCAAAGTTCAACAAAACAGAAAATAACAAAATGCTGGTGAGGATGTAGAAAGATTGGGATTCTCTTACACTGCTGGTGGGACTGTAAAATGGTATAACCACTGTGGAAAACAGTATGACCCTTCTTAAAAAGTTGGAAATGAAAATACTGTATGATCCATCAGTCCCACTCAAAAAAACCAAACTCACTACTATTGAGTCAATTCCAACTCATAGCAACCCCCACTGGGTTTCCAAAGTGGTAAACCTTTATAGAAGTAGATTGCCCTGTCTTCCTTCCACGAGTGGCTGGTGGGTTTGAACCACTAACCTTCTGGTTAGCAGTTAAATGCACTGTACCACCAGAGCTCCTTAGCAATCCCAGTACTAGGTGTATATCCTAAAGAAGTGAAAGCCGAGACACAAACAGATACATGCACACCCTTGTTCATTTGCAGCACTATTCACTTTAGCAAAGAGATAGAAACAGACAGCCTAAGTGTCCATCAGAGGAGGAATGGATAACCAAACTGGTACATACATACAATGGAATACCATGCAACATTAAAGAATAATGATGAATCTGTAAAATACTTCATAATGTAGACAAACTTGGTGGATATAATGCTAAGTGAAATAGTCAATCACAGGACAACTACTGTATAAGTTCACTATTATAAAAAATCAAGGAAAGGTTTACAACACAGAAGGAAACATTCTTTGTTGTTTACTAGTGATGGGAGGTGTGGTGAGGGAAAATTGCTAGCTAAATAAGAGACACATACTGATTTGGGTGAAGGGAAAGGTAGTATACCAAAAGTGGATGACCAGCACATGTCAGTAAGGAAAAGGAAGACACGGAGAGATGCACAAGAGTTGCAGACAACAAAGGTAAATATTTTTATGTACACAATGCTGCATTATCAGTAATAACAAACTTTAAGAGTGGATACATAGGTAGATAGGCAAGCTGATATACCCATGACCATTTACAGGTTTGGCAAATGATGTTTTTATATATGTATTTGTATGTGCTATAAAAATGTCCATATAGAGAAAACAAGGGCTAAGTTATGACAACTTCTTAGCCACAGCAAGCACCTGGAGGGAGTGAGTTGCTGGGCCTGCAGGCTCGGGACTGTGGTCTCGCGGGACATCAAGATCAGTTGTCATAAGATAGTACACATAAACATTATACATCCTACTTCAGTGACTAGCAAATCAGATCTTGAAAGCTTGTGAGTGATCATCTAAGGTGCAACCATTGGTTTGTCCTGTCCAGAGCAAAGAAGAGTGAAGAAGATCAAAGACACATGGAAACAATTAGTTCGAGAGATTAATAGGGCATGGAAATCTCAGCCTGCACAAGCCTGAGACCAGAAGAACTAGATGGTGCCTAGTTCCCACTACCAACCTCTCTGAAAGGGATCACATTAGAAGGTCTTGAATAGAGTGAGAGAAAAATGTGGAACAAAACTCAAAATCCTAAAAAAGATATAAACCAGCGAAACTCTTGACACTATGGCTCTTAGTCATCCTTAGGCCTGGAGTTGAACTTACTCCTGTGGGTTAACTTTCAGCCAAACAATAGACAGGACTATGAGGTAAACATTTACACCTAGGAGGTGTGCTCCTTAGAACAATCAACCATGGACAATTAGAAGAGCAGTATTTGCACAGGGAGATAGCTCAGGGGGCAGGAATGCATAGGAAAGAAGGACACGGGGAAAAGGTAACCACAGAGAGGAAGTGGAAAGAGAGCTGTTACATTCTGGTATTGCAGTCAGTATCACAAAACAAAATGTGTGTGAACTGTTGAATGGAAAACGAATGCGCTCTATAAACTTTCACCCAAATCAAAATACAAAGTTTTGAGAAAAAGATGAACCAATAAATAAATAAAGCTATAGTTGCTAAAGTAATAGTGTCTCTAACATTAGCCAGGATGGGAGATATTTGATCATTTTATGGTTTGGGCAGTATTCATATTGTTACGTTCAGAGATGATTACAGAGTGGTCTTGTTTTTATCTTGATCTCTTATGGTCCCATAGTGTCCCTGTCTGATGTAGGTACCTTTAAGACTGCTTATGTTTCACAGGACACTCAGACCTGGGTGCCTGCCTAGCTCATCTCCAAGGCCCAGCTAAAAGGGCCAGAAGAGCTCCTCACTGTTCCAAGCTGCTTTTCCCTTTCTTGGGCCCCCTTTTTGTGGCCAAAGCAGATTAATTCAGGCCATAAGATATAGACTAATGTTCTCCAGAACTTCACCACTGCTGAGATTTAGCTGATCAGGAGGTTTTCCAGGGAACATTGTAGTCAGACTGAGGGTAGTCTCTTTTGCTCCTTTTGGTGAGTTGCTGACTTGACATGGTCACAGCATTTACATAGGTACAATCAGAAGTATTCAATGTAAATTGTCCTTTAGAAATCAAGTGTTAGGTGATTGTCCATGACTATTCTAGACAATGGATTTATATTCAGACTGCCTTGTTAGGCTTCCAGAGCAGAACTTGTGTCATTTATGATGTCTGCTAGTTTAGTGGGAATTGTAGCTCTCACAGGACAGGTGAAAAGGGAGTAAATCAGCCCTCCTGAGGAGCCTGTGCTTGCCCCATTTTGGAGGTTTCTGGTTATTCTTTTCAGGGAAACATGATCTATTGAAGAGTGGTAATTTAAGCATCAAAAAGTTCTATGAATTATCCCAAATACACAGGATAAGTTAGTGTGTGCACATGTGGGCCAGTACTGCTAACAATGTTGTTTGCATTTTGTCAGAGGTTTTTTGTTGTTTTTGTTTATAAATACGTCCATAAGAAGTGATGTACTAGGCTGTATTGGAAAATGTCATTTATCACATCAAGAGTGAACTTGTTTTTGGCTTAAGGTGGACAGCTTCCTTGAGTGGAGTTGAATAGTTCTTCTGCCAGGCAGACTGGAGTGGCTCCCGAGAGAACACACTCACTTTACGGCCAGGATAGTGCCCATTCATGATATGCTCAGGTTTGCTGATAGGGTACCATGATCTCAGCAGAATCATTTTGTTGACCTGGGATCAAAGTCCTCTTTTTTTCCTTCTAGGTGCATTCTATCCGGTAGATATCCAAGATGTTGCTTTGTCTGACACCTGGTATTAACTCTGAGCCCTTGATTAAAGTGACCTGTGCCAGGTTTCCCCACTATAAAGCCACTGTTTTTCTCTTTGTGTTTAATAATTAACTTTTTGAGGGACACTGAGACTGTCTATATCTTGTTCTCCACCCAATTTTTATCTAAATTTTTTAGCATACATTGATAAGATTCTGGTCTGAGTAAGTTATTACTATGATATTGCCAAATGGTGATTTAACATTTGTTAGCTGGAATTCTTTCTCTTTTTTTTTTTTTTTTTTTAATGTATTTTATTGAAATATAACTTATGTACAATGAAATACACAAAACTAAAGTGACATGGCTCATTTTTTTGTTTGTTTGTTTTTTTGCAGTGTTCCTTCCCCTCCCCTCCACCTCTGGTAACCAACAAAGAAAGTTTCCTTCCATATGTAAACCTTTCCTTGACTTTTTACGATAATGAATTAATACTGTATTTGTCCTTCTGACTATTTCACTAAGCATAATGTCCTCCAAGTCCATCCATGTTATGTGGTGTTTTGCATATTCTATGTTACTCTTTAGGGTTGCATAGTATTTCATTATGTGTATGTACCATAGTTTGGTTATCCATTCTTCTGTTGATGGGCACGTAGATTGTTTCCATCTTTTTGCTGTTGTAAATAGTGCTGCGGTGAACATGGGTGTGCATATATCTGTTTTTTTCCTGGATCTGACTTCTTTAGGATATATACCGAGTAATGGGATTGCTGGGTCAAATGGTATTTCTAATTCCAGCTTTTTAAGGAATCACCATACTGTTTTCCACAGTGGTTGTATCATTTTACAGTCCCACCAGCAGTGTATAAGTGTCCCAATCTCTACATCCTCACCAACATTTGTTATTTTCTGTCTTGTTAATCTTTGCCACTAGTGCTGGGGTGAGATGGTATCTCGTTGTTTTGATTTGTATCTCTCTGATGGCTAATGATCATGAACATTTCTTCATGTGTTTGCTGGCCGCCTGAATATCCTCTTTGGTGAAGTGTCTATTCATGTCTTCTGCCCATTTTTAAATTGGATTGTTAATCTTTTTGTTGTTGAGATGTTGGAGTTTTCTATAAATTTTAGAGATAAATCTCTTGTCAGATATGTAATTATTGACAAGTATGATTTTGTTGCTGTCACTTTGTTATGTGCTTTTTTGTGGTTTTGATTTCTTTGTTCCGTATCGTTTTCTGTGCTGAGCTCATTTTGTTTATGAATCATGTTATCACTTCCTTCATTGCTATTGTTTTAGTATTTGCTAAATATTTGTGCTGGTCCTCTTTTTTATTTTGATGTGAAAGTTTCTCATTTTTCTTTGAGGTTACCCTGTGATTTATAATTTTCTCCCCAAATTTAGAACAGTCTATTCTATCTT
>NW_006921640.1:5872804-5873344 GCF_000298275.1 Orycteropus afer afer
TTGTTGGTTCTCTGTCCAAAGGACTCCCTTTAGCATCTCTTGTAAGGTTGATCTGATTGTAACAAATTCCTTTAATTCTGCTTATTTGGAAATGTCCTAATTTTACCATCATATTTGAGGGACAGTTTTGCTGAGTATATAATTCTTGGTTGGAAATTATTCTCTTTCAGGGTTTTATATATACCATCCCATTGTCTTCTCACCTGCATGGTTTCTGGCAGGAAATACAAGCTTAGTCTTACTGGTTGCACCTTGTAGGTAACTTTTCATTTTTCCCGTGCTGCTTTCAGGATTCTTTCTTTGTATTTGGTTTTTGTGAGTTTGATGATATGTCTTGGTGATTTTCTTTTGTGGTCTATCCTGTTTCGGGTTCGTTGGACTTCTTGAGTGGCTACATGCTCATCTTTCATCATAGGGGGAAAATTCTCTTCCAAACAATCTTTGGCAATTTTTTCTGTGGTTTTATTTGTCTCTTCCTGTTCTGGAATTCCAATTACACGTAGGTTATTCCTTTTGATGGTATCCCACATGAACCTTAGG
>NW_006921640.1:5873444-5879808 GCF_000298275.1 Orycteropus afer afer
CTTTTGATGGTATCCCACATGAACCTTAGGCTTTCTTCATTTTGTTTTGATCTTTTTTCTGATTGATCCCTTTCCAAAGAAGTATTGAAGTATTTGCCTTCAGTGTCATTAATTCTGCCTTCCACCGATTCAGTGCTACTGCTTTGACTGTTCAATGTGTTATCTATTTCTAGAAATTTAGTATCAGTCTTCTGAATTTCTGTCTGTAGATTTTGTATCATCTCTAATTTTTAATTTATTTTGCCATTTTGTCCTTGTATTGTCTTTCAAAATTTTTCTAGAGTTTCCTCTGTGTTTTCTGCAATTTTGTCAGTGTTTTCCTTGATCTGTCTCTAAATCCATTGAAAGCACCTAAATATAATTCTTTTTAATTCCTCATCAGGGAGTTCCAGTGCTACATCTTCCACAGGGATGTGTTTTGGGTCTGTATCCTGGTCTCTTGTTTTTCCTGCTTTATCTTGCTTCTTTGTGTGGACTATTATGCTCTGTTGTCTCTGAGGCATTGTGATGTTTTTGTGTTTATATTTGATTTGTGATTGTATGTTGGAGTGACTTGCCCATGACTTTCTTTTTCTTTGTTTTGTTTGGATGTTATCTGTGAAAGCAGGATACTGTTCTGTTTGCCAGTTGGCAGCACTTATACACTCATCAGCTATCTCCTTTCTTATTGTCAGCCTCCCATTTGTCCCTGCTGTCCTTGGCAAACGGAACCTGTTCTTAGGTCCCTGGATTCCGAATGAGAATGCTGTCACTTGAAAATCCAAAACGGCCACCGCTTGTAAACATTCAAAATGGCTGCATGCTTTAAATATCCAAAATGGCTGCTGCTTGAAAACATTCAAAATGGCTGCGCCCTCCAGCACTTTAAATATCCACAGTGGCCACCAATTGCAAACTTTCAAAATGGCTATGCCCTCTGGACAGCTGGAAGTCCACAGCTCAGGTTGCCTCCCTCCTTGCTGTTTCCCTTCCCGGTCATGGGCCACCAGTGCATTTGTCCTTGCAGCCCTTCATGACCAGGGCTGATCTTTAGGTCAATTCTCAGGTCCCAACACCACTTGGAAATATTCAGGTCCTATCAGAGTTGCTGACAGTGCATTGCTCTGACTATCTCCATACTCACTGTTTTCGTTCAGGTTTTTCCACTAGTTTGTGCCTAATCCACTTCTGTATACTTCCTTTCAAAGCTCAGGGCTCTGGGATTATCTTCTGTATCTCTGTCAATTGGTTTCTCTTTTCTTAGTTGAAGAAGGTCTGTGCAGCTTGTGTGCCTATTATGACATCTTAATGGAAGTCTCATTAGTTGGAATTTTATTGTAAAGAAGCCCTTTCCCTTCTTTTCTACTTACTTATTTCCTCATTTATCTCATGTCTATCTATCTGTATTGAAAACTGAGTTTACCCCAATACTTTTCAGTGCCAACTCCATCGTACAAGGTTCATTCTCACCTCTGCCTTTCCCCAATTGTTACTTCTTTCTCTGACAGTAAGAAATTTAGCTCCCATTCTCCTCAATGTTTTTAACTTAATTTTCTCAATTTCCCTGTATGTAACCAGTCACCTCTCGATGCTCACCATCTGCCTGGCCCTGACCACTCTGGCCACCTTCTCATTTAGCCCTGACCGTACCAGCCACCTTCTTGCTGGACAGCTCCTCTGTTTCCTGCCTTTTAAAATGTTTTCTTGTGCTTTCCTTAGAACCTGACTTCTCCTATCTGGAAGCACTGGCTCCCTACCAGCCCTTGGCCATGAAATGCATATACTGCCCCATTGATACACGATTGAATTTCATCCAAGTATCAAAGTTGCTTAAAGAAGTACAGGTAAGGAAGTAAACCATGCTCATGTCTTCCCTTGCATGTTATGTCTGTGTAGCTGCTAATCTGTGACAAAAAGTGGGAAGGCTATCTAGCTGCATTTGAGTCTTTGTTTTTCTAACTTCTTGAATATCCACAGAATGCCAAGACATATATTTGTACCTTGAAAACTTGAAAGTGGTGACCATTACATCCTGAAAGAATCTTCTACTCTGCAGACCTCAAAACTGGAAGGAAAAGAAAGCATAAACAGTCTGTTATTTTTGACGCCCATCTGTGTCCATTCAAAGCAAATTGTACCCCATCTCAAAAAAAAAAAAAGTCCTTCTGAAAACATGTTTACTAAGCTGAAAGATAGTTTGCTTGAAACATGTATCAGGCCCTTGTTGCACATGTTGCTAACAGTATTCTTTTGAATTTTATTAGACACTTTTTGTTGTTTTGTTGTTTTTTTTCATTTTGTATTTTCTGTCACAGAGCATAGAAGAAGTAGTTGAAGTAAAGTGGTAGGCAGAAGGAAGGATTTATGCACAAAAGGGAAAGTAGAGGCAAGATAAGGAATGAAAATCACCACACAGGTCAATTACAACTTATGCAATAAGCTTTTTGGCAAATGGGAAGGAAAAGACTGACCAGAATCGACAAAGAAGACAACTTAGAAAAGGGGAGATGGCTTTTTTAGGGAGGAAAATTTCAGGAGCTCGCATGAGTGCTAAAGTTCCCGGGCACTGCCTATTGTCTCTCCACCTAGCAGTCAAGCTGGATATGATCATCTCCCTACATTTCTTGACCTAGTTCAAAAGTCATCTTTCCTCCTCTTTACAGGATCTCTGACCTCAGGATGAGAGGGTCTAACACAAAATTCTAAGAAGTGTAACAAGAAAAAGAGAAATCTGAAGAGCCTCAGGAGTGCAGGGATTATGGAATATAGCAATCACTAGCTTTCTGGCTCAATGAGAAGAGAATATGGGCTTTGCCGAGTTATGATGAGAGCAGTTAGCTAATTGTTGGCCTCAATGAGGTGATCTGATACCCTCTGTCTCCCCAGCAGTGGAAGAAACAGATAAGACCCTGTTGATTTTCATTACTAAATATGACTACAAATCTCAGTCTCTAAACAAGCTGTCTGACTCTTTAAACCCTGTGTAGTGTGCTATTGGACACTGGATAGGAGCTCATCTCTACTTTAGTTTTCCTATTTAGAGAAGAAAACGTTGGAGAAGTCCCCAGGCTATGATTATGGAGTCAGATGGCTTTGAGACAGGGTTATGCAGATACTAACTAGATCAGGAAGAAGAACTTGGAGGAAGAAGAGGAAAGTTAGCCCTAAAGAGCAAGTGCTGTTTTAAATCCAAACAAATCAGCCTTTTAGGAAGCCTTATTCTTCAAGGAACTTGAGGGTTGGTCCAAAACCCCTAAAGTAAACTCACTGACTGTATGAGACTCTTTGGGTGCCAAGATTAGTTTTCAATTGGATGGTCTTTGTCTAAAGTATATTTTGGTTTACTAATTTGTTTTTTCCTCACAAGTTAACAAAAAGCAACATTTTGTTTTAAAAAAAAGGTCTGTCTCATACTCCATACAAATGATTAAGTCTGAGGCCTGACCAATCAGTGACCACTGCCTATGACAAATTAGCATAAAAAGCCACAATTCTTCTTTTTTTTTTTTTATTGTGATTTGGGTGAAAGTTTATAGAGCAAGTTCACTTTCCATGTAGCAGCTCACATACACTTTGTCTCATGACATTGACTACAATTTACCCCAGTGCAACAGCTCCGCTCCCACTTCCTCCCCATAGTTACCTCTTCCCTGTGTCCATCCCTCCATGCATTCCTGCCCCCTGAGCTGTCTCCCTGTGCATACACAGCCCTTCTATTTTCCCATGATCGTTCTCTCCAAAGAGCATTATCTACCTAATGTAAATGTTTGGCTCATATGCCTGTCGTTTGTTTGGCTGGAAGCCACAGGAGTGGGTTCAATTCAAGATCTGAAGAGCAGCTAGACGTCGTAGTCTCAGTGGTTCCATTAGGCCCTATCAGACCAGCAAACCTGGTCCCTTTTTTTCCCCCCCAAATGACTTTGAGTTTTGGTCCACATTGTTCTCCCAGTCTATCCAGGATCTCCTACAGAGATCCCCCTGTGGTTGACAGGAAGCATCACAATTCTTGCTAATCAGCCAGTAGCCTGTAACAGTGGATACATGGTGTATGTTATAAAACTGTGCCCTCAAAGAGCTTAGTTAGGGGATCGCACATGGACATGAAAATGACTTAAGTATAGTAAAAATAAAAACAAAATAAGACAATAAATTTCTCAATTATCAACATGACTGGAAGTTCAGGGGTTTTCCCTGAAACTTTTTTTCTTCTTTCCTTCCCCACTACTGTGGTCATCTTTTAAAGAGCCGTGGTCAGTGCAGTGGTTAAGCTTCTCAGCTGCTAACTGAAAGGTCAGCAGTTCCAACCCACTAGCAGCTCCTTAGAGGAAAGATGTAGTCTTGTGCTCCCACAAAGATTACAGCCTTGAAAACCCTGTGGGGCAGTTCGCTCTGAGTTGGAATCAACAGTAACAGATTTGGGATTTTTGGTGCTCAGATCTCCTTTTACCAGTTAGTTGAATTTGAGAGGATGAGAGCGAGAAGTGGCCTGAAAGTTGTAATGGGCGTCTGAAAAGATAGAATTGGGGTAGTGAATAGGCCTAACAAATGCTGGCGTTACTCAGAAAAGGTTGCTTTACTTCACAGCCTCATCTTTTTGTGTTTCTTTTCCCTTCACCTTGCCCCACTGATTTCTCCAGCCCCTCCATGTAGTGTGTCCTGAGCAGTATACCCAGCCACCACCAACCCAGTCCCACCGGATGGACCTGATGATTGACTGCCAGCCCCCTGCTATGTCCTATCGCAGGGCCGAAGTCCTTGCCCTGCCCTTCAAACGTCGGTATGAGAAAATCGAAATTATGCCTGAGGTGAGCCATTTTTTTTTTTCCCTCATAACTAAACTCAGGTTTTCTACCTGAGTCTTTTGAAGATCATCCCAGAGAGGGCTGTCCTTTGGGTTTGTGTCAAGTATGAATGAACTAAAGAACATGGACTCTTAAGCAAGTAACTGGGAAGAAATAATTTTCTGAACCTTCTCTTTTTTTCAGCTAATGAAGTAACAGCTCTTAAAGTCAGGACTGCTGCTTACATTAATGTTTAAGCAGTATGATTCAGTAGGGCAAGGCCCAGGGCAGAACCTTGGAGAATAGAAATGCTTATGCCAGTGCTGTCTTTAACTTCCTTAGGGGATAGGACTTGTCGTCCTTCCTAGACCTCATTTATGAGTAAGTGTAGAGTTTCACTGAACTTCAAAGATGGAGGAGATAAGAAGAGCCAAAATAAAAGGGATGTAAACTTATTAGTTATATCCATCTTCGCATAACTTATAGTTTTTGTTCTATGCAAGTAAATACTTTGTACTTACATAAAAACCTTAGCCTCTGTTTTAATAGGGAAAAAAGTAGGAAGCATGTTGTATCCATGGAATATTTGACTATTATTATCTCATATTTCTACTATGAGAAGGAAGACAGGAGAGTCATATGGTCCCTCTCCTGCAATATAGTATATACAACTCTGGAGGAAGCTACTTCTGACTTTCTTTTGCCTTTTGAGATAGCTTGAACATGTTTTTTAAAAAATATTGAAAAGACGGAAGAAAATGTATTACTAAAACCATTGTCCCTGAATTTTTTTTTTAAGGTTGAAGTTCAGAAATAGTAGAATTAGTGTCCAAATCTTGGATTTATACTTTAAATTTCTGAATGTTGGACCAAGTACCCTAACATGCTGGTGACCCAGTTTTCAATATATCTAGACCTTTCCAAAATTAACCTTACTGAGATTTTTGAGTTTTTTTTTTTAAATTAAGAGCAGTAGATAGAGAAGATTAGAGCCAGTTTCAATAATGAATTTAAATAAAATTGATTAGACAACATAAAGCTAACAAGATTTTTTTAATGCAAGCAATCTTGTTTTTCATTAAAGCACATGTAAGTAGATAATCGTTCACATTTTATGGCCATTCCTGTTTCACTTACCCTTGGGAGAGGCATTGCAGTGTGTGTGCTGTTGGCACCAGTGTGTAGCAGAAGTGAGTGGAAGCACACTCCTGTTTGTGGGCCCTGGCTGGAAGGATGCCAACGTGGAGTGAGCAGAGAAGGAGGAGACTCACCTGGCTTCAGAGGACTCCCTGTGTTAAAACAATCCTCTCTTGACTGTGAGAATACAGTCACTG
Organism: Orycteropus afer afer; assembly: GCF_000298275.1. Classification (NCBI taxonomy): domain Eukaryota; kingdom Metazoa; phylum Chordata; class Mammalia; order Tubulidentata; family Orycteropodidae; genus Orycteropus; species Orycteropus afer. Next base: position 5,879,539 of record NW_006921640.1, read on the forward strand.
GTGGCAAGTCTTCATCCTTTGAAGTGGGATTTGACTATTCAAAACAATTTTGTGAAAATACTTTAAGTCTGGTGATCAAGATGGGGTAGTCAATTTAGGCAATAAGAGTTTTTAGCCAAAACCAACGTGTAACTTCAAAACAATGATATTAATTTTCTTATAAATGTTGTAAAGAACATTTCCTTTAAAAAAGGGGATGTCAAAAACATTTTAAGCAATGGGCACATCCAGCGCCACTGAAATCCAAGCAGAGAGTCCACTGGTGCTCGG
>NW_006921640.1:5879908-5888986 GCF_000298275.1 Orycteropus afer afer
CGCAGTGAGTCACTGAATAGGCTTGGGTCAGCTTAATGGCACTGAGAGGTCTGCACTTGACTTTATCAGTAATATTGGGACCACAGATTACTAGCCGGCACTCTCTCAACTCTAGTGCCACTGAAACCAAGCAGATCTTTGGCATCGTGGGTGGGCGGACTCACAGAGGACCTCCCAAGGAGATTGCAGTCTGGGTGGATTGGGCCAGCACTGTGGGTGAGTGGGGCCAGAGAGAGAAATCCCTGCGGCAGATCACAGAGCCGGGAAGTTGTCTTGGGTCAGCTTTTTGGCACCAAGGGGCCTTGAGAGCAGAGTTTTTGTGGGTCTGAGCCTGGCAAAAAGTGGTGATCCCCTAACAACTGGAGCCTTTGCTGAAATTGAGCTGTGGACCTGTAAATAACAGTACAATGTCATCTATAGCAGCCCACTCAAAGATCTAGAAACCACCCCTAGCAACAGCAAGCTTTCCTTCCTCCGCTCCCACCTTCTCTCATCCAATAAAACAAACCACATTCAGCTACCCTAAAACCTCCCGGTTCGAACTGTAAACCCTCCTTACAACAAACAGAAACCCATATCCACATTCCACACGGTGATTCAACCATCACAAAGAAAACTGCAGAGCAACCCAGCATACCTGAATTAATAATGGGGAAAAAATAATAATAATAAATAAAAAACAGCCTCACCTTTTCAAAATAGTAAACCATAAAACCAAGACAAAACAAATCAATACATAACCAGCAATTAAAGACAACCTCAAAATGTCTAGGAAACAACAGGCAACCTCAAATCAAACAAACAAAAAAAAAAAACAGGTCAAAGCATTAGAAGCAAAACCACAAACAAAGGTCTCATTATACATGAAGGAAGAGAAGGAAATAGAATTATCTGAGAAGGAATTTAGAAGATATGTTTATAGAGCTTTACAAGAGCCTAAGGAAACCCCAGACAGAAACAAGGAGAACACAGACAGTTCCCTGGAAGAACTCAGGAAAATCATTCAAGAACAAAATAATAAGACTAATGCACAATCAGAACTCTTACAAAAACAGCAGTTAGAAATCTGGAAGATGAATACCAAAATTACAGAATTACACAACACAGTAGAAGCACAAAAAAAGTAGGTTAGAGCAAGCTAAAGAACACATATACCAACTAGAAGACAAATCCCTGGTCACCAGCCTATATGAAGAAAAATCAGAAGCAAGATTTAAGAAAAATTAAGAGAACCTAAGAATTACATGGGATGACATGAAAAATAATAAAAGAAGAAGAAGACTCATTGAAATTCCAGAACAAGAAGAGGTGAAAAAAAGCACCGAGAAAATTGTGGAAGACCTGTTAACAGAAAACTTCCCCTATATCATGATAGAAGAAAAGATATTTGTCCAAGAAACTCATAGAACCCCACACAAGATAGATCCCAAGGGAAAAACACCAAGGCATATCATAATCAAACTCTCCAAAACCAAAGACAAAGAAAAACTTTTGAGAGCTGCCTGGGACAAAAGAAATATTACTTATAATAATCAAACAGTTAGGCTGAGCTGCAATTGCTCAGCAGAAACCATGCAGGCAAGAAGGCAATGGGACAGCATATATAAAACACTGAAGGAAAAGAACTTCCAACCAAGAATCCTATATCCAACCAAATTATCCATCAAATATGAGGGCAAAATCAGGCATTCTCAGACAGAAATTAAGGCATTTTTTAAAAAACAGACTGATCCTACAAGAAATGCTTAAGGAAGTTCTTCCAATAAAGAACCCACAACAGAGATCAACAAAATCAGGATACGTGGCATCAACACTAAAACCAAATCAGAAATAGAAACTCAAAATAAGACCATGAAACATTGTTCTCTCAAAACCAAGGAAGTCAGTCAGCACACAGCAGCAACTAACCTTTCAGAGGGAATAAAACTTCTAGGTACAAACTTTCAAATGGAGAGGAAAACAGGACAATGTCTTCACAGTATGCACTGTTCTCAAATTGTAGAGACAAGAATATACTCCAAGGTAACCACTGAGAAAAGTAACAATCCCCCTAAGCAAATCCAGAAGGAAGGAAAACATACTAGTTTAATAAGCACAAAACCAACAATAAAGAAGAAAATGGAGAAAGCATTAGCCAACAAACCGAGCCCACCACAGAAAAGTACATGGACCAAGGAAACACCAACAACATGTCAAAAAAACACAACAGAATGATGGCAATCAATTCATACCTATCACTAATTATACTCAATGTGAATGGACTAAATGCACCTACAAGAGAAAGAGAGTGGTAGACTGTATAAGAAAAAAAGACCCATTGATATGCTGCCTACAAGAGACCCACCTTAGACACAAAGATAAAAACAAATTAAGAGTTAAGGGATGGAAAAAAATACAGAAGCCAATGGAAACCAAAAAAGAGCAGGAGTAGCAATATTGATTTCTGGTAAAATAGATATTAAGGTGAAAAATCTTAAGAAATAAGGAGGGACATTATATGATGCTGAAAGACTCAATTGACAAGACGTTAACAATAATAAATATTTATGCACCTAATGAAAGTGCTCCAAAATACATGAAGCAAATATTAACTGAATTAAAAGGGATAATAGACAACTCTACAATAGCAGTAGGAGACTTTAACACACCACTTTCAAAGAGGGACAGGTCAACTAGAAAACAACTCAACAAAGATACAGAAGAACTCAACAAGACAATCAACTAACTCGACTTAATAGACATCTGCACAGGAACAGAGCATTTCACCCAAGAAAAGAATAATTCACATTCTTCTCCAGTGCACATGGATCCTTCTCCAAAACAGACTATATGTTAGGACATAAAACAAGCCTCAATACATTCAAAAGTATTGAAATACTGCAAAGCATCTTCTCAGACCACAATGCTATAAAATTAGAAATTAATAATAGGAAGAGCAAGGAAAAAGCATCAAACATATGGAAGCTGAACAACTCACTACTCAAAAACTACTGGGTAACAGAAAAGATAAAAACTGAAATTAAAAAAAAAAAAAATTCCTAGAAATAAATGAGAATGAAGATACATCATACCAAAACCTGTGGGACACAATGAAAGCAGTACTCAGAGGACAGTTTATAGCAATAAATGCATACATCAAAAAAGAGGAAAGAAACAAAATCAACACTGTAATTCATCAACTCCAACAACTAGAAATAGAACAACAGAAGAATCCTACAGTATCTAGAAGCAAGGAAATAATAAAGATCAGAGCAGAAATAAATGAAACAGAAAACAAACAAAAAAAATACATAGAGAAAATCAACAAAACAAAAAGCTGGTTCTTTGAAAAGATAATCAAATCAATAAACCATTGGCAGACACAACAAAATAAAGAGAAGATCCAAATCACAAGAATTGTAAATGATAATGATGTCACTACAACAGAACCAACTGAAATAAAAAAGATACAGAATATTATGAAAAACTATACTCCAATAGATTTGAGAACCTAGAAGAGATGGACAAGTTTCTAGAATCACAAGACCTACCTAAACTATCCCACTAAGAGATAAAAAACTTGAACAGACCTATAACAAAAGAAGAAATTGAACAGGTCATAAACAAAACTTCCCACAATGAAAATCCCGGGCCCTGATGGCTTCACTGGAGAATTCTATCAAATATTCAAAGAAGAGTTGACATCAATGCTACTCAAGCTATTCCAGAACATAGAAAAAGATGGAATACTCTCAAACTCATTTTATGAAGCAAGCATAACACTAATACCAAAACCAGGGAAAAGCACCACTAGAAAGGAAAACTATAGACCAATATCCTTCATGAACATAGATGCAAAAATCTTTAAGAAAATCTCAGCCAACAGAATCCAACAACAACATATCAAAAAATTAAGATACCCGGACCGAGTGGGATTCATACCAGTTTTGCAAGTGTGGTTCAACATCAGAAAATCAATCAGTGTAACCCACCACATAAACAAAACAAAAGAACCATATGATTATATCAATTGATGCAGAAAAAGCATTTGATAAAATCCAACATCCATTCCTGTTCAGAACTCTCAGCAAAACAGGGATAGAAGGGAAATTCCTCAACATATTAAAGGGTATATATGCAAAGCCAATGGCCAACATCATTATTAATGGAGAAAGATTCAAGGCATTCCCCTTGCGAATGGGAACTAGACAGGGATGCCCTCTATCACCACTTCTATTTAACATTGTATTGGAAGTCCTGGCCAGGGCAATAAGGCAAGAAAGAGAAATAAAAAGCATCCAAATTGGCAAAGAGGAACTAAAACTATCACTATTTGCGGATGACATGATCCTGTACATAGAAAACCCAAGGGAACTCAATTAAAAAAAAAAAAAAAACTACTGGAATTAATAGAGAGGTTCAGCAACTTGGCAGGATAAAAGGTCAACATACAAAAATCAGTTGGACTTCTCTACACCAACAAGGAGTGCTCTGATACAAAAATAAGGGAAACAATACCATTTACTATAGCTACTAAAAAGATAAAATATCTAGGAATAAACCTCACCAGAGACACAAAAGACCTGTACAGAGAAAACTATAAAACACTGCTACAGGAGACAACAAGGGCACTACATAAATAGAAAAACCTGCCTTGTTCATGGATAGGTAAACTAAATATTGTGAAAATGTCAGTACTGCCTAAAGCAATCTATATGTTTAACGCAATCCCGATCCAGATTTCAACAAATTTTTTTAAGGACATGGAAAACCTAATTACTGATTTCATATGGAAAGGAAAGAGACCTTGAATAAGCAGAGCACTTCTCAAGAAGAAAAACAAAGTGGGAGGTCTCACACTCCCAGATCTTAAGAACTACTATACAGACACAGTAGTCAAAACAGCCTGGTATTGGTACAATGATAGACAGATAGACCAATGGAACAGAATAAAAAGTCCAGATATAGACCCATCCATCTATGGACAACTGATCTTTGACAAAGGTCCAAAACCCATTAAATGGGGAAGAGACAGCCTCTTTAACAAATGGTGCTGGCAAAACTGGATATCCACCTGTAAAAAAATGAAACAAGACCCATACCTCACCCCATACACAAAAACAAACTCAACCTGGATCAAAGACTTAATTCATCAAAGATAAAATAGGGGCAAATCTGGGAGCCCTAATTTATGGCATAAATAGACTGTCAAGCATAACCCAGAATGTGCTGGAGATAGAAGAGAAGCTGAATGACTGGGACCTTTTAAAAATTAAATTCTTATGCACATCGAAAGACTTTGTCAAAAGGGTAAAAAGAGAACCTACAGATTGGGAGAAAATATTTGCCTGTGACATATCTGATAAAGGACTTATCTCCAAAATCTGTAAAAAACCTCAACACCAACAAGACAAATAACCCAGTTCACAAATGGGCAAAAGACTTGAACAGACACTTCACCAAAGAAGATATACAGTCAGCCAACAAACACATGAGAAATTGCTCATGATCATTAACCATTAGAGAGATGCAAATCAAAACAACAATGAGATATCATCTCACCCCAGCAATAATAGCAAAGTTCAACAGGTCAGAATATAACAAATGCTGGTGAGGTTGTGGAGAGATTTGAACTCTTAGGCACTAATGGTAGGATTGTAAAATGGTATGACCATTGTGGCAGACGGTATGGTGTTTCCTTAAAAATCTGAAAACAGAAGTACTATTTGACCCAGAAATTCCATTAATAGGAATATATCCTAAAGAAGTGAGAGATAGCGCATGAACAGGCATATGTGCACCTGTGTTCATCGCTGCACAATTCACTATAGCAAAGAGATGGAGACAACCTAAATGCCCATCAAGGGATGAGTGGATAGCCAAATTATAGTACATGCACACAATGGAATACTATGCTACATTAAAGAACAATGAGGGATACACAAATCATCTCACAATGTGGATGAACCTGGAGGACATTATGCTGAGTGGACAAGTACTGTATGAGCTCATTACTGTCAAAAGACAGAGAAGGGTTTGCTTGGGAAAGGGAACTCACTTAGTGGTTACCGGGATAGGGAGGGAAGAGGAGGAGTTAATTTCAGGCTAGTTGGGGCTTGCACGCTGACGTGGGTAGGGAGAGGAATATACAAGAAGGATCTGTGACCACCATGATAACATTAGGAAATGGGAGGACACCGAATTGTGTACATTAAGAAATAGACAACAGATGCTAATACCAACCAATGTGTCCACAATACTGCATTACCATTAACACCAAACACCAGGCTACAGATAAACACATAAACACCTGAGGTGATCAGATGGGGGTCATTGAACAGAATGCTCTAGACCAATAGATTCAGCTGAGGCTAATCTTGCACAGACACTAATGATACAAAATACCTGCAGTCCTTACAGCAACGATAGAAGACAGACACAGTAATCCCTCACAGACAACCAGACACTGTGGGAGAGAGATCCAATAGATCTACCATCTCAGGACCATAGTATTGGAGGACACCAGACTGAATTGGCACAACAAAATACATAAAAGCCTTGTTCCACATCCTACATTAGTGAGTAGCAACTGGAGCCTTAAAAGCATTCAAGAGGCCATCTAAGATGCAGCTAACAGTCTCCTGGCATCAGAAGCGAAGAAGAATGCAAAAAAACACAAGAGCATTTGGAAGCAATCAGCCATAGGACATGAATAGGACCAGAAGAACTAGAGGTGCCTGGCCAACCACTCAGGAAAGGATCAAATCTGGAGATCCTGGGTGGAATGGGAGGGAAAACGTGGAACAACATCCAAAAACTCAATAATGATCAGAATTACTGGTCAGATGGAGTCTGATGAGACCCCCCAATACTATGGCCCTGGAATACATTCTGTGCCTGGAATAAAATGCACCCCCAGGGGCTGGCTCTCAGCCCAATAGTTAACAAGATGTACACACACACCACTCAACCCAGGATGACATACCCACATACTCTATGGTAATACATCCCTTAGAGCAATAGACCATGGGGCACCAGAGGACCAACATTCAAATTGAGGAAATGCAGGACAAACAGGAGTGCACAAATATGAGGGGCACAGGGGCAGTTCTTTAAGCTAAGAGAGAGTAGAGCCCAGTTTGAGTCACATTAGGGCTCACTGCCTGCAACCTTCCTGCTCTGATCAGGGTTACAGGGTAGGGAGGGGAGGAGACTGGGTTAGGGTTGGACATGATAAATGGGGAATGAAACTAAATGTACACGTTATGTTGAATGTAAAACCAGCTCTTAAAAAAAAAAAAAAAACATTTTAAGCAGTAAACTCTTGGAAATATATGTATATCTCCTCAAGTTGTCTACTTTGAAGGTCATTGGATGTTTGTGGTCTAATAATTCTTTAATGAGAAAAAGATTATTAATTTTTAGTTTGAACTTGTGAGTTCAGCCTGTCCTTACATCAAACAGCTGGCTAAGAAACTGACTCCCATTTCCCTGTAATCATAGCTCATTCATGAGTGAGATGGTCAAGGCCGCTTCTCTCCTGAATTTCCTTTTGCTTACTTTACACTTTTGTAACATGCATTTTGCTTGAACCTTGGCTTTTGTATGCACTTCCCTTTCAGGCTGTAGCTTACCAAGACCAAAAAGGATACAGACCATTTCAGCCCTGAATTCCAGGTTATCCTTTCTCCTTATTTCCCTGGCCCAGCCCTTCACTCCCCTATTTAATTATAATGAAAATAACTAATATTTACGGAGCCTTTTCTATACTAAATACATTTCATGAATTATCTCACAGCAGTCCTGGGAGATAGGTACTATTACTGAATTTCACATGGTCTCAATTGGCAGAGCGTAGTCTGTTTCATCTCTGATGACACCTCAAGTGACACTAGTACATTCATTCCTCCAAAAGTCAGTCACTCCTAACAAAGGTTACAGAGTTAGTTCTTTAAGCTAAGTGAGAGTAGAGCCCAGTTTGAGTCACATTAGGGCTCACTGCCTGCAGCCTTCCTGCTCTGATCATTCTTTCAACTCTGCGTGCTGTAGGGCAGGAATGTTCAAGGTGCAACCCCAAAGCAAACTGGGGACTTGCGAGAAATGCAGATTCTCAGGCCCCACCTCAGACCTACTAAGTCAGAAACTCTTAAGGGTGAGGCCCAGCCACCTGTGTTTGCCAAGCTCTCCAGGTGATTCTGATGCACACTAAAATTAAACCCACGCCTACTAATTGATTCTGACTCATGGTGACTCCATATGTGCAGAGTAGAAATCAGCTCCCTAAGATTTTCAAGTCCATGACCTTTCAGAAGCAAGTCATCAGGCTTTTCTTTCAAGGCACCTCTGGATAGGTTTGAACTTCTAACTTTCAGTGAGTAGTCAAGGGCTTAACCATTTGCGCCCCCAGGGAGCTCTGGTAGCATAGTGGCTAAGGCACTTGACTGCTAACCAGAAGGCTGGCGGTTCAAACCCACCAGCCACTCCTCGGAAGGAAGGTTGGGCAATCCTACTTCCGTAGTGATACTGCCTCGGAAACCCAAGGAGGGGTCGCTATGAGTCAGGGCTGACTCGACGGCACATAACAACAACAACAACAACAGAGACTTGTTGCTCAGTCAAGTGTGAGCAGACTAGCAGCTTTGACCCTGAGACCTGCCCTGCATCCACCTATCTGCCCTCGCTGGCCTCCACATCACCAGTTCAGTCTTCCTTCCACTCAGTGGAGGCTTTTTTTGTTTGTTTGTTTCCCCCTGTTTCTTGTGATTTGGGTGGAAGTTTACAGAGCAAATTTATTTTCCATCCAGTAGTACATACACATTTTATTTCATGACATTGATTGCAATCCCCACAATGTAACAACTCCCTTCCCATTTCCTCCTTGGGGTTACTTTTCCCTATGTCCTTTCCTGTGCATTCCTGCCCCCTGAGCTATTTCCCTGGGCAAGTGCTGCCCTTGTGGTCTCCCATGAGTGATTGTTCAGAGGCATGAACTATCCTCATAGGCCTGTTATTTGGCTGAAAAGTTAAGCCACAGGAGTGAGTTCAGTTCCAGGCCTTAAGGATGACTGGAGGTCATAGTATCGGGAGTTTCACCAGTCT
>NW_006921640.1:5889446-5891159 GCF_000298275.1 Orycteropus afer afer
GGGTTTGAACTGCCAGCCTTCTGGTTAGCAGCCAAGTGCCTTAGGCATTATGCTACCAGAGCTTCTCTAGTTGTTATAAGCGTATTTAATATGTTTTTATGGCATTGCTTTTTGTTTTCTCTATGTTTCGTTCATTCTAAAGGTGAAAGAAGATGCATGAAAAATGTATTACAAAAAAGGAAAAAAAGAAGGGCACTGTTTTGTACTTAAAGTTTCTGTAATGTCTGGCTTTACAAGACAGCTGGGTTCTACTATCTCCACCTATATTTAATCTGTAACAATACTACATGTCATGTAGCCCCTGGAAACTTCTCCTGTTTACTCATGAGAAAATGAGAGCAAAAACCACTCATCTCTTCTCAGTGTCATCATGACATACACTGACCTCATGTAGGCCCCTGAAAGAGTCTCTGGAGCCCCCAGGCCCCCTGGACCCCACTTTAGAACTGCTGCTCTGGATGGTCATCTTTTATTTTTAATACTCCTCAGTCTTTTCTTGATTTTATTTTCATGGCTCTATCTTTTATATAATATTTTTAATAAAAAATATGCCGGCTTACTGTAGGAAATTTGGAAAATAGAAAAGAAGGATAAAGACACAAACAAAAATCAAGCCCAGTCTTAGTACCAGAGACAAGTATTATTAAGACTTTAGTGTATTTTCTATATGTGTTTATTGTTTCTGTCTGCATATACTATCTTCTTACAACAGTAAGTATATTGTGTCATTAAAAATATTTCAAAAGCATCATTCTTAATGACTACATATACTCACTGCCCTCGAGTCAGATCTGACTCATAGCAACCCCTCCTTGGGTTTCTGAGGCAGTATCACTATGGAATTAGATTGCCCAACCTTCCTTCCAAGGAGTAGCTGGTGGGTTTGAACTGCCAGCCTTCCGGTTAGCCTTCGGAACTATGCCACCATAGTGGTGTTTTATAAATGAGTCATAATTTATTTGACTAGTCCTTTATGGTGGAATTTGCTATTTCCAGTTTTCCTATATTATAAATAATAGCACTTAAAAGAATATCCTTTTACATAAATCTTTGTCCAAGTATGTTTATTTATACCATAGGAAAAAGTTTCCTAAATTAGAATTCTGGGTCAAAAATTATGAACCACATTATATATTGCCAGATTACTGAGTAGAAAGGATACAACAGTGTACACTCCCACCAGAGGGTTGGAGACAATTCTTTTACTGCAGCCTTGCTAACATTGGATATTATTCTTTGTTGCAGTTCTTTTCCAGTTTTATTTTTATTATTTTGTAAGTCTTTTGCAGTTATATAAGCATACATTCATACCCGTTTTAAATTGCAATTTTTTATTGTTAATGAAGATAACTGTCTCAACCAAACATGCCATAGTGATTTTTTTGCCTTTAAAAATGGACATTATGAAAAAGAAATTTAATCAAATTTAAGTCCAAACTTTTGTCCATTCAGTGACAACTTCTTTAAGACGGAAAAATCTTAATGTTTCTCAAGCTAATGACTAACTAAAGAAGTTATATAAGACAAAGAAAGAGCTGTTACTGGGCAGAACAGTAGGCTCAGGTGTTGTCGGGTGCCATCAAGTTGATTCCGATTTACGGGAACCCTGTAGGTGCACCAACCACCAAAGCCAAAGATGAGGAAATTGAAGATTTTTATCAACTTCTGCAGTCTGAAATTTACCAAACATGCAATCAGGATGTGTTAATTATC
>NW_006921640.1:5893529-5896736 GCF_000298275.1 Orycteropus afer afer
AGGTCACTATGAGTCGGAAATGACTCAACAGCACTTAACAACAACAACATAGGACAGGTGCCCATATGGTTTCCTAGGCTGTAATCCTTACAGCCCACCACTCATCTGTCAGTTTGTTGTACTTTGGTGGCTTGCATGTTGCTGAGTTGCTAGAAACTATGCCACTGGTATTTCAAAGATATTTCAAATACAAATAGGGTCACCCATGATGGACAGATTTCAGCAGAGCTTCCAGACTAAGACATACTGGAAAGAAGGACATGACCAGATCCACTTCTGAAAAACTTGGCCAGTGAAAACTTTATTAATAGCATCAGACTATTCTCTGGTATAGCACCAGAAGATGATCCCCTCAGGTTGGAAGGCACTCAAAATACAACTGAGAAGCTCCCTCCTCAAAGTAGAGTTGACCTTAATGGATGTGGATGAAGTGAAAGTGTCAGGACCTTCGTTTGCTGATGTGGCATAATTCAAAATGAGAAGAAACAGCTGCAAGCATCCATTAATAATCAGAACATGGAATGTACAAAATATGAATCTTGAAATATTGGAATTCATGAAAATGAAACGGAACGCATAAAGATCAATATTCTAGTGCTAGAAGGGTGCTCTGGTAGCATAGTGCCTAAGGCACTTGACTGCTAACCAGAAGACTGGAGGTTCAAACCCACCAGCCACTCCTCGGTAGGAAGGTTGGGCAGTCTACTTCTGTAGTGATGCTACCTCGGCAACCCAAGGAGGGGTCGCTATGAGTCAGTCCGACTCGACGGCACATAATAATAACCACAACAGCAATGAGCTGAAACTGGCTGGTATTGGCCATTTTGAATTGGATAATCATATGATCTGCTATTCCAAGAATGACAAATTGAAGAGGAATGGCATTGCAATCATTGTCAAAAAGAACATCTCAAGACCTATCCTGAAGAACAGTGCTGTTAGTGATAAGGAAAAAATCCATAGCTTATAAGGTAGACTAGTTAATATGACTATTCCTCAATTTACACACTAGCCACTAATGCCAAAGATGATGTAATTGAACATTTTCACCAACTTCTGCAGTCTGAAATTGATCAAACTTACAGTCAAGGTAGATTGATAATTACTGATGATTGGAGTGTGAAAGTTGAAAACAAAGAAGAGGCATAGGTAGTTGGAAGATATGTCCTTGGTGAAAGAATCGACACCAGAGACCACATGGTAGAATTTTGCAAGACCAACGACCTAGTCATTGGAAATAGCCTTTTTTAAACAACATAAATGGTGGCTATACACGTGGACCTCATCATATGGAATACATGGGATTCAAATTGACTACATTTGTTTAAAGAGACATTGGAGATGCTCAGTATCATCATTCAGAACAAGACCAGGGACAGACTGTAGAACAGACCATCAGTTGCTCATATGCAGGTTCAAATTGAAGCTGAAGAAAATTAAAACAAGTCTTAAGAGCCCAAATAAGACCGTGAGTATATTCCACCTGAATTTAGAGACCATCTGAAAAACAGATTTGATTGACCACTAATGACCAAAGAACACACAAGTTGTGGGATGATACCAAAGGTATCATACATGAAGAAAGCAAAGAATCTTAAAAAGACAGGAAAGAAAGAAAAGACCACAATGGATGTCAGATGAGACTCTGAAACTTGCTATTGAATGTAGAGTAGCTAAAGCAAAAGGAAAAAAATGAAGTAAAAGAGCTGAACAAAAGATTTCAAAGGGTGGCTCAGGAAGACAGAGTAAAGTATTTTAATGAAATGTTCAGAGACCTGGAATAAGGAAAACAAAAGGAAATGAAAATGCTTGTCATTTCTCAAGCTGAAAAACTGAATTAAAAATTCAATCCTCAAGTTGCTGTATAGAAGGATTCTAATGGGAGCTCTGGTAGCATAGTGCCTGAGGCACTTGACTGCTAACCAGAAGGCTGGTGGTTCAAACCCATCAGCCACTCCTCGGAAGGAAGATGGGGCAATCTACTTCCATAGTGATACTGCCTTGCAAACCCAAGGAGGGGTCACTGTGAGTCGGTTCCGACTCAACAGCACATAACAACAACATGGGCAGAATACTGAATGACACAGGAAACATCAAAAGAGGATGGAAGGAATATATAGTCACTGTACCAAAAAAAAAACTGGTCAACCAGCATTCAACCATTTCAGGATACCATCATTTCAGAATACCATATAATCAACAGCTAATGGTATTGAAGGAAGAAGTCCAAGCTGCACTGAAATAATTCTTGAAAAACAAGGCTCCAGTAATTGATGGAATTCCAATTGAGGTGCTCAGTAAACAGATGCAATACTGGAAGTGCTCACTTATCCATGCCAAGAAAACTGGAAGACAGCTACCAGGCCAGTCACCTAGAAGAGATCCATATTTGTGCTCATTCCAAAGAAAAGTGATCCAACAGAATGCAGAAACAATTGAACACTATCATTAATATCACATGTAAAATTAGTTTTAATTTATTAATCATTATTAATCATTAATATCACAAGTAAAATTTTCATGAAGATAATTCAAAAACAGTTGCAGCAGTACATCAACAGGAAACTGCCAGAAATTCAAGCCAGCTTCAGAAGAGGAGGTAGAATGAGGGATATCACTGCTGATGTCAGATGGACTTGGCTGAAAGCAAACAATATCAGAAAGATGTTTACCTGGGTTTTATCGACTATGCAAAGGTATTCGAATGTGCGGATCATAACCAATTATGGATAACATTGAGAAGAATGGGAATTGCAGAACACTTAATTGTGCTCATGAGGAACCTATCCAGAGACCAAGAGGCACTCATTCAGACAGAACAGAGGAACATTGTGTGGTTTAAAATCAGGAAAGGTGTGTGTCAGGGTTGTTTCCTTTCACCATACATATCAATCTGTATGTGGAGCAAATATTCTGAGAAGCTTTACTATATGCAGAAGAATATGGCATCAAGTGTGGAGGAATTCATTAACAACCTACAGTATGCAGATGAAATAACCTTGCTTGCTGAAAGTGAAGAAGACTTGAAGCACTTACTGATGAAGAACAAAGACTACAATCTTTGTTATGTTGAGGATTACACCTCAACATAAAGAAATCAAAAACCCTTATAATTGAACCAGCATTATCATAAACAGAGAAAATATTGAAGTTGTCCAGGATTTCATTTTATTTGGATTCATAATCAATGCCCATTGAAGCAGTAGT
>NW_006921640.1:5896836-5907254 GCF_000298275.1 Orycteropus afer afer
AAAGATTGAAGTTGTCAAGGATTTCATATTACTTGGTTCTACAGTCAGCACTGAGGGAAGCAGCAGTCAAGACATCAAACCATGTATTATTGGGCAAATCTGCTGCCAAAAAAAAAAAAAATCTTTTTAAAGTGTTAAAAAGCAAAGATGTCACTTTGAAGACTTAAGTTGCACCTGACCCAAGCCATGCTATTTTCTGTAGCCTTTTATGCACGTGAAAGCTGGACAATGAATAGAGAAGACCAAAGAAGAATTGGCACATTTGAATTATGGTGTTGGCGAAGAATATTGAATATACCATGGACTGAAACCAATCTGTCTTGGAAAAAGTACAGCCAGAATGCTCCTTAGAAGGGAGGATGATGAGACTTTGTCTTAAGTACTTTGGACATGTTATCAGGAGGGACCAATCCCTGGAGAAGGACATCAAGCTTGGTAAAGTAGAGGGTCAGTGAAAAGTAGGAAAACCCTCCACAAGGTGGACTGAGAGAGCGGCTGCAACAGTGGGTTCAAACAGCAGGGATTGTGAGGACGGCACAGGACCAGGGAATGTTTTGTTCTTTTGTACGTAGGGTCACTTTGAGTCAGAAGCGACTCAACAGAACCTAACAACAACAGTCCTTACAAGAGCAGATCAACAGGTCTTTTTTCCCACGGCTTTAGTAATTCCAAGTAAATTCATTTTTCAAAATGTTCATTAATTTTTTAAGAAATGCTTAAGTCATCCAGAGCTTAGGAAACTATCTCTTCCCCACATGTGGGGGCCTCGTCTCATTACTCCTTCTGATATCGTGTACTACAGCATTTGTAGAAATTGCCGAACAGCTGGCCAAAGTCATCAGGGGCCCTTATGCCTAGTTTTCTACCTGCAAAAGGAAAGCCTGACTCTGATTGCTTTTCTGATGTCTACTTTTTGCCATGGATTATATACGGCCCCATGAACTCAAAGCAGACATTGAAGCACTTCTTGCTACAGTATCTGCTTGCTCATACTCCTCTCTTAGGAAGGAATGAAAATATTCACATTAGTGCTATGTCCTCGGTGCCCTGGCCACAGGGACACTTCAAATAAAAGCCTTTTCTCTGAGGCTCGTAAAGCTCAAATGCTATGGAACTTCATGGGTTTTTGTTTTTCAGTTCTTCTTTTTGCCCTCAAGGAAAAAAATATATATATAAAACATTTCCCAGTTCACCATTTTCTTTACATGTACAGTTCGGTGACATTAATTACATTCACTGTTTTTGCAACCAACAGCATTATCCATTTCCACATTTTTCCAACACCCTTAACAAGCTCAGTGCTCCTTTAAGAAATAATTCCCTCCTTTAACCCCTTACTGCCACCCTTGGTAATGACTAGTAAACTTCAGTCGTTTTGCATTAGCCTGTTCTAGATGTTGCTAATAAATGGGGTTTTATAATTGTGGTTTTGTGACTGACTGGTTTCACTCAGCATAATGATTGCAAGGTTTATCCATGTTGTAGCATGAATCAAAACTTCATTTCTCTTTACATCTGAGTAATATTTCATTAAGCAGCATCATGATAAATGGAGAAAAGACTGAAGTTGTCAAGGATTTCATTTTTCTTGGATCCACAATTAATGCCCATGGAAGCAACAGTCAAGAAAGCAAAACAATGTATTATTGCACTGGGATATCTGCTGCAAAAGACCTCTTTAAAATGTTAAAGAGCAAAGGTGTCTCTTTGAAGAATAAGGTGCACCTGACCCAAGCCATGGTATTTTCAGTTGCCTCATATGCATGCAGAAGCTGGACAGTGAGTAAGGAAGATCAAAGAAGAATTGATGCCTTTGAATTACAGTGTCAGTGAAGAGTATTGAATATGCCACGGGCTGCCAGAAGAATGAATAAATCTGTCTTGGAAGAAATACAGTCGGAATGTTCCTTAGAAGTAAGGATGGCAAGACGTCATCTCATGTACTTTGATCATGTTATCAGGAGGGGCCAGTCCCTGGAGAAGGACATCATGCTTGGTAAAGCAGACAGTCAGTGAAAAAGAGGAAAACCCTTGCAGTGTAGTAAATTATGTAGAGTGGCTTTCTAGCCATAAGTCTTTGTAAACTCCGTGGTGGAATTTGCTGTGAGCAACTGAGGAGCTCCTGATTATTAAAGTTATCCACCTGGGGTATTTCTGTTGGGATTGGTTAGTTTGCCACTCTGCCAGGATCAAAGGCAGAAAAAATCTCTCTCCCAGCTGGGAGACACAAGAGTCATGCGTTGCTAAGAGAGACTGAGAGATACGCATTGCTGAGAGAAATACACACACTGCTGGGATAGAGACACCAAGAGATGGAGCGTGTTCCTGAACTTCAAGTATAGCCTGTTGCTTCCCTGATAAACTCCATAATCTGTGAGTTCTCTGTGGTCACTGCAGGGAATTATTGAACCCAGCAGAGAGGTGATGGGTGCTATGGGACGAACAGTTGGTGAAAGGGCTGGAGGGAGGCAAGAATAGGCCTTGGGCTACTGATGGTGATTCTGTCTTCCTCTTGTGTGTTAGGGGAAGTCAGAAAGTGCGGCCTCCCTGCCCTTTTGGCAGCCCTCAATGAGATGTATTGACACAGTGACTGCAACTGTGGGCTCAAACATAGCAGTGATTGTGAGGTTCTATTTTGCATGGCATCGCTGGGAGTCGGAACCAACTTGGCACCTGACAACCACAATAATAATATTCCGTTGTTTGTAACTACACCCATGGAAACGTGTAAGGCAGCCACTTCATGCCTTTATCTCTCCCCATTTTAAATAGCCAATTTCTAATTTGCCCATCCCTATCAAACCAGTACTCTGAGGAGACAAGCATGGTCCTTTCTCTCTGGAGAATCTTCTGTTCTGCTTGGAAACTTCAGACATCTGCATCCATAAACAACCGAAGTCCAGCCCTGTGCAAGCCATCAAATTGCAGCAACTTAACACCAGCTCAGTGTCAATGTATATACTACATTTCATTTCCATTCATCTGTTGATGGGCATTCACATGGTTTCTATCATTTGGCTGTTATGAACTGTGCTACAGTGAACATTGGTGTACAAGTTTCTCTTTGCATTCCTACTATCAATTCTTATGAGTATATACATAGGAGAGGACTATCTATCTGGGTCATATGATGATTATATATTTAACTTTTTTTTTTTTTTTTAAGCACTTGTTTCACATTCAACATAACATGTACATTAGTTTCACTCCCCATTTACCTAGGAGCTCTGGTAGCATAGTGCCTAAGGCACTTGACTGCTAACCAGAAGGCTGGCGGTTCAAACGCACCAGCCACTCCTTGGAAGGAAGATGAGGCAGTCTACTTCTATAGTGATACTGCCTCGGAAACCCAAGGAGGGGTCGCTATGAGTTGGGTCCGACTCGACAGCACTTAACAACAACAACCCCATTTATCATGTCCAACCCTAACCCAGTCTCCTCCCTTCCCTACCCTGCAACCCTCCCCTTGTGCCCCTCATATTTATGCACTCCTGTTTGTCCTGCATTTCCTCAATTTCAACATTGGTCCTCTGGTTTCCCATGGTCTATTGCTCTAAGGGATGTATTACCATAGGGTATGTGGGTGCATCATCCTGGGTTGAGTGGTCTGCATGTACATCTTGTGAACTATTGGGCTGCATTTTATTCCAGGCACAGAATGTATTCCAGGGTCATAGATTGGGCATCTCACCAGATTTCGTCTGACCAGTAATTCTGGTCATTATTGAGTTTTTGGATTTTGTTCCACGTTTTCCCTCCCAATCTATCCAGGATCTCCAGGTTTGATCCTTTCCTGAGTGGTTGGTTGGCTGGGCACCTCTAGTTCTTCTGGTCTCAAGGGCCATCATGTCCTAGGGCTGATTGCTTCCAAATGCCCTTGTTTTTTTGTTCTTTTGTGGGGTTTTTTTTTGCGTTCGACGGTAGGAGACCATTAGCTGCATCTTAGATGGCTGCTTGAAAGCTTTTAAGACCCCACTAGCTACTCACCAATGTAGGATGTGGAACAAGGCTTTTATGTATTTTGTTATGCCAATTGAATCTGGAGTCCCCCAGTACTATGGTCCTGAGGTAATAGCTCTATTGGATCTCTCTCCCATAGTGTTGGGATGTCTGTGAAGGATTACTGTGTCTGTCTTCTATTGTTTCTGTAAGGACTGCAGGCATTTTGTATCACTGGTGTCTGTACAAGAGTAGCCTCAGCTGAATCTATCCTTGGTCTAGAGTGTACCTCTGTTCACTGACCCCCGTCTGATCATCTCAGGTGTTGACATGTTTATCTGTAGCCTGGTGTTTGGTGTTAATGGTAATGCAGTTTTGTGGACACATTGGTTGTTATTAGCATCTGTCGTCTATCTCTTAATATACACAATTCGGTGCCCTCCCATTTCCTAATGTTATCATAGTGGTCACAGATCTTTCTCGTATATCCCTCCCCCTATCCACATCAGCGTGTAGGCCCCAACTAGCCTGAAATTAATCCCTCTCCTTCCCTCCCCATCCCAGTAACCTACTAAGTGAGTTCCCTTTCCCAAGCAAATCCTTCTTTGTCTTTTTACAATAATGGGCTTATACAGTACTTATGGTACATGCACACAATGGAATACTATGCTACATTAAAGAACAATGAGGGATATGCAAATCATCTCACAATGTGGATGAACCTGGAGGACATTATGCTGAGTGAAATAAGTCAATTGCAGAAAGACAAATACTGTATATTTAACTGTTTGAGGTGCCACCAAAGTGTTTTCCACAGCAACTGTACCATTTTACAATTTTACCAGCAATGGATGAGGGTTTCAATTTCTCCACATCCTTGCCCATACTTGTTGTTTTCTATTTTTCTGATAGTAACTTTCCTAGTGGGGGGAACTGGTTTTGACTTGCACTTCCCTAGCGATTAATGTAAGGAGCTCTGGTGGTGCAGCACCTAAGGCATTAGACTGCTAACCAGAAGGTTGACGGTTCAAACCTGCCAGCCACTCCACAGGAGGAAGACTGAGCAATCTACTTGCATAAAGATTTACCACCTCAGAAACCCAAAGGAATTCTCTTTGAGTCAGAATCAACTCGATAGCAGTGAGTGTTATTTTTTGGTTTCAATGACTAGTGTTGTTGAAGATTTTTTCATATAATCATTGGCCTTTTGTAAATCATCTTTGGTGAAATGTCTGAGTCCTTTGCCCAGTTTTTGGTTGGGTTGTTTGTCTTTTTGTTGTTAAGTTGTAAAACTTCTTTATATATTCTGGATATTGAACCATTATTTGATATTTGGTTCCCAAATATTTTCCCATTTCACAGGTTGTCTCTGCATTTTGTTGATAAAACCCTTTGATGCACAAAAGGTTTTCATTTTGATTAAGTCCAATTTATTTTGTCTGTCGTTGCCCATGCATTTGGTGTCGTATCTAAGAATCCATTGTTGAAAACTATGTCCCTGAAACATTACTCCTATGTTTTGTTCTAAGAGTTTTATGGTTTTAGTTTTTATATGGATCCATGGAAAGCATAACCAATAGGGTCAGAAAGAACATGACCTGTTCTCATAAGTCAAGAACATTAAGTGGGACAGTAATAACTCTGTCCCTTCTTACCCTAAGATTACACTCCGTGGCATTCAGGGAGGCACAGCAAAGCAGGAGTTCTCCTGAGGGGCTTGCTGTGAAAAGAGAGTGTAGACATTAGAGCCCACCAAGCCTGAACCCACATCCATGTCCTCAGTATCCAGCACTTTGGTTTGGGGGCTGCTGCCCAAGTGTCCTTAAACACTCAGGTCATGGCCGCTCCATAAACTTTTACTGGTCTGCTTTTCAAACACATTTGAATATTTTTCTGGATTTAAATGAATGGGCTTTTCCTCAGGAAATATAATCAGGCCCAGGAGATAGCATATGGTCGATCAGTGGAAAAGTTTTTACACTGATTTTTATCTATTAATAATAATAGCTGCCTATGTCATCACCTTCCCTTTTTCCTCCACAATCGCCTACAACTGCAAGGCTAAGTCTAAGCTCAACAGGTGGCCCTCAGATTTCTGGATTATTTTGGCTGATAGTTTCCTGCTGATTACACTTTATACAACCATAGAGATTTCTATCATTCTTAAACTACAATGTAAGTAAAACTGACAGTCTCATTTGCTTTTTCCTGGAAAATGCATGTGTGAAATGAATGGGTTAAAATCTTACTGCTTAGCAATAATTTTTTAAAAAAATGGAAATTAACAAGCATTACTGGAACCCATGTACATTGCTCGTGGGAATATAAAATGATTGAACTACTGTGGAAAAGTTAAACATAGAATTATAAAATGACCCAGCAATTATACTCCTAGTATTCTACTCCTACCCAAGAGAATTGAAAGCAGGAATGCAAACACATACATGTATACCAGTGTTCACAGCATTATTCACAATAGCCAAAATGTGGAAACAACCCATGTCCCTCAATTATTGTTGTTGTTATGTGCCATCAAGTTGGCTCCAACTCACAGCAACCCCTCCGTGGGTTTCCGAGGCAATATCACTATGGAAGTAGATTGCCCAACCTTCTTTCTGAGAAGTGGCTGGTGGGTTTGAACTATTGGCCTTCTGGTTAGCACTCAAGTGCCTTAGGCACTATGCTACCAGAGCTCCCCTCAATAGATAAAACCAAAAACACCAAATTCACTGCTATTGAGCTGATTCCAACTCATAGTGACCCCCTTTGGGTTTCCAAGGTGGTAAATCTTTACAGAAGTAGATTGCCCTGTCTTCCTTCTGCGGAGTGGCTAATGGGTTTGAACTGCCAACCTTCTGGTTGGTAGCCAGATGCCTTAGGCACTATGCCACCAGAGCTCCTTCAATAGATAAATATGAGAAAACAGAATGGGATATATACATACAATGGAGTATTATTCAACCACTAAAAAGAATGAAGCAACATGATGAATACAATTAATGTCACTGAATTGTACATGTTGAAATGGCAAATATTTTATATATATTTATACTACAATTCTAAAGAGTTTTTTAAGGGAATGAAGTTCCAATACACTCTACAACATAAATGAACCTTAAACATTATGCTGAATAAAAGAAGCCAGATACAAAAGGTCACATATTGTGGGATTCTATTTCTATGAGATGTCCAGAATAGGTAATACATCTGCAGAGACACAAAGCAGATTGGTGGTTGCTAAAGCATGGGGGGAGGGAAGAACAGGGAGTGACTGCTTAATGGGTACAGGGTTTTCCTTTGGGTCAATGAAAATGTTTTGGAACTAGATGGGAGATGGTAGGTGCACATTGTGAATGTATTAAATGCCACTGAATTGTTTGCTTGTAAATGGCTGATTTTATGTTATATCAATTTCATCTCAATTTTATATAAAAAAAATCTTATTCCTACTTTTTGTCTTTTGCTGCTGCTGCAGGATGTTTGTTTTGTCCTCAGATGGAAAGTGCATCATACATCCTCTGCAGCTTCCTTGAAAATCCGTCCCTACTTTTTTTTTTTTTTTTTTATCCTCATCAGTAGAAACTGGGAGATGTGATATGTCAGCCCTCAGAGGCCTGTTCTGACAGCAAATTCTGTTTGTGGGATGGCAGGTAGTTGTTGGAGGCTCTGGGCAGACCTCTGTTCTGGCCAAGCTGCACCAACAATCTTCTTGGATGTAGGGTCAGCTCACAGGGTTGCCCAGGGAGAGGACCTTGCCTGCTTGGTTCCCCTGATGCCATCCCCAAACCTTCCAAGCCAGTTCTTTGGCTTTAAAGTTCTGCCTTTACCTGTGACAAGAATAATTGCCATGTGGGAAAGAAAAGAGGACTCGTGGATGGAGACAGAACAGGAACTGGCCTTGCCAAGAGCTTGCTGCATACCTGTCTCCTCCATAATGAACACTTCATACTGTGTACAGTGTACATTTTCTTTGTGAAGCAGTCCTCATATATTATCTGCCAGTCCCATTAAATATCCTAAGATGCGTCCTCTGCCCACTTGATACTAATCTTCATGTTTACATAAATGGAATTTTGCATATTTATTTAATTTTGGTTTTCAGTAAGGAAGGTTTGGATGAGTAGAGCATTGGTATGTCTGTATGTTCAGGCATATTGTTTGTGTATTTATTCATTTGGAGAGACTCTGTAGGCTCCGGAGCCAAGTTGGCAGTTACCTTTACAGAGACCGCTCACCAGGTCTGGATGTTTCCCAGTGCTGCTGGGTGGGTTCGAACAGGCAACCTTTGGGTTACTAGCCAAGTGCAGACCATCTGCACCAACCAGAGACCTTTCTGTGTCTGTACAAACAAAATGCAGCTAAACCAGAGTGTTTGGGCTCCTTATAAGATCATGTGCTACTACCAGTATCTGAGGTGGAGAGAGGCTGAAGTTGGATAGAAAAGGGTGCTCCTCAAACACAGGTATTAGGGAAAGAAAATGGCCTCACAGGAAAAAGCTCTCTGCTCCATCTGTGGGAGAAGTCGGATTCCCAAGAATTAGAGAACTTACTCCATCCTTCTCACCTGACACTCGCCACCTGCAGAGGTGATAAGGATGAAAAGGCAGCCAGATTACAAGGAACATAAAGACCAGGATGCAAAGTCTGTATTTGATACGTATTTTGAGTAACGGGGAGCCTTAGAGGTTTAAGAGATACTATCGAAGAGTTAAGAGTTGTCTGGAAGCCACATGAAAGCAGTATGTGAGGGAACAGAGACAAGAGGCAAGTGGGCCATTTTGAGGCTGTTGCAGGAGTCTAGATAAAATAGTGCTCTGACAGGGTGCTGGCATTATTTGTGGATTGACTAGCAAAAAGAAGAAGCAGAGTGCACCAACAAATTGGAGTCCCAGCTTGCAGCAGGATTTGGCTGCTCTTGGATGACCCCTGCTTTATATAGCCTTAGAGCTCCACTAGGAAAATTGGGATCAACCACTCTTCCTATTCTCAGTTTAGCCATCACCACCCTGTTATCCACTCTGTCTTCTGTTACCTCCTATTGTGATATATACATATGGTGTGTGTGTATAATTGATATATATATATATATATTTATCTTTGTTCCCTAAAGTTACTTGGTCAATTTTAGATAGCAGTAATGTTGTTGTTGTTGTTATGTGCCATCGAGTCGGCCCCGACTCATAGCGACCCCTCCTTGGGTTTCCGAGGCAGTTATCACTACGGAAGTAGGATTGCCCAACCTTCCTTCCGAGGAGTGGCTGGTGGGTTTGAACCGCCAGCCGTCTGGTTAGCAGGCAAGTGTCTTAGCCACTATGCTACCAGAGATAAATAAATATTCAAAAGAAACTAAAATCACTCATGGTAATCTGTAAAGGCTCAGCTTTAGGATTAAAGAATCATAACAGATCATTTTAACAGATACTGTTGTGTGCCAAAGACTCGGCCACAGGTACCTTTCCCACCAGGCTGGGCAGAGCCTGTGGGGGTTCAGGCTTGCTGAGCGTGGTGTCCTGACCCTTTATATCCCCATGCACCCTGCACTCCACAATGAAGGCAGAGCTGAGGTCCATTGTGGCCTCACAGCTCCTGACCATGGGTAGCAGTGCTGCGCACCCTTTTTCCCTCCAATTCAGCATAAGCTTCACTGAGACCTTCTCTTTGCTTTTAGCTTGCAGATTCCCTGGTGCCCATGGAGATTAAGCCTGGCATTTCCTTAGCAACCGTTTCGGCTGTGTTGCATACTAAAGATAACAAGCACATTCTTCAGGTATCATGTGAAGGGGTGGGTGGGGCTTGAATCCACGATGAACCTGCCGGGCATTGAAGACTAGAACCTGGCACCGCAGCCAGCTCCCAGAACATCTGCTTCCCAAACCAGCACAAAATAGAGATGAGGTTACTTAACAGATTATGTCTGAAACACATTATTTTCTACTAATGTCTCTGGCCACATGCTTCATAGAAAAGGGAAAGAGAGCCTGTTCCTGGCGATGAGGCCATACGTCATCCTGAGCGCTGGTGACAGTGCTGAAAGCAGCAGCGTCGCTCCTGCTCATTGATTAGATAGGCAGCCATAGAGCACCTACCACGGGCCCTGTGATGCATGACCTGGGGACTGTACGGGAGACTTAAAAAGTCGAGAATAGCCCTTCCCTTAGGATACCCTAAGTACAGAGCATACCTGTGTGAAGCAAGGCAGGCCTTCAGGGGCCTGCTAACACAGTGAATGAGCTCCCGCACTGCTGGCCTCCACAGCACTTTGTGCCTTCCTTTCATAATGCATTTGCTGCCTGGTGGTGTAGACAACGCAGGGACTCCAGAGTAGCAGGCCGGAAGAGCAGGGAAGGGGATAAAAGCCTTGAGCCCCAGGCTTACAGGTGAGGAGAGACAATGCAGGGACGCCAGAGTAGCAGGCCGGAAGAGCAGGAGAAAGGGGAGTAAAAGCCAGGAAGCCAGACAGAGGAACAGTCAGCCAGGTG